>NC_056482.1:13177648-13501246 GCF_008729295.1 Plectropomus leopardus
GAAAAGTCAAAAAGAAAATGAAGTCTTTTAGGAGAAAAAAAAGGCTTTTTAGAGAGATCATACAGTGGCTGAGATCTATGCAGTGGCTCATTGATTGACGACATGCACCATGAGCCATAAAAATATGAATGCAGGGGAATGAGGCACCATCTGATGTCATGTTTATTTTGGGGTTGTTAAAGTCATTCTTATCATGCTTTTAAGATAAGAGTTCAGGAGTACCATTCTATAATTCACCCTTGTTAAATATTTGGCTTTCTGAAATATTTGCATTTTCTCCTTTGAAGAGTGTTGTTCTACATGTTTTTTTGGGCCTCCCAGGAGACAGAAAGCAGAAAATATGTGATGCACTATCCCCCAGATTTCTAATATAACCAGGTAAAACCACTGAGAGCAGCAAGAGAAGGAAGGATGAGAGAAAACCTCCACATAGATCAATAGAGAGGACGGTGATACATCACAGCAACAGCCTACCAACAGATCCTTTTCCTCTTTTTTAATTAGGACCGCAGATATGAAGGTAAAAGCCAGAGGTAGCTCAAAGTATTCACAGTCGGCTGTTTTTCAGGACTAACAAGAAATATTTTTTCTTGTGCCCGTAGAGAGGGCGATGACTGTGCACAGTTTGTGTCCTTGAGCACCTTTTCATTGTGAATCCATATAAATAGTTGGAGCAGTGTTTGAGTACAAACATGGTGATAGCAACACTGGCTAAAACCACCCACTGGGGGCTACTGAATAATACATCAAGAGAACTGCATCCCCCTTATGCTAGTGTTAATACTGGTGTGTTGTGTGCGTGCAGGAACATATGCACACACCTGCATTAGCCTGAGAGTACTGGCGGTTTGGTTGTTTGTATGGAATATTGTGCCGGCGCGGTGGAAGGACTTTCACTGCATGTGTGTACATGCTGCTCACAAGAGCTTACACGAGGGTAAACATCCTCTACATCAGTCCACCAGAGCAGTGTTGACACTCTTGTGTTTCCAGAGATGTGTTCAGAATGTGTAGGAAGGGTTAGGCGGCGAGGAGGATGAAGATAACTCATAATAGTGCTGCTGCAGTAGCAGACAGAGAATTTAAGGTACAGATTAAGGAGATTAATCCCCCAGATTTGAGAGAATCTAAGAAAATGCTATCATTCCCGCTTAGTGCATATGATTGTTAATGATATCTTAACACAGTTATCACACTGTGGGCTTTAGATGCCTGTATCAGTGGGAATAGAAGCTTTGTGTGCACGTTTTTTTTAAAACTGTTCATTGCTTTCTGACTAGAATCTAATCTAGTTTTATTTTTTCTCCCACTGGGTTAGATGTGAGAGAGTCCCCACAGCCGAGATGTTATTTTGTTTGCATGTGATTGTGCACACAGATGCACTTGTGTCAAGTCCATGATGCATGTCGGACATTAAGCGGCTCCCCTGCTGTCTGGCTGGTAGCGTTGTGATGGGGTGAAAAGACACATGTTGTCACATGAACCCAACTCTGCCGATTTACCTTTTTTTTTTTTTTTCCCCAGTGGCATTCAAACGTGTGTGATGCACAAATGTTACTGACGTGACTGTGGAATTATGTGAGTGCATTTGTGCACATTTGTATACCAGTTTGAAAATATATCGTGATATGAAAGACGACGGTTAACTTTATCAATCAAGTTGATGCATTTGCATTGATGCATTTGGTTCAGCATGTATTAACTTCTACAGTATGTGTACAAGCAGTACATAGTGATAGTGCTATTACTATTGTTATCTATCATTATTATTATCTTTTTTAAGCATTTTTTTTTGGGGGGGGGGGTTGTTTCGGTCACTTTTTATATTATATGACCTAGACATCACAGGTCATCCTGATCCATCCCGAGGAGGAGAGGTTGGGAAGGGTTGGACAAAGTTGAGTTTCCCTCTGGAGTTTAAATAACCACAAAATCAGTAAAATATATGGACACATATGGATGACATGTGTTTGTGTATGTATGATTTATCATACTCTGCACAGATACTAAATAAAAATTTGATCACAAAAAAAGAAAGTTGATGGTTATCATACCATGTACGTTTCCTTATCTAAGATATTGAAAAAAAATGCAACTGGAAGGAACATGTAGTTATTTTCAAAGGAAAGACATTAAAAGAAAAATGGTTTCAAGTTTTAATTATAGTGATAAAATGTTTGCTTAACCGAAAATAACACTTCCTTTCTTTAAGGGTCAATTGGACTGATAATAATAATGATTTTGTATCTGAGACAAATATTGTACCTTGAAAATCATATCATTGCAACCCTAATATACACATTTGCACACATATGATATTTTTGCTGTTATTGTTGGCTTCTAAGCTTAGCCGTACCCGTGAAGCCAAATGAAACAGACACATGCACACGCGGACAGTTATGTGTGTGCGGCTCTACATTCCCTGATTGATTTCACCATAAAATTGTGCTCAGTAGCCACCCATTAAAACTCTGATCTCATCGATATGTGTGCAGCAATTGCAGTGCGTGGCACTGAATTATTCACCTCCTCCTCTTTCTCTCACGCTCATTTTGCTCTCACTCCTCATTTTACATTTTATCCTTCCTTCCTTGTCCTCCCAATTTCCTCCCTATCCTTCTATTTTCCCTTTTTTTGTGTTATTTATGCATCTCCTTAATTTTTCTACCTTTAGTGCTCACTTTCTTTTCTTCTCCTCTGCTCTTCCTCCTTTCTTCCTCCTCTCACGCTCACTTTCTTTCTCTCAACCCGACCCCCCCTCCACCTCCTCTCTCTCTCCGTCTCCTCTCTCTATCTCTCTCCAGTACTGTCAGCCCTGAGGCGAGTCTCAGCCATCACTCCTCTTCATTTATTAATACCTGTACTCATACAGCCCAGCACACACAGCTGCCTCACATCTCTGTCCACTCTTCTCACACACATACAAATGCACACACGCACGCATGCACGCTTGTGCACAAATGTCCCTGAGGATGCAAGAAGCCCAGTGTGTCCACACACTCACACTCGCTTACTGTGCAGAAAAATGCCCTTTGTAAAAGGACAGGGAGCATCAATCTCCCAGCTGCGTCAGCCTACAGTTTGATGCTCTTTTTGTAGTTCAGCTTTTCCATGACTCCCATTTAATTGCACTTTATTGCAGCCATAATAGATCTTAGGTCATAATTGTTGCGCATTAGTTAATGGTTCGACTGATTGCTTGTATAGTTTATCAATTATAATTGTGTACCCGGCTGAACTTTTCCTCTGTACACAGTATTAAATGCCTGGGATCATTTTCATCACTCGCCTTTTTTTGGACTTTGCTTTGCAACGTATCAGGTAGATTTAATTGAGAGCACCAAGGTGAGGAATTCTTTATCTGCACACAGCAATTCCAGCTGAAATATCAAAAGTAACCATCTGCTAATTATGTTGGATTGCTGTCTGATTTTAAGCAACGACAATACGAAGAGAGAGCAGATGATTTCCGACAGCGATTCGGAGCTGTTTGGCCAGAGCTGCTGTTTTTACGAGGGGTCTTGAGGGAGTCGTGTTTCTGTACACACATCAGTCCCTATCAGTGCGCACACATCTCATAAAAATATATAATAACAATATAAACAGAATTATTAACACAAGAGGGAAATAAATACTAATGGATGCTTCATATTTTAGGCTATTATTTCATAGCCTTATTTAATGTGCAGTGCAGACAGAACCGAAAGTGGAACACAGTGAAATAAATACAATTTATCAATCAATCAACCTAAAAACATATATACAATATTATAACAATATTTTAATTGTTGGTAGTTGTTTCATAGCAGTTTTTTTTTTTTTGAAAGGGCATTGTATGGACTTCTTATGCATAGACAGTATATTACATACAGTAGATGTCAGTCGGCATGCACCCAGCTAGGAGGAACGGGCTCGACATGGCAGCAAGGCAATCTACTGCTGTGGAGGGGTCAGCAACAAAACTAATTTTAACCACCTAAAGAAAAATCCCATCCCCTAATCAATGTCTGGTGTATGCCTCATTGAGAGTATTTCCGCTGATTTACTGTCATTTCAGACAGTGGTTTCTAAAGTGAAAATAAGGCTGATCATTCTCTCCAAAGCCAGACTCCATTAAAAAAAACAACAATGATTTCACATCACTGAACACAGGAGCTGCTCGTCTACCACTGCCTAGATCACTTTGTTTTATTTTTGTTATTGTGTGACTTTGGTGTCTAAAAAAACTGGGTCAGATTCAAAGTTACACAGTAACACAAACTAACTACCCGATTGAAGCACTGGTAGACCTGCAGCTCCTGTGATCAGTGTGTGAAAATGACTGTTCTGGTGGCTTTGTCAGGGTAATACAGCTGTTTCAGTTCCCTATTGAAAAGGGCTGTCTTAATGCAAGATCAAGCAGTAAAATAATCTAAATATAGTGTACTTTCAAACTCATGATCGATTATCTTTTTTAGGTGGGACTTTTTAAGGTGGCCAAAATACATTTTGTTTCTCCATCGCAGCACGTTGCATTGCTTGTTTGTCGGACTCCAGCCTGCTTCTGCCAACTGAGAGTGCCCACAGACTGATACATGTGATACAGTGACTATGCTTAAGTACCCCATACAACCCAAGTCAAAAAATCCAAACTATCCCTTTAAGTACCCTTAGTTATGCCATTTATTATAGCTTAATTGGAGCTTGTTTTCAATAGTACTAAATATCCTAAATGTAAATTGTGCATATGTGCACGTCACTTGTCTGGACGTGTACTCTTGACTTGCAGCTGTTCCCCTGAGTGTCTTCATGCAGTTATATATAGCT
The DNA here is from genome assembly GCF_008729295.1 of Plectropomus leopardus. Classification (NCBI taxonomy): domain Eukaryota; kingdom Metazoa; phylum Chordata; class Actinopteri; order Perciformes; family Serranidae; genus Plectropomus; species Plectropomus leopardus. The sequence continues at coordinate 13,182,455 of NC_056482.1, forward strand.
CTTCATATGGTGTAATGATGCACTGAGGACAAGGTTGGAGGGCAATGACATTGAAAGCATTTTGACTGGTGTACAGATGTGAATTGAGGAAATTATAGACTAGTGCTATGTGTGTGTAAAAGTGTGTGTGCTTGTGTATGTGCTCTTTCTCCTGTGATTGTGCATAACTGTTTAAACCACCTGTTCTGAGAGTGTGTTTTTGATTCCGGGAGCATCAGGAATATTTATGAAGCAGGGAAAAACTGGCCTCTTTGGGTGCACTCGGCGCCATCTGGAGGCTGTCAACGTCAACGCCACGAGATATTTGGCTCCCTCAAGACCGCGTTTAGTTCTGCCCATGAGTGACTGTGGAACTGGCCATTTTATTGAATTTGATGATCCATTACAGCTCAAATGGAGGTCTGTCTCCCTAAGGGCAAAGGAGATATTGCATAGGCAGCAGGAGTAATCACGAGGATATTACAATACCTGCTGACTTTATTGTCAGTCTGATATATATAAACCAAGGTGGTAAGGAGCTTTATAGATTAAAAATATACATCAGTGAAGCCGTCTTGGTAGTTAATGATGTCCAGCCCGCCCACTGGTATGTAGATTGCAATAAGGCCCCAGCAATTACTCCTCTGTGATTAAAAAAGGAGCAATGCATGATGAACTATGCCTGGGCTGCGTAATAAAGAGAGCGCTGCATATGTAAACATGTAGTCACCACAATCAGTCATAAGCAAATGAGGATTTATACCTGCAATAAGAAGCCCGTGTGGGGAATGATGAAGATGATCAATGTAGGTAGAGCTTAGCGAGGCTTTTACAAAGACACATCCTGAGTGTTGTTCTCCAAATTGCTGTTTGGAGAAAAGCACCCATCATCTGTCACGCGGCCGCCCCGAAAGACATGTGGTTCATCTGTTTTTCAATAGGTGTGATTTATGGGTTTGTTTAATGACAAGTTTAAAATAATTAAATGTGATTGTGATTCAATTTAAACCTCAATTTAATTATGTTAACAGTTAAATTGGACAAAGAGATTTTGTTTTACAGCGCAAACTCATAGTGCAAATTAATTGAAGGTTTTTCTGTCATTCTGTAGCTCTCCAGTAGTGTTTCTGTATGTATTCAAATTCCAATTTTGGTTGACGTAGGAATGTTTTGGAACCAAAATGCTATTTTTTCAGCCTTTCTAAAAACTTTTTGAACTGACGTAGGTTTCTGCAAAATGTCATTTGCTACATATAAATGTAGCTCAGTTAGCTAGAAACGTCACTTGTGGATGTGCTCATAAATTGCACTTTATGGAGTTGTTTATGTTTTATTTTATTTTTTTTCAATCTTTTGGGTCCAGCAACTGTCTTCAATAGAAAATGTGTGTGACTACTTTTCTTTTTTCTTTTTTTTTTCATTGTTTTTACAAGTAACCCACGCACTGGTGTGAAAACCACATTAGTTTGGTTACAAAAGTCGCATCATAATACACCAACCAATCAGAGATTGCTAAATACACAAGAAACTCTTCATGTTCTGTGATGTAAAATTACTCTTTCTGTCAAAGAAAGTCAGCAGTAAAACTTGTTAGCCTCCGCCAGAAAAGGACAGCCTGAAAAAAAGTCAATATTAGTTTAGGCGTAGGCTGTATTTAGATTATTTTACTGCTTTATCTTACTGTCAGACAGCTCTTTCCGACAAGGAACTGAAGCCTTTATACTGCCCACTACAGAGCCACCAGACTCCATTGACGGAAACAGTTATTTTACTTTACAGCACACAGGAGTTTCTGAGATTGTTAAGTTTGTTTGTGTTATTGTGTGACTTTTGGAACAGAAGTAGTAATGGCGGCCACAGCTGTATGTGGGTTTACACGCAGCAACATAGTGCAGAAACCTACATCAGATCAGGAAAAAGATTTTAGAAAGTTGGGTTTGATGCTGAAACATACATGCTTCATCAAAATTTAAATTTTGTATTTTAATACATAAGGGACACTACCAGTAAGCTACAGAATGTTGTAAAAACCTTAATAACGACAACAACAACAGCAACAAATCGAGCTACCCTTTAATTTTTGTATGGTGTCTAAAATTTTGTTCACATCTTTCTTTGGTCAGCTCACTGTACAGATGCAGAAGATACACACCATTACGCTCCTGTTCTGTTTCTGTCTATCTGTGATCTCACTATCTAAACCATTCCTGTTCTCTGTCCCCAGTGAACACCTATCATGTTCCTTCTCCTTCTTCCTCCACGGGGAGAGCAATGTCTGCACGAGCGTGGAGATCGCCCAGCACCAGCCTGCATATCACATCACAGAACACCACATCCGCCTCGCACAGACCTCCATCACCCCAGTACAAGGTGATACTGCAAACCCATTATTTTACTGTTTTTGTTTTTTTTCTGTGGATTAAGTACACAACACTAAACAGAAATGATGTTTGGTGAGCATGCACTGCAGTTTGGTGAGCATGCACTGCAGTAAAGTACAACCAAAAACTGATGAACACATAAAATACAACGTGTCCAATTGCACAAAACAGATGTGTGATGATGAAATTAGCAGCTGTGGGATTCACATTCAGGTCCTTTGGCATTACCACATTATAGAAATACTCCAGTAAAAGTAAAAGTCTGGCGTTCAAGTCTAGCATTAAATAACTTAAAATGGATCATTAAAGTATGTGTAATATCTTAAAATATACCTTAAGTATCAAAAGTAAAATTACTTTTGGAGTAAAATGTCCCTTGTGAGGGTAATACTGTGAGGGTACATGTTATATTTTAGATTTTTATGACTGATGTATTTATGTGTAAGTAGAAATTTACCATTGTAACTGGTCAAGGTGGAGCTCATTTAGACAGGTTTTACTTTGTGCTTTTAGAGGTTTGCCTTGTATGTAAAAATCTTAATTTGAAACATAACAAGTGACATAAGTTGAATAAAGTGGAGTGAAAAGTGAAATAGTGGAGTAAATTAAGTAAATATTTACAAAAATATTTTCCTCTGAATTGTAGTGGAGTAGAAGTATATAATAGCATGAAAGGATGTATTGAAGTAAGGTAGAAGTACCTCAAAATTATACTTACATTCAGTACTTGAGTCTGTTTTATGAAAGTTATGTTGCTTATCTCATACTGAAAAAGATGACATACTGTGAATCATATGATTAAAAATTATGTTATTGTGTGAAACTCCTGAAATATTATGAAATATAGTCATATTAACGAAATGATTTAAGGTAACTCATGACACCGTGGTTTATATCTCTCCGTCTTTCACCCATCGCAGTGATCCTGAGTCCGTACGGTCTGAGCGGCACTCTCACGGGTCAGGCCTACAAGATGAGCGACCCAGCTGCACGGAAGCTGATGGAGGAGTGGAGCTACTTCTACCCCGTGGTACTTCAGCAGAAAGAGGGAAGTGGAGAAAAGGAAAAAGAAGAAGCAAGCCAGGCCTACGATCGCAACTGTCACGCGGCAGTGGAGGTCATCGTAGGTATGGAAAAGTCAGCATGTTTGTTTGATTCAAAAGAGCGTGGAGCCCTCCCTTGGCCTCCTTGTAGACTCCCAGGCCGTTTGAGCTGAGCTATTAGTGGATGGGGTGCTATTGAAGTGTACTTTGGCTGCAATGATCCTCACAGTCTTTTATCACATCTCAGAGTGGGAAAGGGGAAGTGACTGTTAGGGAGGAGAGAGCAAGAAAGACAGAAAGGAAAGATAGGGAAGTCAAGGCAAAAGCCCCGGGGAGTTATTCTTAACAGCTTTGTCTAATCAGTCTGATCCCACAGCGTTGGTTTGACCTGATTAGAATCAAAACTCTCATGGATACCAGTGGCTTTTACAGCTAAGATGGAAAGTCTGTCTCTGCGTTGGTTTTAAATGACAGTGAAGGAGTGTGAAGGGATTTAACGTGATGTATTTTTATATGAGCAGTGAAACTGTGTGATTTTATGAAGGAGCAAGTGCATTGCGTATACAATATACCTACTATACTTATATATTATTATTTATGTTCTTTGGTAAAATTATAAAGGAGCTGTATGTGATATTCGCAGCATATATATGATTGAGATAATATGCATAATGTGCTGATTGTGTAAAGTGTGCATGTAAAATATAAAACTGTGCCTTATGATACAGTGCAACATATAAACTAGTATGTCAGTTAAAAATATATTGAAATATGTTTGCAAAGCTACAACAATGAACAATAAAGGTATACATAAACAAGAATAACAAGGATATATAAAATATGTGTAACATGTTAAATGTAGCCTACATTCAAGAGTTGGAAAAATATTGCACATTTGAATAATTGCACAGAGGATTGCTGTGGTTGTAGTTGCTGTTGCAACTGACTCCTGCAAATGGTCCTTATTTCCGGTAAACCTTGCAGTTTAAAATGAGCAACAGCCATCCTGTTGTTTCATAATAGTGAATAATGCTCTCTTTTTCATCTCCTTAGGTGGAGTAAGGATGACCTACCCAGCTGCTTTAGTGCTGATTGCCCAGGGGGACCTGCCAGTTGAGCAGCCTCCACCTGTTCCTGCAGCTCAGGGCCTCAGCAGGGAGCCAAACCACTGCAGCGTTCCACTCACACCGCCGACGTCACCGCAGCAGCCCTGCTCAGGTAACAAATACACGCACAGACGCACCTTCCTGCAGGACATTACAGCTCATTGTTCTTTAAAATCCTGTGCTTAGTTCTGCATTACGACACCTGTTCCACCCTTCCATCTTTTCAGCGGACAGTGGCTTTGTGACCTCCGTCTCCAGCGTCCCCACTCCAGACAGCAGCATGGGGGTCGCCAGCATCAGCCCAAAGCATTCTGGGAAGAAACTAACCAGTCAGGTAGTCCATCAGGCCTGGAGGGAATGCTATCTCAACCAGCCGCAGCACACGTAAGTTCCACAATCGCTGAGTTTGGTGCAATTATTATTAAAATGCAGTGATGCAGTGGAGCTGGTGCCCTCATGGATCTGTTTGTTCCCCGTAGGCTGAATCCACCAACTGACGTGACGCCTAAGAAGGAAGTGCCAAATGGAGTCACCATGTGGGACTTCAACGATCTGGGAGCAAGAGCATCCTGCAGCTGCTCCAGGTACCACAGAGCTGCACCCAAGCTGTTCAGTATCAGTATTATACTTAGATGTGCAGCATTTCAGCTCTTAGTTCATGCTAATTATAAAAGACATATATTATAAGCTTTTTTACAGGATGGATGCTTCAATTTAGACTTTGTTAACACTTTGAAACCTGGGAAAAGTGGCTTGATTTCTTTCAAACGCAGGAAAGTAAAGTAATGTCGATCCAGATTTCAAAGGTTTAAGAGAAAATTTTAAATTTAAAAAGTATATACAGTCTGGAAAACAAACTGAACTCTTTTCAATATTTCTTGTTTTCTTTTTTTACCCACTTGACTTTGTTTAAGGTTGAAACAGCAGAAGCTGAATCTGACCGCCACACCCACTGCCAACCCCCAGACTAGTGCCAACCCCACTCAGTCCTCTGGCCTGTCATTATACCCTCCCTCCATGCCCAAACACAAGACCAGCGACAAAACAGAAAAGGCTGACAAACAGTCCAAGAGGCCAGCCATGATCCCCTTCCACCACCGACTATCCATCACACAGGAAACCCCTCTGGAACAGGACTCACCCGGAGGGCCCCAGCTCGGAGGTCTCGTGGCATTGGAGCCATCCTTGGAGCCTCTGGCTGCTCTGCCAAGCTGCAAGTATCCCAAACCCCTCTCTAACGGCAGAAAAGCCCCTGATTCCCTTCTGCATTCTCCAATGTCTCCACTTCCACCGACACTCAGCCCACATCCCCGAGTGCAGGACCCAGAGGTCCTGGACGGGCCTGTGGATATGCCCGTCTGTCAGGATGGGGCTTCAGGGCTGGGGATGATTACCAGCGAGACAGCTGTGTATACAGCTCTGCTGAGGCAGAGGGAGAATGGGGCCGGCTGGTGGAGAGGCTTCAGGACTCCCAGGACTGATAAGACTGACTTCAGACCCTGTGAACTCCCCACTGATAATTTAGAGGAAGCGAAGACAGAGACGGCCACCGAGGGAGCTCCGCTAAAGAGGTAGGAGAGGGAACCAGTGTTTTGCAAAACATTAGGTGCAGTTTAGAGAGGAAGAGCATGGAATAGCAACATCAGCAATGAAAACTGGAGGATTTAGGTGGATTTAGCACCTTTGTCAGACACTACCAGACCTACTGTGTGTGACAAATCAAGTGAAAGCATCTGAGTTATTTAATGAGATATGATGACAGAAAGAATTATGTACTACTACTACTACTACTACTACTACTACTACTACTACTACTACTGCTACTACCAACACCAATACTGCACAGTATTTGATTGTATTTGACCCTTTGTCTCCTCCAGACTATACACACAGACTCACAAGAGATTTAAAATCTCAGAGGAGAGGGTGAGGGACCAAATCCAGACTTTGGGCCTGTTCCAGCAGCCAGGTGTGGAGGGGCTGCGGGAGCCTGGCGATGATCCCTATGACTTTAAGGAAGGAGACATCGAGTACACGTTCTCCTCTTCCAAGAGGTTAAAGGGTCAAGGGCGAGAACCCAGCAAGAAGGCCAAGGTAGGACACAGTTTAAAGACTTGAAAGAGAATAATTACACTCACATAGGTGCAAGGCTATAAAAACAGAGTACGTAAAGGAAAAAACTAACACCTGCACATTAACTCCATATCACACAGTTTTAATTAAGACATTTCGATCCTACTTGGATCTTCATCAGGTCACAATGTTTGAAAATTTGAAAGCACACCTATATTTATCCATAATGCACACCAATGGGCTAACTAACTCTATGATAGCAGGTGTGATCAACCATCTAAACCACTCACGTTGATAAAAAAAAATAATAATTCATAAAATATATCAAATTCATCATATATATCAATATATCAGTCTACATTGCGACAGAGTATTGGTGCTACGCTGAGGGAAAAAATCGTAGATTTTTTAGAATAAAGCCAGAATTTTGAGTAAAAAGTCATAACATTATCAGACTAAAGTCATAATTTAATGAGGATAAAGTTATACCATTTTAAAAAAAAATCATAAAATTACAAGAATAAAGTCATACTTTTTAAAGGAAAATCGTACTATTAAAAGAATAAAGTCATAATTTAAGGACATAAAGTGAAACCATTTCAAGAAAAACAGTTCTAATATTACAAAAACAAAGTTGACATTTCATGGGAAAAAGTCATACTATTACGTGATTAAACATGTACATCAACAAGAAAAAAAAGATGCTTTTTTTTGCCTTGGGGACACAATGCAGTGACAGTTAAGTTTCCGAAAAGCTATAATCAATACTTTGACCAAATATCACATGACTACTTGGGATGTGGCACAAAATGCATTGTCTTAATCATGAGTTTTATTGAAAGAGGGGCGCTCCTGACTTTCTAATCTCTCAGTTTTTTTAATATTTATTTTAAGTGAAAATGATCTGAGACTATAACTTTCTTTTTCGTCTAATGCATCCAGCAGGGAGAAGAAATCACCAGCAATGGAGCACTGCCTGACGGGAAAGATGCTATGTCCATTTTTAACTCTGCTCCAAAATCAGGTAGGACAAGCCATCATCATCATCATCATCATCATCATCATATGTATATTCTACAGCATACTGAGTTCAGTCCATATTTCAGAGTTATTCATTGGTTATTTGGGGCCATTGTCCTAAACTTGTTTGTGTTGTTTTAGACGAATCAGGTCAAGATGATGGAGCTGCCAAAGCCAACCCTTCTCTGACTAGAGAAAAAGATCTAGTGGTCAATATCTCTGATCTAGACAACATATTTGATGAAGATGAGGAAGAGTTGGGGGTGAGACTTCATGGTTTATGTGCTTTATTCGTACGTATTTTGTGTTTTAACATGCAGCATGTAACAAACATACTGAGATGAGCACAAGAGACATTATTGATATAATTTCTCTAATTATCCACCATGATTTATGCATCAATATTGCAAAGCAGAAAATATTATATTGGTTAAAACTGATCATTTATTCTTATGTGTAATAATTTGTAGACTGTTTACCCCAACCAGCACTCGACCAAGCTGCCAGTATCAACAGAAGATCGCCCTCTGGGGAAAGAAGGGAGAGTTGCAGTACCTTATCCATCAAGTGAGTCACTTTGTCAGTTCTGTAATGGTGAAATAAGTTCGTCTAAATAAAGTTTTTATGCATAATCACATTACACCTGTGTAAACTGCATTTCTTGTTCCTTCTCTTCCTCCTATCTCCATCTCTTCCCTCAATTCTGTCTCCTTTCAGCAGTAGCAGACCTCCAAAGGATGTTTCCCACCCCACCTTCTTTAGAGCAGCACCCAGCCTTCTCTCCCATCATGACGTATCGTGACACCCCGAGCCAAGAGCCCCCTGCGCCAAGCGGAGCAGCTGACCACCTGCCGCCTTTAGCCTGCACCCAGTTTACTGAATACAGGATGGAGATTGAGGAGGGCATGGTCAGTCCCAGGCAGGAGGATATCAAGGTGAGAGAGGTGGCCGATAAACAGCACACATAGCAGCATGCTTAGCTTTGTGTATCATGTGTTAAACTGAGGACATTATGCTTAAGAATGGGAATAGGGACTCGGACTGGTTAATTGCTTTCATAAATTACTTTTATCCATTTAAAACTCTCATCAGGAGGAAGTCAATACAACGATTTGTTGACAGCTCCTGAGCAGCTGGTCAGGCTCACACATCATGGTGGAGTTGTTTCACTGATACCTGTAGATTGCTAATTAGATGTCTCTGTGTTGTGAGACAGACATCTGTCCTGTCTGCAGCTAGGGATTGCTAATTATAGTGGTATGCACTTAGTGGCCACTATTAGGTGCATCTGCTCGTTTACACAAACAACAAGCTCCTCTAAACAACAAGTATTGTTAGTGCAATTCAACACGTGAAACATGCAAACAGGATTAAAAAGGTTCAATTTAGCATTAAAATTGATTGGATCTAAGTAAATCAGTGACAACTGATTGTTAGCTGCAGATGTCTGATTTTCTTTGCATTGTACTACAGCCTCTGTGGTTTAGAGAGTGTGATGGGGTATATACTGTAATCAACATGTATTCAGCGCCAGCTGATGTGGCAAATATCCCTTTGTAGAATGAGAGTGGTCAGAGGAGGAATTAAAGATTTCAATATGATTAACTTACATAAAATGTCAATGGCTAGAGAGAGCTCATGATGACAACACTTGAGGAGTACAAATATTGTTGTATATCTTACTGTTTGCAAAATGTTTATGGCATGGCTAAAAAAGGCATAAAATGTGTAAAAGCCACTTAGTGTTAACTTAATGTTTTTGTAATCTCGAGTAAACCTTGTTTGGGCTTTCCTTGTCTCATAAGAGTACTTTGAGTTTTCACAAAAATGGCAATTGAATATAGGTCAAAACTGGGATACTGTGCAGACAAAGTGGCCTAGAAACATGTTTTGTGCATGTTTGGATGGCCATTATAAAATGTTTAAGCCTTTGGATAATATGTGGGGAATATCTCCTTGGAACATAATAAATGCTTCATTTCACCAGCACATAATTTGAAGACAGAATACCTTGGCACTGTGACAGGAAAACAACTCTTTACTACTGGCAGTATTACCTGTGTCACCAACTCCAGATTTGCATACTGTATTTCTCTGTACTATAGACCTCCATTGTTGTTAGAAAAAAACTATTACACTGTTGCACACGGAAACATATTTAAACATTGGCTCTGATCATTTATTTTGAATCAATCCGATATAAACTTTCCTGCTGGACATTTTATTTATAAAATGCCTTTTGAAGCAGAATTTACAAGTTTCTGCACAAAAAAACATTAAAATGTAAACAAGTAAAATAACAATAAAACCAATAAATAGAAAGAAGTCATTAAAACAGCACAGAAGGCAAATGCATATAATAAGAACAAAGTGCTTTCAAAGCAATGAGTTTGAACAGCTTTTTAAAATTGCAGATACAGATACAGATGGTGCGCTAAATGTGTTTTAATCAGCAGCTGAAAATACTAAGCTACCTTTGTTTGACACATTTACTAAAATCTACAGTGCCCAACTTTTTAAAGGACATCACTAAACCTCGTAACTAAACTGAAATATATTTATGATTTGATTTTTTCAGTAGGAAGAAATGCTGAGAGAGCTCTGAATTACATAGCATACATGTTAAATTATACGTTATCTCATTCTGTTGGGCAGGCTTACTAGCCAGATATGTCAAACCTATCTTATATTTCTTGAAACTTATTGCCAAATGACTCCCCTATGTATTTCTAGTTTTTTATTTGTTAATAAATGATTAAAATCTATTTTTCTATTATGTTTCTCTTTCCAGCCACAAATAGGCTCCTCCATGTTTGCTCCGCTCTCCTGCCTGCCCAGCCAGAGTCTACCACCGCTCAAGATTCCCGAGCAGTGCTACTATCGTCCATCCTGGGCCCTCCTGCCCAAAATGGAGCATTTCCCAACAGTCATGAATCCCCAGAATACCGCTTTCATCAGAGATGGATACACGTGAGTAGTCAGCTCTTACAAGCTTTTGTGACAAAGAGGTTTTTCCTTGAAATTTCTCCATTCCATTATTTAAAAAAAGAAGCTGTGGTGAAGTATGTGGCTTCTGAAGGATAAATATGCAAGGTTGACTTTTTAGCCTCACTCGAGAGAGTGCCCTTCTCTTAGGATGCTCTGTTAGGGTTTGGGGAGTAGCATGGCCTTTAAGAGCTGCTGTTTAGACGTTTAAAGTAATCTTGTTTGTCTGTCTGACTTTTAGTTGTTCAGAGTTCTCCAGGGGCATTGAAAACCTGGAATAGTTGTTGAATTTCACAATCACATTTTCCGAGCCTGGAAAAGTTATGGAACTAGTAAAAATCAGTGAAAGTTTTAGAAAACTCATGGAAATGTGTTTAAATGACATTAATGTAATATAACGGTGAAATTTATTTTCTGTAGCTGATGATGCAAAGTAGCTTTAATATGCGTCTACATGTGACAACGTCCTGGTTATTGTTGTTTATTTGTTAATCACCAAAGTTTCTTCATTTTCCCCTTGAGTTCTGTCTCTCCCATCATGTGTGCCCATAGGGCATCTCAAATAATCTTTTTAAGGCCCTTTTGGTTTTATGCGAGGGCCATACAACTTTCAATGGCTGTATTTTGTGCTTAGTTTCCTTACATAAATTTTGGAAATTTTTCTGTTTTTTTTTTCTTTTTTTAAATTTTTACTTTTTTTCCCTTCTTTATATTTCAATTTTATTTGATTTCTTCTTTTTTGTGATTTTTATGGAAAACTTTGGGCAATTGTAGGCAATTTTATTTTTATTTAATTTATTTATTATTTTTATAATTATTTTATGAAATGCATTTTTTCTTAAAAAAGAAACTGATAAAACAGAAATTATTGTTGGATTTTTAAATATCCGATGGCCCTTGAACATATGTGGGATGCTAAAATCTGAAAAGTTGAAAGAAAAAAGAAAACACTGGGCAAAAAAACTGGTTCCTTAAAAAGTCATTGAAAAGTTTTGAAGTTTTACCCATAACAATGTATGGAAACCCTGTTTTTTTATTTCCTGCAATATTTGTGTGTTTTACAGAAACATGCCTAGTGTCAACACCCTCGCGGACCAGGAGTACGGCCAGATGAGCGCCACCACTGCCTCTGTGAGCACCACTGCTGGCATCCTCCCATCTCCTGCCACACCCCGCTTCTCTGTGCCCACCCCACGAACCCCTCGCACACCGCGTGGTATTAATGCTGCCAGCTCTGGGCAGGGTTCAGTGAAGCAGGATGGTACTGAGCTCAGCTCGCCGGTCTCCACGCCCTCCACTAGCCTGCCTCTTAGCTCTGTAGAGCCCCTAGCTCGGCCAGGACCCTCCCTGCCTGAGGTCCACAGCCTGTACGCCATCCTCCTGCTCTCAGACTCCGTCCTCAATGTCTTCAAGGATCGCAACTTTGACAGCTGCTGTATCTGTGCCTGCAATATGAATGTCAAAGGTGCAGATGTGGGGGTGTATATCCCTGATTCAACTTGTGAAGATCAGTACCGCTGTATGTGTGGCTTCAGTGCCATTGTGAACCGGCGGCTAGCCCATGGCACAGGCCTCTTCCTGGAGGACGAGCTTGATATTTTCGGTCGGACTTCTGAGGTAGGCCGGGCGGCTGAGAGGAGACTAGCTCTTTGCAGACGGGATCCAACTATGGGTGACCCCAGAGCCAAGCGGCCCCAGGATGCAGCTCCAGCCTCTCCGTCAGTCATGATCCTTCTGCAGGAGCACTGCTCCCAGCCCATATCTTCCTTGGCATCACTGCATCTCCCCCTCAGCTGCTCTTGCCATGGCCGCAAGGGGGCACTGCTTCAAAGCTGGATGTCTGAGAAGCAGTGGGCAGATGGGAGTGATGCCTGTGTGGACTGTTACAATGCCTTGGAACAGGGGCTGCAGTATGTGGATAACCCCACAGGAGGGAAAGTAGATCCAGCTGTTGTCAGAAGTACCGCCCTTCACACCTGGCCTCACACAAATGGTAAGAAATATGATTTGGCTGGCAAAGGAGAGGTTTTAAAAATCTGAAAATAACTGAAGGAATCATTTAGAACATAGTGTGTGATACACTTAAAGAGGCAGTCTTGAAGATTTCAGCCCTGGCTGATTTACCAACACTGATAGTCACTGATGGTAACGTCACCTCACTGTGGTTGCTGCTGCTGTTTCATTACTCCCCCCTAACTGATCCACTGTCAAAAAATGCTATAAAGTGACAACAATAGTAGAATTACTGCCAATATCACTGGCAAATACATTGCATTTCCTCTGACTGCTTCATAATAAAAGTCATCACCTGTTTTACCAGTTAGATGATTTTAATGTGAAGGTGCAGCAGTAGGAAATGCTTGCATTAGCAGTAACTTAATACATTTTTTTCACAAAGCGGACATCCAGTTCATAAAACTGCAAATACAGTATATGAATAATGCAACGCCAGTGGTGAAAGTGCTAATACCACCTTGTGAAAATATTATAAGCTAAAAGTAAAAGTAAAGCATTAAAAATGCATTTACTTAAATAAAAATGTAGAGATTTTTACCTTAAATAAAGTCCTACTTTACAGATTGTTATTGAGAATAGTATTTCTATGTATGTCTTACTGCCTTTGTGTTATCTAAACTATGTACTGATGTGTTTTATGTGTGTTTATTTGTGTACAGAATCATGTTAACGTGTGCATCTGTTCATGTGTCCTTTCTCTGTGTGTTTGTGTGTGTCTGTCTCCACAGTGGTGGACATGAACATGTTGTCGTCCCAGGATATGGTTCGTATGCTGCTGTCTCTGCAGCCTTTCCTGCAGGATGCTATCCAGAAGAAGAGAACAGGACGGACCTGGGAAAACATCCAGCACGTTCAGGGTCCATTGACCTGGCAGCAGTTCCATAAGATGGCCGGGAGAGGCTCCTACGGTGAGTCAATACATTCCTCTTTTTTATGCAGAAAACGAATGCCCTCTTTTTACTGCATGTTTGCTGGAATACTACAAATCTCTAAAGTGATAAGTCAACCTTAAAGTGTAGTTAACTCAACATGTTACTATTTCTTATGTGTCTAAGGTTCGGAGGAGTCACCAGAACCCCTGCCCATCCCTACAGTGTTACTGGGCTACGACCGGGAGAGAGACTTCTTGGCATTGTCCCCTTTGGCGTTACCTTTCTGGGAGAAGTTGCTGCTGGAGCCTTATGGTGGGCAGCGGGATGTGGCATATGTAGTGCTGTGTCCCAACAGCCCCTCTCTGCTGGCTGCAGCCCGGGCCTTCTTCCAGGAGCTCAGCGCTGTTTACGAGGTAGGACACTGGATTCTGAATTAGATGCTTTGCAAAATTTCAGCAAATATTGTAAGATAATGTGTAAGTGCTCCCAATGAGAGAATGAACAGAAGCCCTGATTCCGTCTCCAGACATGCCGCCTAGGGAAGCACCGTCCTCTGGCCAAGGTGTCCAGGGATGGCCTGGTGCGTGTGGGGGAGGAAGTGGAGCCCGATAAGCTGGAGGAGCTGGACGTGGACCAGTGGGTGACTGGACCCTGGGCTGGACAGCAGCACACCGACAACCTCAGCAAACTTAAACTTTACGCTTACGCCTGCAAGCAGCAGCTTGGTGAGAATAATGAAACAGATTAAACTAATCTAATTAATAAGATTTAATAAGATAGTGGCACTTTTATTGCACTGAGTTTTTATGCCTGCGTGCCAGTGATAGCTGTGGCCAGAGGCGTAATGTTTTGGGGTTCTTCGTCCATCCTATTTAGGAAGCGTACACTTGGACTCAGTGATGAGCTGATTCAAGACATATTCTCAGTAACACAATATCTCAAGAACAACTTGAGGGCATTTTTTCCATATACGGCACAAATGTCCACTGGGACTCAACAATAAATTGACTGGAGCTTGAATTTGTGGGATTCTTGTGAAAGCTATGAGTCCCATTGGACTAATGAATGAGCTTATTGGAATTTCTTGTGGTGGTCAAAAGTCAAGGTCACTGTAACCTCACAAAGCTTCTTTTTTTTTTCCAATCTCAAGAATTCATAAATTGTTGTGACGAAGTTTCACACAAATGTCTACTAATAGAATAAAATGATGAACTGATGAATTGTATGTCTAAAAGGTGAAGGGTCAGCTTCACTGTGACATCATAATGTTCTGCAAAATCACTTTTCTGGCACCATATCTTGTTCCCATGCTGATTATATAGATCTTCTGTGCTGTCAGGGGGAAAGATGTGTGTCGAGCATCCATGCTTTCACAGATATGGATATAAACTGTAAGTACAACCCACTTTTTTTTTCTTCTTACAGGTCCCCAGCTGTCAGCCCTGCCTTTGGACAGCACACTTTTGTTGCCTCCCAAAGTCCAGCCTCCCTCAAACTCCACACCCTCAGCCCAGCCTGCCTCCTCCGGGCAGCCGCAAACTTGGGGCCCTGATGGTGAACAAGCTCCAGGGGCCGTCAGCTCAGGAGACGCTCCAACGCCGAATGCGGCAACCTCAAACCAGACGGGGGAAACAACCCAAGGAGCAACCAGCGACTCTAAAGGGTCTTCCAGTGCCACACCACCAGCCAACACACCAGCAGAAAATCCTGAACTGTAAGACCCTAGTAACTGAGGAAATTACCTCATCACACACTATTTACTTGTACAATTGCAGTATAATTCCTTTCTTCTCTTGTTCTCTTTCAGCACCAGTGAGCAGTCCAGAATCGGCATCCCCACTGTGGCCGACTCAACGGACAGCCTTGCCAACCCACCAGCTATTGTTATTTACATCGTGGATGCTTTTCTTAGCTCAAGTGCAGCGAGAAATGAAGGGGGAGAGGAAGAAGAGGGTGACGAGGTGGAGGCCAGTAGCATTTGGCTGCTCGGGCTTCTTCGTTGCTACACTGAGATGCTCCAGACTCTGCCGGAGACAATAAGACCTGCACTGGTGCTACAGGTGGGAAAACACTCAGACTTACACTGGACAGACTTAAACAGAATTTGCTTACAGTTGCGATCATCATCTTTTCTTCCCATCTTACTGTGTCTGACTTAGGTGGTGCCATGCCAGTACCTTCTCCAGCCGGCCAGTGGGGAGAGCCATTTCTACCTGCAACATCTGCGCTCCCTGTCCTTCTCCTGTTACTCCCAATGCAGACGTCTTCTACCCCAACAAACACACATAAAGTCCCTGACTGGCTTTGGACCAGTGTCCATGGTCAATTCTGTACTTAAGAGTCCAGAGGTAGGCATTAAAGTTGAGCAACTTTTTGTTAACTTATACACTGAAATTGAGTGTAATATTCTTGCTCATATTAATCCACTTTAATTGACTGAAATCTGAATTTCCTCCTCCAGCATCCCAGCCCACTGCAGCTGTACACGCCCCCCTTCATCCTTGGTCCGACCCGTCCCAAGCAGCCAGAACAAGGGGAGATATGGGCAGAGATCCCTCCCAAATACAATGTGCTCTTCGTTGGATATTGCTTATCACATGACCAGCGCTGGATCCTAGTGTCCTGCACCGACCAGCAGGGGGAGCTCCTGGAGACCAGCATTATCAACATAGATGTACCCAACAGGTGTGAAGAAGTAGTTTATGGTCCACATTCTTTGGAATTTACATTTGTTGAATCTGATTCATAAAGTGTTGCCTATCAAATCCTTTTTTTCCCCACATTGGTCTACATTCTCATGACATCCGAATTTGGCTCCTTAGATCAAAGCCTTGAGTCACAGTTGTCCTTATTGATTGCGCGAGATAATACTCTGATCTCTCGATTTTTTGCTCACTTCAGAGCACGACGTCCCAAGGTTTCAGCCAGAAAAATGGGCCTACAGAAGCTGTGGGAATGGTGTATCGGCATCATCCAGATGACCTCACTGCCATGGAGGATTGTGATTGGTCGATTAGGCAGGCTGGGGCATGGGGAGCTAAAAGGTAATGGCATCCATTCAGAAGAAGCCAGGCTTGTCTTGATTGATAAACCTTACAGATGACTTCTGTTTAGAGGAAGTGTAGAGTACCATAGGAAGTGTGTATTACCTGGTTGTTTCTTTTATTCTAATTTAGATAATATATTTAAATACATTCACAATAATGACTTTGTTTCCCAGAGTGCATTTACTGACAAATATAAATAAGTGCGTGTTCATTTCAAACTCTTCTTTAGGCAAAGACAAAGCAATAAATAGGTTGATTCATTCAGCATAAGCTGTGATGTTTATTATCTCTTCTCTTTTTAGACTGTTCAGGCATTGACCAGTTTCCTGTTGTTGTAGCAAATGTTCTTTTAAATTGTTATAATAAAAGCTCTATCACTTTCTTTTATATCCCCTCAAGAATTTTGGTAAGAGAGAAAATAAATTAGCAAGTGATCCAAAGACTTTTCATATCTTTCTCACTCACCCTCTAAATAATCCTGTCTTTGCTTTGTTTTCTCTCTTGCATGTCTAATTCCCACCCTCTCTCTCTACCAGACTGGAGCTCACTCCTTGGGGAGCATTCCCTCCATTCAATAGGGCGCCAGCTGAAGGATGCTTGTCGCATGTGTGGGATCTCTGCTGCCGACTCTCCCAGTATTCTCAGTGCCTGCCTGGTAGCCATGGAGCCACAGGGCTCTTTTGTGATCATGCCTGGTTAGTAGCCTTTCCACTTTGTAAAACTGTAGCATAATGATGGTAATAATAATATTTGGTATTGCAGTACACTGGAATGATATTGTTTAGTTTCACATTGACAAAAATGACAGTTACAGTAACACATTATATTGGTAAAAACACAGATTAGGCACATAAATGTGCTACATAACTGGGCAGATTTGATAAACTGTATTTACAGCATTAAAAAAACGTAATACATTAATGAGACATTATTTTTTCAAAGCTCATTTAAACACATATTTTTACAAGACCCAGTAGAAGTATACATCGCCTTTGCTGTATTTCTCTGTGTCCAGACGCAGTCACCATGGGCTCAGTGTTTGGCCGCAGCACTGCTCTGAACCTGCAGACCTCGCAGCTGAACACACCTCAGGATGCTTCCTGTACACACATCCTTGTCTTCCCAACTTCTGCCACCACCCAGTTGGCCCCCAGCTCCTACCCCACTGAGGACAATAATGGTAATAAATAGCAGTTATGTTATATCTTCTTAGATAAAACTTCACCCATCTTTAAAAATGGTATAGAGATTGATGTATTTTATACCAACAGGTTGCATCTTTGAGCCAAAACATCTCTCCCCACAGTCACAAAAGGCTTATGCAAAACATTTCCAGTTCCAGATCTGTGTGATATAGTGTCTTGTGCAAAAAAAAAGAAAAGAGAAATTACCCCATCTGGAGATGTGTCATTGCTAGCTCCTAAAGTGTAAATCCATTCATTTTCATCTCTGTTTTTTCCTTCAGATGACATGTTCGATCTGCCCTTTCCTGATGAACTGGAAAACGACATTGGCCATGACATGATGCTGATCACAGGGAACCTCCACCCTTCCCCCAACACCTCTCCTGTGCCCTCGCCTGGCTCTCCGTCCGGGATGGGAATGGGATCACATTTCCAGCACACCAAGGTGAGTCACGGGCCAGTGGAAAGAAAGCAATCCTACATTGGCTTGAGCTGTTGCAAATGACACCCTCTTACAAAGGAAAACAGTGACCTACATGCCCCATGTTTGAAAAGAGCATGCTGCTGTATTTACACATTACTACTTGGACATTGTTTTTGAACAAAGAAAAAGGCTGTCTGCTGCTCAGACTCTGCACAGGAAGGAAGAGTGATACAAGGTGTGATCAGATTAGATTGTGTTGTTTGAGAAAAATATAACTTCACTGAGATCTGTGTACTTATTCTAGCTGAGCAACCTTGATATACTTAATCAATCTTATATATGACCATATTGAGCAGATAATGTACTATACATTAAACATTTCAACTGCTGTGTACAACTGTTTATTACAGAATCGTTTTATTCGAACTATTATTGCATACCTTTTCAGGTTCAGATTTGATTTTGTACGGTGTTGCACTGGAGTTTTGTTTCAAACTATCACACAAGAATCAGAATTATAGTTTTGCCAAGTATAATCAATGCAGAGGAATTTGTCTGGAAGGCACAGGAGAAGAGACGTGTTGACAACCTATAGTACAGAAGATTTCATTCAGTGAAGTACTGATAAACTGTGGGAGCAGTGTGTAGCTGTATGATGATGCACTTTAAAGGTGAAAGAAACTGTTATGCAAACTTGTGTTAGCTGTGTATGTTGTTACCACAGTGACCTGCAGGCAGAAAACTCAAATAGGTATGTTCTTTTGCAAAAACTCTGACTCAATCTTCACTCTTCAAATGGGGTTGCTGGAGCTTTATGTATAGCTTCAATTATACTGTATTGTTCTACAGTATTCTCTATAGTTTAAGACTGACAACAAGGGGATCAGCCTGTGGTTCCAGAGCCACATGCGGCTCTTAAGCCCCGGTCTATAGTGGCATACTGTGGCTTTGAAAAGAAAAAAAAAAGGTAAATGAATTACAGTTATTTTTCAATTTTACAATTGTATAGGCACAGCCAGCAAAATATAGGTTAATTAACTGCCCAAACCTGACCTGAAAATGGCAAACTTTATGCTTTATGGTAGCACAGTTGTCAAGACTGAGGACAGAGACACAGACTGAGTGTGGCTGCGTATTTTTATGTGTGTGAAAGAAAAGGACAGAGAAGGAGGGTTACAGAAGATGGGAGGTGAATAACTGCATGCAGTTTTCCTGTAAGTTTAATGGCTGGGGCAACAAGAGGATTTATAACATCTTCAGTACCCTTGGATACGAGGCAGATTCCTAATGAGATTATTTTGCTCCATTGCTCCAATGTTTGAAGAAGAACATAGTAGATGTCCTAAATACTGTAATGTTTTTTTTTTCTCTCCTCACATTTTCTGTATTAATTAATATTCTCCAGGTTGGATGGAAAGCTATTGCAGGCCAGATGTGGCCCACCAGTTGACAGTTGCTGCTATACACTAAATTAAAAAAACATGTTTTAACATTTTATCATTAAAATGTCCGTCTTTGGCCTGCACCCTTTTCCCTTAATTTTGCTGGACCTGAATAGTCGTGGCTATAGTGGTCTTGAGTCTCTTAACCAGGCCAGCTATGGATTCCAAACCCAAAAATGGGGACTGCTCAAAACATAGGCAACCAAATAAGCAGATCTCATATGACAGTTGCTGAACTACCGAATATCTGCAGGAGATAGATCTCTGACATAAATGTATGTACTTTTGTAACCAGTTTTGTCTGTACTCTTCCTATGCTCTTATGCATTATTGTTACAAATGTATGTTCGTATTCTTATACAGCCCACTCAAGTTAGCACAAAGGCTCAGAAGATGCAGATTGAAGAATAAAATGGTTTAGATCATGACCCTGGATTTCAAAGGATCAAAATGGTTTATAGTTAATAAGTGGCCTTCTCTTGTGCGTACAGAGCCAGGGAGAGCGCTTGCTGTCCAGGGACAGTCCACCAGAAGAGCTGAAGCAGCAGCCGCTGGCTCTGGGCTATTACGTCTCCACTGCACAAGCAAATGGACTTCCTCACTGGTTCTGGGCCTCCTGCCCGCAGGCTGAGAGCCAGTGTCCACTCTTCCTTAAGGTACTAAAAACACAAGATAATGCCGGTAAAGATTATTTGAGAGAGAAACATGTAGATATTAGATTAAGATTGTGCAGAATTGGATTTTAATTATGTGGTTTAAACATTAAAGAGGCATACAGCTGTTCACTACAGTTTAACAAGGCATGCTTTTTTCTCCCTATCAGGCCTCCCTCCATCACCACATCTCCATAGCCCAGTCAGATGAGCTGGTGTCAGACAAGACGAAGAGGACCCCTCACCCCTTAGACTCAAAGACCACCTCTGATGTGCTCAGGTAAATACATAACAAATCTGCTGTGTAGGAAGCAGATACAGGAGGGTGAGTACAAAACAGGCTGAAGCCTTAAAAGTCTGTGGCTGATGGTCTTATTCAAGAAGTTGATTTAAATCTATGGGCCCTATTTTAATTAAGCAATATCACATTTGAGGTTGTGCTGTTGGACTATATATTATCATGGCTGTGATTCTGTCGTAGTGCCGAAGATAATCACAGCCATGATGATATACAATCCAACAGCAAGAAACTCGAATGTGGTATTGCTTTTATACAACAGTTCTACAAGCACAATTTATTAGTTAACAGTAATAAGCAACAACAGATTAAACAGCAGTTAAACAGCACATAATCTGGGCACAAAGTAAGGAACAAGGGGGAAAGGGGTTGCATTTAGTCCCCTAGTTAATCATAGGTGTGTTTTGGGCCTAACATGAATCCAGCTAATCAAAGTGTCATCTCCTATTCTGTTTTAAAACAATGGTTTTACATTGTAGATTTGGCAAATTGGAGAAGGGAGCAATTTTATGCTGAAAACAGCATTTGTCAACAGAACTTAGTTTGTAGCTTCTGAAATAATTGATGAAGTTTTGTTTCTCCTCATGCATAAATGCAAACAAGGTCTCTCTTAACATTGAGTTTGTTGAAGTCCAGAAATGAACAGTAGCTCTTCTCTGCTCTCTGCTATGTTCACATTTTACAGAATGTAACATTTTCTTCTTTATGATGTATTGTGCACATTCCTCTGTGTGTAACTAGCAGAGTGTGTATATGTTGTGAACTGACTTTTGTATGCACATCTTATTATTTGAATAATGTGCCCTTCAATAATGTGCACCATTCTGACTTTTGATCAATCGCTCTGTGATACCTCAAAAAAGCAATGACCCAATCATTTAAAGACCTACATGCCTATGGAGTTTGTTGAAGAACAGCAATGGACCGTGGCTCTGCTCTACTCTCTGCTATGTTCACATTTTACAGAATGTAATATTTTCTTCTTTATGATGTATTATTTCACCCACTCGCAACCCATGTGCATATTCCTCTGTGTGTAACAAGCAGAGTGTGTACATGTTGTAAACTCACTTGTTTTTGCACATCTTACAATCTGAATAATGTGCCCTTCAAAAAGCAGGAAAATACTGCACCATTCTGACTTTTGATCAGTCGCTCTGTGATCCCTCAAAAAAGCAATGACCCAATAATGCGCCTGCCCACACCTCATTTAAAGACCTACTTGTCTGTAGGCACTCAGATGGGCTCAAGCTACTACACAATGTGGACGCCGGCCCTGAAAATTACAACTGTGTCGGTCTGAAACTAGCAACGTGTGCCGCTTTACACCAGATGCGAGATAGGGCCCTACATTCAATATACACCATTTGTTGTCTCATTGTTATCAACCAATACTTAGCATTTTGTTGCCATTGCAATGTGTGCTAAGAACAGGTATGTGTGATTAAGTCATGTGTTTATCAGTGTGCTAAGAACGTGTGTTTTTTAATGTTAGTTGTTTATCACTAAAAATGAACAGCTTCTTATTTGCACATGTATCGCGACTGATAAGAGATGTGTGATAAGTGGGGGTTTTCAGAAAATGTGTAAAACTAATATTTATTGTTAGAATTGTCATGATTAAATTTACATACCTTACTGATAACTGTTTAATGATAAAGATGTACGTATGGTATAGCATATATGTTACAAAATGTGTGATACATTTTTAATTAACACCTAATGAATACTCAATACCAATATATATATAGAGAAAAACACATTTTAGTGTGCACTGTTGTGATTAAGGAAGTTGTATTAAGTGGATGAACCCTCACGATATAACTCATTTCAGTATTTGTTTTAAAAAGACACAATTTCTTACAAATTGTAATTGCCTAAATTGTATATTTTTCAAACCCAGGTTTGTATTGGAGCAGTACAACGCCCTTTCCTGGCTGACGTGTACTCCGGCCACCCAGGACCGCCAGTCCTGCCTGCCTGTCCATTTGGCCGTACTGATCCAAATGTATAATGCCATTCTGAACATGCTTTAGCCATGCAAGACTTCAAGGACAACTTTAAGGGGCTGATGGTTACCTTCATTTCCTCTGTGCCTACGCTTCCTCCTTCTGGGCACCAGAGAGCGCCAGAGCTCTTCGGTTGTTTCGGGTAGACGTGGATTTAATGGCCAAATCAAGGACAGGGCAAGTCAGACTCTCCCATGCCTGGAATGTAATGAAAAAGAAGATTGAAATGCTCCGAACAAAATCTTTCACTTGTTAAACGTGACACCCTTCACCTCTTTGTGGCATTGAAGCGTCTGACATTTACAGAGAAGCTGTTTACGATTCTCTTCACAAATTTCACCTGTGGAAAGGGACGTCCGTGCAGGGCCACGCAACTCCATATTGTACAACCAGCAAAGTGGCATGACGACACACACACACACACACACACACACACATGGCTTTGTTACATCAATTATGTTTTTACATTTTTTTGTATAGAACTGCACTGCTGAGCTTCTTGGGACTTGCAGTTGGTCGATGAAACTTTTACCTTTACTCTGAAAGGAGTCCTCATTCACTCCAAAGGGGGAGCATTTGCTAATGGCACTTTTTCCTCGCCTTCCAAAGTGTTGTAGATACGAACACAATGGAAATATTTGACCAGTTAAGACAGAAATGTTGTTTATAATGTAAGACATACATTTGCAAAGAATTGAGACTTATTTTTAATATTTAAAACAAGAAAATGAGAAACTTAAACAAGGCCTTTTTTTCCCAATTGACTGTTAACTGTCTTGGGATCTGAAATAAAAATTGTCATTTTAATGCAGTTGTAAAGATGCCATATTTATACAAATTATATCATGTCATAGAATTTGATATATATATGTATATACATAAATATATATTACCTCTTCCAAGCAGGCACTTAATGATAAGGGTGATGGACACAACCATCTCTTCAGAAGTGGACACAGTATGAACATTTATCAAAGAAAATGCATTTTAGTTGTTTTTTTTAATTTTCTACAGATACTGAACATTTTACCTTTTTATTTAATGAGTTTAAATTAAACTAATTGATGCAGGAGATACAGTATACTCTATATTTATAATATAGAATAGAAGACCATGGTATTTGAACATTGCAAGGTTATTAAATATTTAAGAACAATGCTTTATTTCATTGGCTCTCCTAAATGATGTCAAGCAAACCATTAGAAAGACCTGTCTCTTCAGCTTCACTCAGTCTGCTCTTTGTTAGATTCCTAGCATGTTTGTATATACACTTTTCAGCTGTGTTTTTTGGAATTTTTCTTAAAGCTGTACATTTCATGCTGGTTGGTTTACTTTAAAGTGATTCATATCAAAGTATTTTTTGCTGTGAGCTTTTTTGATATACAGTATACAGAACAAAACTCATTTAATTACAGCCAAGAGGTTGAATTGCCAAGTAAGTGTACGCAAATGTACAGACGAGGGCAAGTTTGCAAGAATTTGTTACATCTGTCATCACTTTGAATATCAAGCAGATCCAATTTAGTGGGAGAGATCTGTTACTTTTACACTCTTTTTTAGTAAATTATTAAAACTCTTGAAAATGATGTTGTGTTCAGTGTTCTTGTATTTCAATTCAAAACTATGTAAACCACAGGCTGCGCCATATTCTTATTTCATTTAATGAAGTACTATTTTGTGGTGTTTGCCTCTGATTAGTATTTAATTTTTAATACAATTTATATAGTTGTTGAGTGTTGGCTATATCAGCCATAGAGATGGAACTAGATGACGCTCACCTTGTGGTGCTCAAATGCCAAAAAATATATTAAAAAAACTCAACAGTAACATTTCTTTCCAGCAATTATGACCTGCTTCCTTAAGAAAATCCACAGACTTTGTTCTGAGCAGTTTTATGTATTTGATGTTTGTATCTTGCACAGAAGCAAACTTCCTTTTGCACGGTGCTATAGCTGGCAGGTGTTGTTTGACAAAAAACAAAATAGTTTCAACATGAAACTGCTCAGTTTTTCAAATGTATTTTTTGGTGCTTTGAGCTCAACAGGCTGAGTGCTATCTAGTTCCATGAGACTAGAGAGAAGGCATGCATCTCTACAGCCGATATTTTCAACACTGCATGTTGGCAACTCACACTAAAACAGTCTAGACTAATAAATAGCACTGCAGGTGAGAGGAAAAATGTGTACTTTTGATTTGGGGGTGAACTGTCCCTTTCAAAATTTGGTTTCTTTGCTGACTTTCATTTTCTACAGTATTTTACAGTTGCTAAAACACTAAACCCTGTTGTCTGAACCAAATGCTCAGCTCATGCTCTGCTGGCCTGAACCTATTTATTGAATCAGTCACTCTTGGCAAAACCATAAGCACTTTAACCTTGCATCACATTTGCACTCTGATGCACTTGTGTTGCACAGGTAGCAAAAGTTGAACACAGTTAAAGCACAGATGTCACAGCTTAAACATAATGACACAAAATTGATCACACTTGTAGCTAATGATGTGAGGGAACCAATTCAGAGAGCACTGGTTGTTGAAGGCTGTACAATGAACAGAAACAATCTGAGAGGCAGAGGAAAAGTGCATGTATAAGGTGGTTGAGGAGGGAAGTGCAATCGAGTAAGACAAAGAACAGTAATTTCTGATGAAATCCGAGCTACTGTGTCGACCATGTTCTTGTCCATGGTATGACAAAGAGAGGAAACAGGACAAAGAGTACAACCAAACATCAGCAGATTCACTGTGTCCACCGTTATCCAGAGATTCAGAGAACAGAACAGGTAATTGCTTTTTTTTTGTCATTACATAATCATTTACAGTGAAGTATGACTATACTGTATACTATGTGTTAACAGATGTTTCAATCCATCACTTTGCCAATATACTGTAGTATTGTAGTGTAAAAGAGACCTGGGGAAAAGTCTAACTGTTATAGGCCTAGTACTGCATGTATATTTTTGTAACTGCATGTTCTCTTTTTGTAGAATTACAAGACTGCCACATGGGGGTGGAAGGGCATCTATGTTCTCGCCACACCAAGAGACCCTCATTGTTGACATGGTCCGTCAGAACAATACCAGTAGACTGCGTGAAATGCATCAGAAAATCACTGAAGACCATGTGAAATTTGAAGGCATCAGCAGTGTCAGCCTTTCCACCACTGATCGCGTCCTCAAACGCAACAGAATGCGCATGAAGCAACTGTATAGAGTGCCATTTGAGCACAACTCAAAAAGGGTCAAGGATTGTACAGGTAGGTGTACATCCAGACACATTTAGTGTTGATTACTGTAAGTAGTAGTGATGTTGTAATGTATGTACTCTAAATCTGTCTTTTTGTATCACTTACAAAACTATGTCTATTTCTACATATAGAGAGTGTTTCAACTGGATTCCTTGGAAAAAGGCCACAAGAATATATTTCATGGATGAAGCTGGGTTCAATCTCACCAAAAGAAGAAAGAGACGCCAAAAGGTGATTGGCCAATGGGCCATTGTTGCAGTTCCAGCATGGTGACAATATCATGTTATGTGCTGCCATCAGCAATCATGGGGTTCTCCACCATCATGCCACCTTGGGGCCATATAATACCCAACATCTCCTGACATTTCTGAATGATCTAGGAGATGTTGTGTTAGGACGTGAGCCACAGAATCATGAGCACACAGGGCATCCTGTCTATGTCACTGCGTGGGGCAATGTCAGTTTTCAAAGCGCCCTTCAGGTCAGAGAGTGGTCCAACATCAACCAGAAAGTCATCAATGTTTGCCTTCCACCGTACTCCCCTTTCCTGAACCCTGGAGAGGAGTTCTTCTCTTCATGGCGCTTGAAGGTTTTTGACCACCAACCTTATACCAGGAAAAATCTCCTGCAGGCCATGGAACTAGCCTGTGGTGACATAGGTGTGGAGGCGTGCCAGGCCTGGATCCGGCCTGCCAGGGTTTTTTTCCCCCGTTGCCTGGCCAGGGAGAATGTGGCCTGTGATGTGGATGAAGTCCTGTGGCCTGAGCCAGCACATAGACATGATGCTGTGAATTATTGTAGACACTGTAAGCACCTGTAATGCACTTCTCATTTATATTTTTGTACTTTATTTTTACTGTATACAAGTGCTGAATGCACAGGATTTTTTTTTCAAAATGCATTTAGCCTACTGTGAATAGTAAACATTATTTTTCTACAGCTTTATGTCCTGAGCATTGCATTTTCCTTTTTTTAATGTGTAATGACTGCTCAGTAGTATTTTTAATTTTGATTGACTTGGGGTATGATTTGACGACTATCGGTCGGTTTTGAGCACAGATGGAACTGTTTTGAGGCAATTGCTCGGTTTTGCAGGAAGATTCAGAGGTTTTGTGAATGTAGTTTGAAATCTGGGTTTTGTGTTTAAAGTTTTGAGAAAAGGGTAGAAAGTTTGAAGAAATGTCTTAGCAATTGTGAAAAACTAAATTTTTAAGGCCTTTGATTGTAAACAAGTTTTCTTTTTAATTCAAAGATTTGAATGCTTCTTTTACAAATGCTAATAATCAACATGTGTATGCAGTATACTACGCTAATAAAAAGTATTAGAAAAAATACACACATAAATGCAGATGACAGTTAAATATTTATTTTCGGTTTTGAACAATTAGTTGTTTATCTTAATATTTTCCCTTAATTAGAGAGATGAGGCTGTGTATCTTTTCTAGAAACAGTAAGTGCTTGAGCACAGCAGATCAGAGATTAAATTATATGAATACAGCAGTAGGAACAAACATAATTTAACAGGCTGTTTGAAAAAGATTAGCCCTTTAAATACACTGTGC
Source organism: Plectropomus leopardus (assembly GCF_008729295.1). NCBI lineage: Eukaryota > Metazoa > Chordata > Actinopteri > Perciformes > Serranidae > Plectropomus > Plectropomus leopardus. Next base: position 13,209,790 of record NC_056482.1, read on the forward strand.
TTTCATGAGGTGCGAATCATTGTTTTCCTACATCTGCCTTCCATGTGACAACATTGAAAGAGCTAACATCTACTGCTTCTGTTAATGTGAATCAGTCTTAATGGCTGAGATGAGATAATATCCTGTAACTTTAAAGAACAGCGTTTGCTGAGTAGTTCTTTGAAACGAATAATAATGAATGATGCTGTCGAGTGACTATCACCCAGCTGTTGTCCTTCCTGTTAAACAAGATAGTCAAATTTTTTTAGATGTGTTCGGCACGCTTGTGCCAGCATAAGAGCTGATTCAGTTCCTTTAGTGAGCACAGAGACAAAGGGGAGTAAAGTAAATAAGCTTTTATCACATTTTTTAAAAAAAAAGAAAAAAGAAGAAGCTTTCTCAGCACTTACCTGTGTCAGCTGCCAAACAACAAACTGGTTGAGGAAATGGCCCTAAGCCAAAACACAAGGAGTGCCACATTAGTGTTGCACTGTACTCACAATAAAGCCAAGAAGCTCCAGGCCACAGCGGCATGTTTAAAGTTTGATTTCATAAACTTATAAACATAGGCATGCTGGCATGCCTCAGCTGTTGATTTTGAAATAATGCCAATTAGGGACAGCATCAAATAAATTCCACTGCCTGTTCAGGTGTGTGTGTGTGTGTGTGTGCGTGTGTGTGTGTGTGTGAGAGCATTGACAGGGACTAGATATATGGAACAAAGTAAATGCATTTGTCAAACAGCTGTAATGGACTAAATAAATGTATTGTGCGTATGTCATCATTCTAAAAGGATGTCCTCTTCAGTAGATGTAAGAGCCATGCTCCTTTTGCATGATGTATAGTAGGGGACTTCAAATATGTGAGGACAATGGAGATAAAGAGGTAGTGAAGGAGGTTCTGTTGGACCACCAGGGTCACATAAGATCCTTGAGTTAAAAACTGCATTTCAATAGAGCCTAGAAAGTGGACAGCAAAACTAAACCAAATATCGGCCTTTGAGGGACTGGGCAGGTCGAGGACACCGTGAATGAAAAGGATTGGGTAGCTGAAGAGTAAAAGCCACTGAAGAGTCACTTGTCGTGGTGAGGTTGTCTAATGGCCATCGCAGCTGGAGGCAGTGGACTCTTAATTGACTGCAATGTGTTTTCCACAGATGGCCTATTAGGCATTGGACAAAGGAGGCCAGGGTCTGGCTTGACATAGCATTAGCGCAAACACAATTAGAAGTCAATGACGTTTTATGTCGCTTTTTTCTGCCAACAGCGCACCACATGAGATGACAAGGTTGTACAAAAAAGCCCTCTTAAGAGAGCAAAAGGTTGACTTAAGACAAAATTTCCGGCGTGTTGTCGTGAAACAGAACGTAAAAAAAACACGCATCTTAGATTTTTTTCTTCATCAACAGATTCTACAACAGGATTTAAGGGGCTAAATGGTCAGAAATGGAATATAATATAAGTATGTTTTTATTGTGCGTAATGACCTGAAAATAGGTGTCATTGTGTGTGTAATCATTGTGTGTCCATTACCTTTGAATTAACCGTCTATATCTAAATAGGGAGTGCTACCATATCCATTGAAATCGCCATGTTGCATTGTCATGTTGCATTGTCATGTTGCATTGTCATGTTGCATTGTTGCATTGCCATGTTGCATTGTTGCATTGCCATGTTGCATTGTTGCATTGCCATGTTGCTACAGTAGCCCAGAACGGACAAACCAAACACTGGTTGTTAGGGCCATTTGCATTTTTGCGTTTTCATGAATTGTTGTAACATGAAACTGCTTCGCTACGTGTTTTTACTGGTTTAAATCACCTTGCCTGTTTGTTTTGGAGGGGAAGACACCTCTGTTGGTAATTTGGCTCCCTGTAAAAAGACCCTGAATTTCTGGATCTCAAGTTGTCAGCGAAAAATATGAGCACACATTAGCAGGTGCTGGGCTAGCATCCCATCTCTGACATGCCCAACAGCATCACACAAACACTGATTTTTAATGTGAAACTGCTTTGTTCAGTGATTTTAAACACTGTGTCCTTTGTTTAGGAGAGGTCAGTGAATATTTTGGTTCCCACTGACAACCTAAACAATGCACATTGAAGAAATTCTAACTGGGAAAAGTTTCAGGTGGTTGCAATCTGCAGTCCTCACCACTAGATGCCACTAAACCCCCCTAAATCTTACACATGGTTACTTTAATTTGCAGTATAAGCCACTACTATTATGGTCATGACTGATTCATTGTTGCAAAATGATTGCATCTGAAGTGAACAACACTGTAAATCTTGCCAAAATGGCTGATCATTAGTTTACAAAATACAGCGACATGTTTGGTGTAATTCACATGTTGGTGTAAATGCAGATCTTCATAGAATTTATTGTCCTGTCTCCTCCGCCCCAAAACACAGCAGAGGTGCATGGATCAAGGATCAGAGCCATTCTGTTGCTCCAGATGACCCGTGAGAGTGCTCCACTTACAGGCGTGACTTTGGCAGGGCAGAGTCATGTGCTGTTTTGACATGCCCTTTCCCTCTGAAGTGGAGGCAGCTGGGGGCTGTAGCTTCACACTGCTCTGTAGATGGTGGTTACACTGCAGATTTTTCTGTACTTCAAAGAGGACACACACACACACACACACTCTGCTTTTTGTCTGGGCAGCCTGTCGCCAGTGGTCAGATGGGGGGGGGGGGGGGGGGGTCGACAACATGGTAGATCCTGACCCCTGATATGCCGGTCAGGCCAGCAAGGGTTCAGGGCTCTGCAATAACTGTGGGTGGTACAGTTCAGGGTCATCACCATTTAGTGTGAGAGCCATGAGTTTGGGATGTTGTCGGACTTTTTGCTCCTACTTAAATTTGATGTGACCTTAAACTCCAATTGTCTACGCTTTGTCGCCAGGTTTAGCATGCTAAATAAGTCAGACATACACACAGTGAGAGTCATGTGGAAACTGGTGTTGGAGGTGTTGACTCTAGTCAGATGTGAATCATGTTTGATTGCTCAACGGGACATCGCAATTTTGTGTGAAAGAGATACACCCATTATATTTGCATCACATACATTACAGCAATCAGCCAGATGCTGAAGCAAACTAACTGGCTGATTAAGGCCCGTGGCCAGCAGAGGTCCCTAAGAGTGCCTGACATGTCCCACAAGCAGAGCTGGGTGACCCAATGCTGCCTATGAAAATTGCATGGGACTCACAAATGATGTAAGGGCCCCACCTCCTCTTAAACCAAATTTGCTTAAGAACTTAGTTGATAACAGTGTCCAAACTCTCTGCGTGCATTTTCCGACTTTCATGGAATGAATGGTCGCTTTAGCTGGAGCTCACCAGTGCCCTGACATACGTGGGGGTGTGAGGGCCCTTTCATCGCTGCTTGCAGCTTTAATTACTATTGCTCTTTAAATTATTGCCTTTTATCTCGGTTGCGTATAGACTTTTGCCACAAGCCCAATACAGTGAAGGTGAAGGGAGCATTATCTTTCTAAAACTCCACAGATTTCTCGTGGAAAAATGGTCCTGATTATTGTGGATAATTATGCTTCCTGGTAAAAAAAAAAAAAAAAGTATACATGAACGTGTTAGAAATATATGTACCAATGTTATTTGAAGTATACTTGTACTTTTGGTACTTAACGTAAAGTATATTCAATGTAAACTTTTGAAAGATGTACTAAAAATATATGTAATTAACAACTTGAATATACTACACTTATTCTGCAATACTTTAGTGTTTTTTATTGTACTTCAGAAGTATACTTTATTTTAAGTTTACTCATTAAAGGTGTACTTATTTACACAGTGTGTAGTGTAGTGTAAGTCCTTAGCAATACACTACTAGTTTGTTTTATTAAAGTTTGCTTTAACTTTACTTTATTATAGTGCATTTAAGTATACTATAAGTGACTTAAAGTTGATTCATTTTAAGATGTATTATTTGGTGATCTGGCTCGTCCAAAAATGTCCTACTCTCTCCATATTGTACTTGGTCTAATAGTACCACTGTCTATATTTTAATGGCGGGAGGAAATGTGCAAAAAACAGCATCACTTCTCTTCATATCACTAGAGGGGGTTAATTGATTTTATTAGGTTATTAGTATTCGTTTTAATTAGTACCCCCACTTTCACTGTGCTCCTGTGCAAGGCCAGCTCTGGCCAAACAAATCCTCAGCCATCTTCCAGATGGCTCCAAGGAAATGCAGTTCTTGGCGCAGCTAACACTCGACACAGAGAGCCATCAACGGCTTTTGTTTGAAGGGTCCCTGCTAAAGCGACAGAACATCTGCCAACTCAGCACGGCAGCCTGTTTGGAAACATCTGATTTTGTCTGGGAGTGCTTTCCATCTACAACCTCTGCATTTGCATAAATAGTTTTTGTTAGAAGGGGAGCCGCCGAAAGGAGCACACAGAGTTTGCAATTTCCTTTCCTGTAAATCTCTCATTGCAGGCTATTACATTCTTAAAGCCAAACGAGAACTCCACTTAACACTTTAGCCAATGTAAATAGAGGAAGATAAAAGCTCTGCGGACTTCAAAGCAGTCCCCCTGTGCCCCTCTCTTGCACACATCAAAACACACTTGAGGAAACAATCTGTCATTTATGTCAGATATAAAAGTTTGAAGGATATTAATTCCCTTGATGACTGTATGCCACAAGCAATGCAGGAAGGCTGAGTGGGGAATGCAGACCTAGGAAAAAAAGCAAGGACGAGGACTGGAACTTTGCACAAATCGTTCCAACATTACAAAGCATACATTATTTGAGAACCGGAACTACTGAATTGAAATCAGCGAAACGGGTGCATTGGTCTAAAGTGCACTTGATTTGCAGTGTGTACTAATATTACTGTGACATATAAATTGGTTGCTTGGTTAAAAAAAGCAGTTGGAAACAGAGATATCTAAGAAAATTTCCCTGCACCAGTTAAATCAATCACCAATTAGAACTGTAATTAGTAGAAATAAATCAAAAGGGAATTAAAAGTAGTCCTTGTTGGGTACATTTGGAAACATAAAAAATCTATTATGAAAGAAATTGCATATTGTCTAGTTACTTTGGAGGCTTTGTGACAAGGCTGGTATCCCCCATCCAACCTTTGGGAAGACTATTTTAAAACACCCCCTGTGACCCAACCCTCAAGGGTTGAGTTACCCCAAGGAGGAATCTTCAGAAACTTAAAATCTAATTTAATCGTCTTTGCAAAAAATAAAGAAATAAATACTTAATTAATATATGAGTACATGAAATGAAATGAATGAATTAGAAAACAGTTTTGACATATTTATGTCGCTAGTTTATGCGGTTTAATGTGGTTTTCAGCAGTTTTTTGGACAGGTCATATTTTGACATTTTTGCCATACTATAGCCTTGCATCTTTGGCGGATTTTTCAACATGCAATTTTATGCAGTTTTTGGCCGTTTTTGCAAAATCCTATGCTATGGCGCGTCTCGGCACGCTAGTTTATGCAGTTTAATGTGGTTTTCAGCAGTTTTTTGGACGGGTCATATTTTGACATTTTTGCCATACTATAGCCTTGCATCTTTGGCGGATTTTTCAACATGCTATTTTATGCAGTTTTTGGCCGTTTTTGCAAAATCCTATGCTATGGCGCGTCTCGGCACGCTAGTTTATGCAGTTTAATGTGGTTTTCAGCAGTTTTTTGGACGGGTCATATTTTGACATTTTTACCATACTTAGCCTTGCATCTTTGGTGGATTTTTAAACATGCTATTTTATGCATTTTTGGCCGTTTTTGCAAAATCCTATGCTATGGCATGTCTCGGCATGCTAGTTTATGCGGTTTAATGTGGTTTTCAGCAGTTTTTTGGACAGGTCATATTTTGACATTTTTGCCATACTATAGCCTTGCATCTTTGGCGGATTTTTCAACATGCTTTTTTATGCTGTTTTTTGGCCGTTTTTGCAAAATCCTATGCTATGGCGTGTCTCAGCACGCTAGTTTATGCAGTTTAATGTGGTTTTCAGCAGTTTTTTGGACGGGTCATATATTGACATTTTTGCCATACTATAGCTTTGCATCTTTGGCGGATTTTTCAACATGCTATTTTATGCTGTTTTTTGCAGTTTTCGCAAAATCCTATTCTTTTTGTGGTTTTATGTTTTTTTTTTCAGATCTTTTTCGACATCCTATATCATGCAGTATTTGGCTTTTTTTGGCCCTTTTTTTGACATGCTGTACTGTAGCATGTCTCTGCATCCATCCATCCATCCATCCATCCATCCATCCACTTCTGCTTATCTGGGGCCGGGTCATGAGGGCAACAGGTGGAGCAAATATTCCAGACTTCCCTGCCAGGCCAGGAGAACTACGCAATCCCTTCAGCATGTTCTGGGTCTGCCCCAGGGCCTCCTACCAATAGGACGTGCCCAGAACACCTCGGGAGGCACCCAGGAGGTATCCTAATCAGATGCCCAAGCCAACTCAACTGTCCCATTCAACAACAAGATGCAGCAGCTCTACTACGAGCTCCTCCTGGATGTCTGAGCTCTTCACCCTATCTCTAAGGTTGAGCCCAGCCACCCTGTGGAGGAAACTCATTTCAGCCACTTGTATCTGTGATCCCATTCTTTTGTTCAGTACCCACAGCTCATGGCCATATATGAGGGTTAGAAAATACAAGGACTGGTAAAAAGAGAGCATTGCCTTCTGGCTCAACTCCTACTTCAACACAACGGTCCGGTGGAGCACCCGCATTACTGCAGATGCTGCACCAAACCGCCTGTCTATTTCATGCTCCGTTCTACCCTCACTCATGAACAAGACCCAGAGATACTTGAACTCTTTCACTTGGGGAAACAACTCTCCCCCCACACAGAGAGGACACTCCACTGATTTCTGGCAGAGAACCATGGCCTCAGATTTGGAGGTGCTGACTTTCAATCCAACTGCTTCACACTCTGTCGCAAACCACCCCAGAGCATGCTGAAGTATATGGTGTGATATAGCCAACAGAACCACATCTACAAAAAGCATAGATGCAATTCCAAGGTCCCCAAACCTTACCCCTTACTCCCCCCAGCTGCACCTTGAGATCCTGTCCATGAAAATCACAAACAGGACTGGAGACAAGGGGCAGACTGGGAACGCATTTGACTTCACACTGAGTATGCAGACACAGCTCTCACTTTGGTCATACAGGGACCAGATTGGCACACAGCAGTGACCCCGGTACCCGGTACCCCCCACAGCACTCCACACAGGACTCCCCAAGGGACATGATCATAAGCCTTCCCCAAATCCACAAAACACATGTAGGCAAACTCCCATGCCCCCTCCAGCAGCCTCCCAAGTCTAAAGAGCTGGTCCGTTGTTCCACGACCAAGACAGAATCCGCATTGTTCCTCGTGCATCCGAGGTTTGACGATCGATTAAAGCCACCTTTCCAGCAACCCTGGAGTAAACTTTCCCAGGAGCAGTGTGATACCCCGATAATTGGAGCACACACTCCGGTCCCCTTTTTTTTAAAATGGGAATCACCACCACAGTCTGCCACTCCACAGGCACTGTACCCAACCTTCAAGTGACACTGTTGACGCTGTCATTCAAGGAAGCCCAACAATGTCCAGAGCCTTCAGCATCTCAGGGCCAATCTCTCTCTTGTCCACACCTGGCACAGCCACCAAAGAGCTTTTTGACTACTTCAGCAACCTCTGCCAGAGCTATGGATGAAGATTCCCCCCGAGTCTTCAGACTCTGCCTCCTCCATGGAAGATGTGACGGTAGGGTCCAGGAGTTCCTCAAAGTGTTCCTTCCACCGCTCGACAATATCCCCAGTTCAGGGCAGCACTTCTCCTCCCCTGCTGAGCACAGCCTGAGCCAAGCCCTGCTTTCCCTTCAAGAGACATCTCACGGTTTGCCAGAACTTCCTTGAGGCCGACCAAAAGTCCTCATCCATGGCCTCCCCAAACTCCTCCTACAGTTTTAGCTTTGGTGACCGCCTCAGCTGTCGCCCTTCTGGCCAACAGGTATGTGTCTGCTGCTTCAGGAGACCCATAGGCCAGTAGAGCCTGAAAGGCCTCCTTCTTCAGCCTGAAGGCTGGTGGTGTCCACCAACAACTCCTTCGGTTGCCACCATGACAGGCACCGACGACCCTCTGGACACAACTTCAAGCAACCGCCTCCACAATGGAGGTTTTGAACAAGGACCATTCAATTCCATGTCCCAAACCTCCCCCAGGATGCACGAAAGGTTTTTCCGGAGGTGTGAGTTAAAGACCTGGTGGACAGTGCCCTCGGCCGGACATTCCCAGTTCACCCTCAATACACATTTGGGTTTGTCGGATCTGTCCAGCAGTCTCCACCTCCACCTGATCCAACTCACCACCAAGTGGTGATCAGAGTGTCCAAGACATACCGACGCAGATCAGATGATACAACCACAAAGTTAAACATTGATCTTTGGCCTAGGGAGCTCTGGTACCAAGTACACTTATGGATATCCCTATGCTCGAACATGGTGTTTGTTGTGGACAATCCATAACTGGCACAGAAGTCCAATAACAAAACACCGCTCGGGTTCAGATCGGGCAGGCCGTTCCTCCCAATCACGCCCCTCCAGGTCACTCCATCGTAGTCCACGTGAGCGTTGAAGTCCCCCAGGAGAACAATGGAGTCCCCAGTTGGCACCCTTTCCAGGACCCTGCCCAGGGACTTCAAGAAGGCCAGATATTCCAAACTGCTGTTTGGTGCATCAGCACAAACAATGGTCAGAGACCTGCTCCTAGCGACTTGCAACTGCATCGAGGCAACCCTCTCTCCGGTGAGAACTCCAACATAGCAGCACTGCCGTGGACTTGCGAGTATCCCCACACCCGCCCAGCGCCTCTCACCCTGGGCAACTCTGGAAAGGAGAGAGTCCAGCCCCTCTCAAGGGGTATGGTTCCAGAGCCAGAGCTGCGTGTGGAGATGAGCCCCACTGCATCTAGCTGGTACCGCTTCATGCTGACATGCTATACTATGGTGCGTCTCTATGAGCTATAATTAGCATTTTTCAGCCATTTTTAGGACATGTCAAAATTTGAGATTTTTCACCATACTGTACAATACGGTTTTCAGACATTTTTTGGACATATCAATCTGAGATTTTTCGCTATACTATAGTGTGAGTTTTCTAGCCATTTTTTCATAATGCTATATTATAATGTGTTTGGACATTTTTCAACTTACTGTGTCTCGACGATCTATAACATGTTGTCTCAACCGTTTTTTCAACATGTCAAAAATTGACATTTTTGTCATACTATACCATGTCATTTTCAGCCATTTTTTTCAATATGCTACATTATCGTTAAAAGTCAAGCCAAAACATGCATGTTATCAAAAATCTCGCCAACACGTCATACTATATCATGACGTCAAAAATCACACCAAAACATCATAGTGTAGCATGTGATCAAAAATCCCGCCAAAACATCATACTGTAGCATGTCGTCAGAAATCTGGCCAAAACATCATACTATAACATGACATCAAAAATCACGCCAAAACTACTATAGCATGTAGTCAAAAAAATCTTGCCAAAACGTCATACTAAAGCATGTTGTCAAAGATCACACCAAAATGTCATACCATAGCATGATGACAAGAATCTCACCAAAATGTCATATTCAGCATGTCATCAAAAACCTTGCCAAAACATCATACTATAGAATTTTGTCAAAAATCTCGCCAAAACATCCTACTAAAGCATGTCATCAATAGTCTCGCAAAAACATCATACTATAGCATGTCATTAAAAATATCCAGAAAACGTCATACTATAGCATGTCGTCAAAAATATTGCCAAAAAATCATACTATAGTGTCAAGGAGCCACAGCTCACCTCATTATGGGTCTATGTCTCCCCCTTACTCAGACACTCTAAATAATCAAACGCCACCTCAGACCTGAGATAAACCCCCTACCACTCAGGCCGAGGGAGCATCTTGGGTCTGTATCTTCTTGGGGGATCCAGGGTAACTCTGGAAGTACGCCTGGTACTACCCTTCCTTGTTTTCTGTGAGTTTTTGTTCATTCTTGGTAAAAAAAAACAGGCAGCAAAAAAAAAGTTTGCTTTCGTCCAGCGTCCTGTTTCTTTTTTCTTGTTTGCTCTCACCAGATTCTCAGAGGGATGAAATTCGAATACCCAAGAATGGTTGAAAAAAGTTTAAAACTGCTCGGGGCAGGCTTTATTTAAAGATTAAAAAAAAGTCACAAGCGTACAGCAACAACAGCAACAGTTACCTTACTCCCTTTTACAGGAGCTACATATAACGTCTAACACAAGGTTTAAGTGAGATAAAACAGAAGCACAAAAAGCACAAAAAAGACCCATACAATGATCTGCTGTTCCTCTTTATCTGGAGGTCTGTCGCCTTACTACTCTCTCCACTCTCCATCTCTCATCATTGGTTGGCCTTGGGGTGGTGTGTTCGAGTAGAAGCTTTCGCCTCCTGCTTTGGATGTCATGTTTGAGTAGAAGCTTCTTTCTCCTGCTGCAGGGGAGTTTCCACCCCTCCTCAGTAGTTTGCTGCTGCTGGTTCATTAGCATGTTGAATATGCTCATTAGCCAGGGTGCAGCCGTTTGCATGTTCATTAAGGTGTTCATTTCCCTCAAGAGGAATGAAAAGCTTGGGTTAGGATCTGGGTGCAAGTTTCCATCATTGGCTGGTCTCTCAGAAGAAAGACATCATACTAAAAATTGTCCTCAAAAATCTCACCACAAGGTTATATATAGCATGTTGTCAAAAATCACGCCAAAACGTCATACTTTAGCATGTCACCAAAAATCTTGCCAAAATGTCATACTATGGCCAAGACATCATAGAATAATTGAATGTGGGGTATTACCCGACTCTTTCAGTGACAACTCTATTGTGTTTTGTGTTTGAAAAATAAAATTACCTCATCTTCCACCGAAATTTATCAGAGTTAGACAATCTAAAAATATCAACTCCAACTATAATGTATATAAAATGGCATCGATTTCAGCTAATTCCGTTTGCTTAAGATGCTTCGAATTTGTTTTACACAGAATTTGTTAAAGTTGTTGGTAAACATGCTCCATGGACAGTAATTAGTAATTAAAGTTAAGGGTAGACACTTGCCTTCGATCAATGGCGATCTAATAAATCTTTTTAATCAAAGAGATACGGCATGGGCAAAATATCGCTCAACAAAGGATTCCTCTGATTAGGATGCTTAAAAAATTTGGATAAAGATACGTACAACCAAAACAAGAAAAGCTAAATCTTATTATTACAAAGACTGCTTAACAACTGATTTTAACAACCCTTAGCAATTTTGGAACAAGATCAACAGCATAACCAATAAATCAGCTAAAGTCAAACTACACATATTAGCATCAATAATGACATTGTTAATGATCCATCCAAAATTGTTAATGTGCTTAGCCAATATTTTTCCACAATCTGCAGCGTCCTTTGTCTCCTCTCATTCTGACTTGTCTTTAAATATTCCTAACTCCAATTGCAATAACTCCTTTTCCTTTAGAAGTTCAGTGGATCATTGATGGCCTATGCTCTGGGAGTGGCAATGGCCCAGATACTCAGTACTTATACTAAGTTTTTTGGTCATTTTTACACATACTACATAGATTTTTTTAAAAATATTATACGATACTACTTTTTTAAATTGCATTTCCTTATTGTTCTTTTTTTATTGTTTTTATGAAACAATATACTATGCCTTTTGTGGAATTTTTTAAAAACATTTTATAAATAACATGTTATAGTATGACCTTTTTAGGCCATATTACACTATGACGATTTCTGAATTTTATTGAGATGTTATACTATGACATTTTCATGACATTTTTATATACTACTCTATGACTTTTCAAATGACATACAACACTGACTTTTACGGGATTTTTGTGAGATTGCATGCTATGACGTATCCTTGATTTTTTTTCCCTGATGTAACATATAATGCCTTTTCTTTTTTTCTTGTTCAATTTTTTAAATTCATTTTGGCATTATTCAAATGACTTTTCTACTTTGTACACAAATATAAATTATACAGAAATAAACTGATCCACAGTCAGACAGAATCAGACCAAATTTAACCAGAAAACAACCACGGAACAAAACAAAACGAGAAAAGAAAAAATCTTAACAAACAGGCAGCTACAGACACCCCCTAGATTTGCTCAGGGCATTATGCAATCTAGCTATGATACTTTCTACTTGATACTTTAGGAAGCAGTCCACTCTGTAAACTCAAGCCTGTGCGGGCTCTTCCAGTTGGGCAAAATAAGCCAAGCCACTATAATAACACCTGTAACTGTCAATCCAGATTCTGCTTTAGTAAGACCCGGTGGTACAAGAGTTTTGTCACTTAAAAGACACAATTGTGGTGATTCTGGTAAAGGTCGTTGGAGCCACACTTCAAGATGTTTCAGTACCATCTTCCAAAAAGGTAATACCAATGGACAATCCCATAGAGCATGAATAAAAGTACCCACTTCTTAATTTCATTTCCATAATGCATTATCCAGGGTTAGGCCCATTTTAAACAGTTTCAGGGGTGTATAATAATATCTATGAACAATTTTATAATGAATGAATTTACTTCTCACATCCCTTGTAGCCCAGCCTACTTTTGAGATTACAGCCTATTGTACCATGACTTTTTTTTAAATACCATGCTAGACTTTTTTTTTTTTTTTTTTGCACAAAGTGGTTATACCAAACAAATAAAATGCTATACAGATATACAAAACATCAAAAATAAATACTGAGATGGCACCAACCTATAGCTGTTGTGTTTCTAGACACGAAAGAACTATGTGAGTGTAAAGTGCATGGGGTACCCAAACTCACCTGTTTTCTTTGACGTCCTTCAACAAGAGGGATCAGATTGTTGCCATCTGTAGAAAAAAATGGGAGGTAGAGAGAAAGAAAGCAGGGGAGAAGAAAACACAACACAAAAGACACTTTGGCCCATACTATGACTTTTAAATTACATACTTTACCCTGACTTTTTTTGTTACATTTTTGTGGCATATTATACTATAACTTTTTTATTACATACGATTGGATTTAACTGCATATTATACTTTGTTTTTTTGTTGTTTTTATTTTCAAATTGTCATGACATACAACAAATGACATACTACAGACCATTTACTTCCATATAATAGTATGACATATTTAATGACATACAATACTGTTACTTTTTTCTTATTATTTTTTACATACTGTAGTATAACTTTTGTATGATGAACAATATTATGATGTTTTTGTGACATTTTTATAACATACTGTAGTATAACTATTATGATGTTTTATGACATTTTTTATAACATACTGTAGTATGACGTTTTATAAAAATATATGACATCCTATACTATGCGATTGTTATGACAAAATATACTATAGTGATTTTTGACATTTTCATGGCATGCTATACGATTACTTTTTTGTTACATTTTTATTGCATACTGCACCAACTATTTTATAATATACTATGCTTTGACATATTTCAGGACATATCACCCCATCACATTTTTTCTGGCATACTTTAGTATGACTTTTTTTAAATGACATATTACACAGTGACTGTTTTTTCATGATTTTATGAATATACCACAACTTTGTTAATTTTGGATAATTTTTACTATTTTTTTTTTTTTTTTTTTTGATTGCATATTTAAGCTATGGCTTTATATTATTCATATTATGACTTTTTAATGGCATTTAATGACATAGTGTTTTATGGCTTTTTTGGCAATTTTTATGACATACCCTCAACATAGACAGTGATTTAGTAACTGTCAAATTTCATTCTATTGTACCAGTTCTTCATATATTTGAAAGTAAAGAAATAAAGCCAGTTCAGTGTTTGACATTGATTTTTACCTTCTTTCAGCAATCATGCAATGGCTTCTGACTGGGCATGGCAATATGACTTGCACAAACCACACATAGAACATCAGTACACTAATCAAGAGTGTAGATGTTGTTTCAATAAAGGTAGGGATGTGTCCACCACCAGAAAATTAAGAGGATCAAACACTCAGTTTCCTGCAAGTGCTAGTGAAATGTTATGCACCAATTTGTTCCATTTCTGCATCAATTAATTCTGCATCAACTGGTTAATGTCCTATATTTTGTCAAACTACAAGTCCGCTGCTACTTTCACTGTTTTTCATCTTCTGTGTCACCCCTGAAATCTGCTTGTGTCTGTCAGATATTGATAAAGCTAACCGAGCAGTAAGCCTGTTCTTAGATTGCAGGGAAACAAGTATAGTAAACTGATGTGTGGGTGTGGATTTGGCTTAATGATACTTTCCAAATGAGGCTATTAGAAAGCTGACAGCTGTAGATACTTATAACTCTATGCTTGCAACAACTGTTTATCATTGATAATCACGTACAGATCAAAACACTTCTGTTGCTTATTATACAGATATATTAATATGCTAAAAACACTCACGCTTGCTTCTTAATTTCAAAATAAAGTATCAGTACTGATCCATAATGAAGCATTTTCTTAACATATCTTTTTCAAACCATGTTTCTGCTGATTCTTGAAACCAATAAGTCATCAGACACTTCAACCCCAGCTTGGCATCATGATGAGGCCTATCAACGCCTCTGAGATGTAAAACATAGCCTCTTCAGGCTCATTGTTTCATTATTTGATTAATTATTTGACCTAATTACTGGGGGAAGGCTCCAGCCTGCAGCTGTGATTGGCTGAGACATGTTTGAAGCGGCTGTAAAACACCCACCAAAGGCACACCTGTGAATGAATCACAGTGAATTTCAATGTAATGTACACTGATGGAAAACTGCCACTCACACAGGTAATAATACACTACTGTTTATATCGCTTAGCAACTGCAGTGTTGTGTTAAGCAGCAGCCTATTGTTCAACTATATTGCTTGTAGACATAGCTTATTATTTTATATATATTTAATATATATATATTTAATATTTACTTCATACAAATACAAAATTTTAATAATGTAATGTTCACTCCATGGCACTTTTATAGCTCTTCATACATTTTTTTTCAACTCTGCTGTAGTATAACAGCTACCACTTAAATTGAAACCATAATAAAGGAATATCTTGTATTTTTTAAAAATTAGACTTTAAATCAATAATTTCAGTGATCCTTTGATACAGTTTATGATACTTCTGAATCTAAATTGCACTACAGATTTGCACACTATACACACCGTAGAAAACATGTAAAGGAGAAGCTGAAACAACTGCTAAAACATTGAAAACCATAACCATACAGGGTTAAAAATGAAAAAGGCTGGGATGGAACTTATGCAGAAGAGAGAAACCACCTGTTTTTTAAAACAGCGACAAAAAGTAAAGGTAATTTTCAACCTTTTATTTTCCTTATTCTTGCAATGTCCTTCATGCCCACAAGGGAGAGTTGTTAGTCAACAGATGAACTTTGGATTTGCATATCAGAATACTTTAAACACGTGCTAAACTTACAGGTTCAATACAATATTGACTTTAATCATTTTCCCATTTTTATCTACTTTACGTGTCAAGTAAATTAATACTTTTTGAAGGCCCACTGACATATACTCATGATCATGAACATTGGTATTAACTGGGTACTCTTGAACTCTTACAGAGTTCTCAGATTTGACACTTAATAAACATATTGAGAAGCAACCCATCAGATTTATCATCCATACTGGTTACCGGTTTTTGTTGTTATACATATTGAAATTGCACCCTACTTGAACCTTACTGTTAGCCAGTTTTTGTATTTGCTAAATGATGTAATTTATATTTGTTATAAATTTGCTTTTTCTGCTATGTGATTTTAGTCCTTGTATATTACACTGTTTGTATTTGCACTTTGTATTTACTTTATCACTGGAAAAAAAGCATGCACAACGGCATAACAGTCAATGGGCAGACATACATATATACTTTAGCCTAGGTAAAGGGGTTTATGGTTATGAGAGCAATTTTATAGACAATATATCGTAATTACAACTGAGTTGATTGCTGGATTTGTTCACAGAATAAAACTGCTTAACTTTGAGTCTTTTGGGACAAACGCACGAACAAACAGCAGTTTCATTTAACGAGTACCCTCACATAAACACAGCGGCACTGAAAAAAAATACATCTAGTCTCTGTAAACTCTTCAGATAGAGGGCAAATTTGACACAATTTATGTTTTTCGTGGACTTTCTGCATCGATTTATGATGTAAATGTCTTTATTTTTGTCAGAATAAAAGTCCTCTACTATCACATTTTAATTTGGGGGGACAAATGCACATGCCTGAATACTGAGGGGGATATGTCCCCTGCATCCTCCCTGTAATCTACACCTATGTACATGTGTGCCTTTCTCAGGCCTTTCTGCTATACATATAATCAAATTTCCAATTGAGTACCATTTAAGATAGCAAAATTCACAGATCTGGATTCATCAGCACTGATCAATATGTGAGGGCATACTGATGAAACTGAGCATATTCAGAGGTTACCAGACTATAAACCACCCTAAATATAAACTTTCTTCTTTTAGCGGCTCACCAAAGACATTATTGCAAACGGCTTTGACCTGCAGCTCATAGTGGTTTTCATCCTTTAAAAAACAATCAATAAAATAAAAACTCTCTTTCTCCTGAACAGGAAAGAGACAGAGAAAGTCAAGTGCCATATAAATGAAAAGGTCTTGCCGGAGGCACTTACTCTGCAATCTCCTGAAAATTGTGTCTTAGCTCAGCTAGTCCACTCAAGTCACATTGGAGAATGCGCTCCAAATCAAAGCCAGAATCGCAAAGCCCTGCAGTCATTAGAGAGATAGGGGAGTGAGGGACACATAATAATGATCCATTAGCTTTTTCTCCTTGCATATTCTTAAGATCTGCCTCTTATGGTAAGATAAATCAGCTTACTGGCATGACTGAAACCGAGAACATAAGCACACGTTCCCTCTCGCTGCTATTCAGCTCCCTTTTGTTATTCACATGGAGGATCCACAATTGCATGTAAATCAACACTATTATGGCGGAGAAATTTGATGAAATATTCTTCGGTCCAATGTTGTGCCTGTCTACCTTGATGATCATAACAACTGACATGCTATCAAGAAACGGTGTGCTTCCTCGTGCCATGAGCCCTGTGTATGGCGATTATCATTACAATAACAATGACAACATTCATCTTTTTGAAACCAGGTTTTATTGGCTCAATGTATCGATGCTAGAAAAGGTAACAGGCTAGAGTGATCTTCGCTTGGGCGCTCGAGCTGTTTTTGTCTGTCTTTTTTCCTGATTTGCTTTCTCTGGTTCTAATTTAGTCGTCCTAATCATAAAAGCATCAGCGAGCTGCTGTTGCGGAGTAAACCAAGAGGTGAAACGTGCCCCTAAAAATTCCATTTTCACTCAAGTGGACCAACACAACAAGGAACATGCAGTAGACAGAGACAGACTTCTCAGCTGCCAGATCAAATGGCAGAGAGGCTGATTATTAGAGACAGACAACAAACAACCCTGCTGATATGTGTTTTGTTGCGGTCGTCCAAGTAAGCACGCGAGGTGAGGTACACTTTGATATGTGTGCATCAACTTGGAGTGAACATAGCTTATCTTTAGAACGTTGATCTTTACACCCCAATGTGCCAAATCGGTTTTATCAGAACGAGGAAAGGTTATGTGTGCTTAGAGCCCATACCTTTTGGGGCATGGGGTCGAGCGGATGCTGTCTGTCCATATTCTCCACCATTACATTCCCCATCTAAGCTGGCAGACCCTCTGACTGCATATAATTTGAGTCATCAGTCTCTATTTCTACACAGCAGATGTTTCCCCATGTCAGCAGGCCCCCTGACAAAGCAAGATGGAGAGCCCTCCTCTTTCAAAGTGTTGCACATGAGTCTCCCTTCTCTCCTTTCCTTCCCTCTGCCACCACACCAACCTTTGGGATCCCTCGGGACGTCGTCCCACATCCAATCCCAATGGTGGGAAAACGTATTTTAATCGATGCCTGTGTTCTGAACCCAAATGAAAACGTACGCTATGGAGTGACACATGGGAACAAAAGGCAGTTAGTTATTGTATTTTTGTGGTTGGCTTGATGACTCATTTATCTTGAAACATGGACTGGGATCCTGGAAGCCCTCTGAAAGCCCGGTAAAAGACACTAATGGAAGGTGATTAATAGGCAACTGGGGTAAATGATTGCTATGATACTGGTATCATCACTGATGTAATGTGATTGAAATGGCCATGACGCATAAACATATTCCCTTTTTCTTACTTCATTTTGCGTGAGAATGAAGTGCAAAATAGAGCAGAAATGTTATTAACTTTATGCAGGAATAAAGCCGAATTTGAACAGATTTTTAAAAGTGTTTTGCTGAGAATTAATGCTATGCTTTGCCTCACAATAACCAGAAAACAGTTTTTAATACATGTAACTATCACACCTACTTTTTAAAATATTTTCAATGAAAAATAATTTTTGATCAAAAATAACACATAGAATCATTTTGATGATATTTAACAATGGGCTGAGGATGGTGTGTGAAATCGTTCACAACAAAGATAGAAAGACAGAAAAACCTCTAAATGAGGCAGAAATAAAAAAAGCAATGTTGCTCTGGTCTCTCTCTTTTTTCAAATGATGAGCGGGGAAAATAGGCCTATTTAAATATGACACATCGTCATTTTGTATGTTTTATCACTACATTTTTGCCATTTGTTTTTACCGTATTAAACTGCGTCAAATATTTTAAATGGCAGTATGTCTTATAGAAGACTGAAAACAAATAAAAACAAACAAATTAGGAAAATGTTTAGGAATAGAAATTTGGGCAGGCAGTCTAATATTTTAATACACGTGAAAAAGTCGAAATTATTCAACAACAGTTCCAAATGTATTTTGTGAACCACGCAGAAATAACGATAATGTGACATAAAGAAAAACGCAACACTGAAATAGAAAATCTCGTAAAATAACGTTAGATATCGCATACAGACATTATCAATTCTATACAACTGATTTATTTTCCGTTTTTTAAAAATCAGATGTTTGTAATATTCGCGTGTCAAAATCCAAAACGGGACTAAGTGCTGGACTTGTACGTGATGTCTGAAGCTTTAATTAGGGCCGACATGTTTTTAAACTCCCCTCAGGAGCGACCTGCAGAAACTGTTTCAAAGAAAAACCATCCTCAAAAGGTCCCATGTAATATTTCCTCCCCTCCTCGGCAAATGAGCCCGGGTGGAAGAAAATTGCAGGGGTCATTAGACCAAGAAAAAAAAGTGTCACAGTTTTTTGGGCATTCTTTGAACCGCGCGAGGGGATGTTATTGTATCAATTTTACTTAAAAGACCCAATTAGGGTATTAGGCTTTTTCCTCCTGAAACGGACTGTGTGCTAAAATGCTTTTGATTCTTCACATCAAAGTTGACTCAAACATAACTCTGCTTTTTGACAAGATATATTTTAGACTGCTTTAAAGACGGACCATAATGGCTTATATTTGCGCAGTCAATATTTTATAATTGTCTAACAATTCCAATAAACAACCAACAACTCTAAACACATTTTTTCTGGCTTTAAAATAGAACGAGATGGATTGATATTTTTTTTAGGGTTATCAATGGAGTTTAAATGGAAAAGGGGGAATCATACCTCGGCTTGTATAAAAGGATCTCCCAAAGTGAGAATAAATCACTGCTGGCAGTGGAAAGACCGAAATGAAACCGCATTGAAAATATTTTCCCGCCACTGCATGGCGCTAGGGATCTGCAGGACACACCGCACTTTCACTCATAATTTGACAGGATACTGTATAACAAAAACAACAGAACAATAATAATAATAATAATAATGTATGCCTTTAACATTTTACCAGAGATGCCAATACCTGTTATTATTAAATGTCGACACCTAAGAAAAATGAAAAATGTATTGTCTTCTCATACTTTTATCTTAAATTAAAAACGATACTGATATTTTATATATCCAGCGGTGGACCTCCCTTACATGCAACATTTTGCCAGTGGAATAAAGATAATTAGGAAACGGAGGTAATATAAATTTACCTGTCTTGGATTTCCTCCTTGTAAAGATACGACATTGATTTGCAATGACACTAAAACCTTTTTGCTACTCCTAATTTACAAATCGCCCGTGTCAAAATTAGGCAAAATATAAAAAAGCCTTTACAGCATTTGATAAGGCGTTTAAAGTTCAAGTTTCAGTGAATAACGACGCAAGAAGAGGCCTGTTTGCGTGCATGCAATAAAGTCCTTCTGAATATTGTGACATAGCAGGTTATTAATCAAGCTATCTTTACTAAGTCTTTTAAAGATTAAAACAAATAAAAATAAAATAAAGAATGTATTCCTGTCCTGCATTTAACTTTAGGTGTTAAATTTTAAATGTTCTTACTCTATCGAGTTCAGGCCTGTTGTCTCTCTGTCTCTGCTCCATGCCACACACTGCTGTGTGTGTGTGTGCGCGCGCTGCCTTCATGGCGCATGCTGCAGCAGGATACTGTATACTGTATGGCTGACTGACACACACACACACACACACACACACAAACACACACACACACACACACACACACACACACACACACACACTCAGGCTACACTTGCTACAAACTACAGAAAATGCACAGCAACATCAAAATTTTATGGTGAAGGATAAGAAAACCATTTAAACTAACTGAAGTCTCTTTTTGCAAATCTACACCGGTGTTTCTACATTACAGTAGCTTGCTGTCCCCCGCCCCTGTCTCTACTGCTGCTACTGCTGCTCTCTCAGTCAGAGAGCTCAACAGTATGGATCAGTAAGAGTCATACAAACAACCTGCGAGTTGACATCATCTGAAAGCCTCCCTACACACTTTGACACTGTCTCTGTGTGGACAGTGTGTTTGCACCACGACAGTTTTAAATTCAGGGCTCTTTTCAAGTAGAAATAGGGTCAATCACAGGAACAACAGTGCTGTAATCAGAAGATTACATGAGCGTCAGCAGCCTTCCTTTAACTTCAGAAAAAAAATGAAAAAAAAAAACTTCAGGAAAACATACTAATGCAGTTTACTTGGGGGAAAAAGTATTTGCTGTGTTTTTCATATTTCAGGACAATAGTCCAGAGTTGTGAGTCTTGATGTGTGCTCAAATGATGGTCAAGTATCATTATTAACTCAAAATCTTTAATGGATTTGAACAAACAGTTTTGAGGGTTGTTTTATTCCCGAATAGGCTTGGTTTGAAATGTTTACTCGGAAATTCCTTTTTTAATGTCTAGTGGAAAAACTATTTTGGTATAATATATTAAATTGTAGGTAAATGGACAAGCTTTTGCAGATGTTTCGTGTAAGTCTGTTTAATGCAGTGTATATGTCTAATATGCTTAATTTACACACAAAAAAAAAAATCAATAACAATGTTTATATATATTGAAATGAATTGGGTCTTTTTCAGGGAAGTTTTGTCTATTTATTGTCACTGAGTAACACAGAGTTGGTGGGCGCCTTGTTCTTGCTAATGAAAAAGACCAGATGAAAACCTTTTTTTAAATTATTATTTAGTTTTTATTTTTTTTCTAGCAAATACTGACATATGATACACCAGAAGATGGTAGATAATTTTACAAATGATAAGTTACTTTTATAAATATAGTACATAGTGATGCACATGGTATGTTTTGTTTTGTGTTGTGTGTTTATTTTCACTTTAGGTAACACAAAGCAGATGGGGGTCTTGCTGATGAAAAAGAGCATCAATTTCAGCAAATCCTGATATTTGGTATAAAGAAGGATGTTAAGTGCTCTTTAACACACTGAGTTACAGCAACGTTTTGATGGGCATGAACAGCTAAAAAGTTCTTGTGTATTTTTTTTCTACTGCTTTTTGTTTGTGTAATGTTAATAACGATAGATATGATCATTTAATACTTTTCTTTTTTTAAAATTGCTTTTGAAAAAAAATCTGGTCAGAAAATTCTGACTGTAATAAATCGGGAGAATATTATGACTGGTGTAACAAACTCTCCTGTCTAAACAGGCTCTGTCTGTGATGACTGAATCATGTCCTAAACTGTTAGAGGAGGAGGAGGAATCTCACGTTTCATTAAGCCCTCACAGATAAATACATGTCATTTGAACATGTATGCAAACAGTCAGCAGCTGACCAAGTGATGGCAAGTGTGTGATAAGGGTGGAAAGACAGAGTGTGCAAAATGTAACAGCACCCGAGGTTGCTCCTGTTCGGCTTGATGGAGACTGTTGCTGTTGTTTTCCAGGCTTCGCGGTCCACGTCTGTGTTAACTGATGATGAAATACCTGTGACAGACAACACAGAAACACACATTTGTCACCATGGTGAACCATACACACAGGAATACTGCAAGCACGCACACAAATACAGTAAGAAACGCACAATGCAATTTCCATAACATGCATGTAAATAAAAATATGTGCACAGACAAATATATATTTGTGCACAAAAACAAATGCAGCACACGCAAACATAATATAACAAGGCCAATTCATCTGTCAATCTCTTGATTTCTTTCCCCTTATCTGACCCACAAATCAACCAACGCATCCTCAGTCCTCCACAAAGAACATTTGATCTCATCTGTGTTTTTTTCTTCAAGCTGCTGGGATCACGTCTGAGGACAAGAACCACCCCCCCTCACTAAAGAGAACAGCCTTGTTTGGGACTGTCAGTCAGTCAGGGAAAAAGCGCTCCTTGTTCTGTCCGTTCTGCTCATATCATCGCCCAACACTCCCACTCCCCCCAAGAACTTCCACTCCCCCCAAAAAAGCGTCTCCAAATCTGATTATTCTTGTGTTTCATCAGGTTGAGAGATTTGGCCGATGGCGTATTGGCATTTGACTTCTGATTTATCCTCTCTCTCCCTCTCAGCTGCAAATGGCGCTCAGCAGCTGGCAGCAATTCCATCAGTAGTATCCGTTTCATTAAGTCCTATGCAGAGTATATTGAAGTTTTTCCATCTTGCCAATTTGTTTAGGCGCCACCGATAAATTTCACCACTCTTCAGTGCTTTAAACATGTTTAGTGAGTTAGTTTGTTTCACAGGAGCAAACAGCCTCATCTCTGATACCCCATTTTTTAAACTGACATAAATGACAATCCCTGGTCTCAGAGCAACTTTGGTTTAAACCACTCAGTTGTCATTTGATGTGAAAAAAATTAATTCTTTGCATACTTAAGAGATATTATTTCCCCCACATTTACCTGTGATACTGAAAGCCATCACAGGAAGGTTTTCCTTCATGCTGACACTAAGACCACCCTCTATATGCCATCTTAGTGCCACACCTCCACGCCATTTTCCATTAGCTGCCAACAGGAGTTAGTGAGTTCTTTGAAGATAAGAAGCAGATCTAAAGTGACAGCCAAATGGAAAGTCTTAGACACACTTAAAGACATGGACCACAGAAGAAGAAAAGGAATAAAGACAATTAAGTTAAAAAAAAAGACAAAAAAATTCATTTCACCAGTTTTTGTGTGCTCAGTTGGGAAGGTACCTTACTTTAGTCCTATCTCCTCAAAATTGCACTCATATATGACTAATATGTATTTGCAAGTATGTTAGGAAACATTGCCAATTGGTTTACAGTTATTAAACTGTTTTCTGAAACATAATTTTAAATATGTAATTCAATTTAACTTTAATGTCATTTAACTTTTTCTCCGAGGCATTTTCCCCTAGCTTTTTAAAATTAATTTTCCAAAACTTCTAATTCCTCGCAATTTGTGGAACATTTTTTTGTCAAATTGCTCCTTGCCTTTCTTCCTATGATTTTGAAAGAAATTGCAACAAATTGCACAGGTTTCAAAGCTTTAAATACTTGTGAAATGCATCTAAAAGTAGCAAGAAACGTGATGTTGCTCCATGTTTCAAAGGGTTAATATGTTGAACATATCTGCAAACTGTTCCCATCAGCAAATCTTCATACTGAATTTTGTGTAAACTTGTCAGCATATTTCATTTGTTCACCACAATATCTGCTCTTGGAAATGAAAGCACGATTAATGTTTGGTTGGAAAAATATTCAGATCTTGGTTTAATGTCGTAGATGTTCACACTGATGGGATGTGCTGATGCTTTCAAAATACATCCCAAACCACAATTTTTCCCTAAGGAATAGTTAATCATTTTAGGAAATACACTCATTTGCTTTTTGGTTGACAGTTAGATGACAACATTAATATGACTGTCATATCTGCATGTTACATATGAAGCCACAGTCAGGAGCAGATTTGCTTAGTTTAGCTCAGGACAAAGCTAACACGGGGAAACAGCTAGCATGGCTCCGTCTCTCTGTGTATCATACTGCCATGCCAACACAGCAAATGGTTTCACCATTTACCAATTTCTTGCAATTTGGGAGACATTTTTATCCAATTTGCTCACTGCCTTTTCCGCTGGTTTTCAAAATAAACCAAAACAATTTGCTCATGTTTCAAAGGGTTAATCACAAAAACCAATGCATAAAAATTTCAATTTCAATTTGTGTAATATTTGTGTTCTGTGTGAAAGTACTCATGATAAAAATGAATGAATTAATCTAAATTTTAAAATTTCTGTGTAAAGGCCTTTTCCCTTTAGTTTTGTATGAATTAAAACAGATATAGCATTTCCCTCTGTTTCCAGTTTTTGTGCTAAGCTACAAATAGCTTTGAGTTGTCTCATCTTCTCATTGAACTCTCGCCAGAAAGTAAATGAGCATATTTCCCAAAATGTCAGACATTTGCTGTAACCAACTCTTCTAGTTGTCTAAATCTTTTAATATTTGTTACACAAACCTCAGTCTCCAGTGTCAAAATCTGGCGCTGTGCACACATTGACCTCTGACCTCCTTGCTTTGTCATCTTCGAAATATAGCAATGTTTTACTTCTGGAAAGAAAAAAATGCAAACATAATCAAAGCAACAACTGCATTTCCACATTGCATTTGTAAAGTACATTACTGCTAAATCAACATATTTAGATAACGTTGCCCATTCAGTCCAACCACTGTTGGCTCCTGTGTGCACGTGGAACAGAGAATATGATGTTGTGTGTGAGCATCTGTGCAGATTCACATTTGCTCATGTTTGTCTGAGAAGACTCAACACAGTCCTCATTACTTCACACTTTAGTCTGCGCTCCCTCCAATCTGCTTTCCCAGCAAAGCAACAAGCTTTTATGTGACACGCTGTCCGTCTTCTTTTATGGAAAACCTTCAGCGGCCTCCATCAGCAACCCCACTGATCAAAGACACTGACATTACCACTAAATTTAGAACAAGCACCTGCCACCACTGTGCAGGAGGTGTATGCATTATGTTTGTTTCTGATTTGTGAGTGAGCAGGTGTATGCATGTGTTTTTGCTGC
The DNA here is from genome assembly GCF_008729295.1 of Plectropomus leopardus. Classification (NCBI taxonomy): domain Eukaryota; kingdom Metazoa; phylum Chordata; class Actinopteri; order Perciformes; family Serranidae; genus Plectropomus; species Plectropomus leopardus. The sequence goes on from NC_056482.1 coordinate 13,235,173, forward strand.
TAGTTTGTATGTGTGTGTGTGTGTACTGTATGTGTGCTTATTTCTACACTCAGACACACATTGTATACAAACACACACATACAGGCAATGTGTTTTTCTGTGTGGCCTATGTTGCATCTTCGCATTGTTGCAGCAGCTCAACAAGGCATGGTACACACTGCCATAAAAGAATAGCCGCTAGATTTCAAATCATTTAAAGGAGCAGCATGTAGGACTTTGTGGCATCAAGCGCTGAGGATTACAGATTGCAACCAGCTGAAATGTCTCTTATGTGCCAAGTGTGAACTCCTGGTTAGGATTCCTTTAGTGTTCATTGTTCAGGAGGATTTTACCTCGACCTAGGCTACTGTAAATACAATTGCGGCCTCTGCAGACGAGGACTCGCTCCATATGTAGACATGAATGACTCATTCAAAAGTAATGAAAATGTGATGGTTCTTATTTTTAGGTGATTATACTCTAAATAACTGATACTTATCACCTTGTATTCCATTTCTGCCAATATATCCCTAGGAATCCTACACACTGAACCTTTAAATTAATACTTAAACATTTAACCATTACATAAAATATTGGGTTTCTGAATATGAGTTTATATAGCAGTTAATACAACAGAGATTTGAATTAGACAATAATTTGGCATTGGAATTATCTTTCACCTTGCTAAATAAATGAAACAAATGTGTTTGTGTTACATAAGCCTCTGACACTTTTCATGGCAGAGGTCCTGCGAACTTGGCCTTCATTGCCATGTAAATGCTTCTTCTCAGGTTGCCAGGGCAGCCAATCTAAGCCAATTCATGGCTGAACAATATTTTGTTTTCCCACCAAGAGTGGCCAATGTGAAATCCCAGAAAGTGAATGCAACCGAATGTCCTTTGTCATTGTGACCACATTTGAAGATGCATTGGCTGTCCATGGGTTATATTTGGCTGTAACACTCCAATAAATAGAGTCGTTCCTTTGCACTAACTATTTTGCTCTCTCATGTGAATGTCTCTGTAGAACCTATGAACCTTCGAGCCCAGCAGAGACAGACTATGATCAGGGAAATGAGGACAGGCTGCAGGTAAATAGGTTCTTTTGTTGGCCAAAATAAAATGGGAATACATTTTTCGAGTGATGCCTTAATTTTGGGGGTGAAAACTGTGGTACCATTTTATCTGAATATTTTTGTAGACAATGTTTTGATTTGTAATGAATTTGATACACTTTTGGGCTCAGTGGTTACCTTTACAGTCAAGATTTCTAGGGTTTAAGCCCAATCCAACTGACTGGGGCCTATATGGGAAATTTGCATGCTGTGCCAATGTTGGTTTTTACTCAATGTCCACTAAAATGTAAAAAATATAGGTGTCAATGTGATAATTGACTACCTATCCAGGTTGCATCATGCCCTTTGTGCAATAAATGCTGGAATAACTCACCCTGAAGGAGAACATTGTCAACTTTACAGTCTAGAGCAAAACGCGTTGTTTACATATTTACTTTTTAAATTTTCATCAATAAAAATGGAACTACTGAGGTAATTTCCCATCAGTAATGCTATCATTATTAGTATTAGCATGATTTCATCTTGCTGTCTTGGTAGTCACACTGATTTAGAGAGGAAGTAGCACATGAGGACATGATAGTGAAGAAGAGCAGAATAAAAGTGAGCATAAAAGAGGCTAAAAGCATTTTTCTTTTTTCTCCCACTCCTCCTTGTCTTCCTACTTTAGGCTTTTGGGGAGATAATGAGGGCCTTGGCTTTGTAAACATTATTTCTGGCATATTGCAGCTGCCATCAGCTTATTTATGGCCTGAATTTTAATAATCTGGGAGCTAATATGCTTCAGAAAGAAGGAAAACACACAGTAAAGCTTGAGCACAGCCAAACATTGCTTTCCTACCCTCAGCAAGGAGGCCACTCAACAGGAACATCAAACGCTCGCTCTCCCGTGCCTGGCCCACGTTAATTGTACATCTATTGTTCCCCAATAGGTCCCTGGGAACCAAAGAAGGGGAAAATTGGCAGAGAAAGGAGAGGAGAGAGAGAGAGAGAGAGAGAGAGAGAGAGAGAGAGAGAGTAATGAAGCTCAAGCTGGATAAATATGTTCTAAAACAATATCAGACTGACAAAGGTTTTGATGCGCTCCCCTGGGCTCTCTATTGCCCGTATCCCCATTACTCACCTTAATGGCGAAAGAAGCCTTATTACAACAAGCTGTTCTACAAAAACATATGTATGCACATACAGTAGTCAGTACTAAAGACAGAGGAAACTTCATGGACAGGCAATGGATTTCCACTCTTGAATTTGATATATTGCATATTATATATATATATTGCTGTGCAAAATTTAAGGAGTAATAAATTCTGTAAAAGGCTGTAGCATCATGATCCTTTTGCAAGATCCTCAAGGTGATGTAATTTCTTTAATTCTCTGCAATGCAATTGTAATCTAGCCAATCAAACCACAACAATACAGTTAGACTCAATTACCCTTGTGTTCAGAAAACTTTCTTAATGCCCTTGCAACATAACAAATCACACTGAATGCCACTGTAAGACATTTTGTCAGTGTAACAATATGACAGTATGAAAAAAGCATAATTAAGAAATGTTGTCGACTTTAGTCATCGTGTAATTACACTGACAGCATTGAGTCAAACACTCATGACAAAACCAAAAAGTACTGCTGTTGGTATAAGGCTGCACTTAAACTATATTTTGTTCATGATAGAGAGACTCTCTGAATCAGCTCCAAACCTTCCTGCTATAACAGATCAATCATTCTACAGAGCAGATAAGAGGCTGTGGAAATTAAACAAAAGATATAGTTATGAAGCGTTAATGATGGGGCATGATGAGACAGAAAAACATTTATAAACATAGTACACCTCACCCAGCTGTGGTTTGGGGTGGCTGCAGCTCTCTTAACAATCAACAGTGGTCATTTTAAACTTTTCCCAGGACTCACATTGATTTTGAACACATTGCCGTGGATGCAGGAATTGTTAATCAGTCTCATTTGTTTCTTTGGACTTGAAAATTATTGGGAGGTTAAGGGATACATGGTTGGACAGTGCATCCGAGAGTCTGCCCTTGATAACAAGTTTAACAGTAGTACACTTCTTGCAATGAATAAGCGGCCTATAGAGTAGAGAATATTTTTATGTGATGGCCTTGGAGACATGAAGTCTGGTTATTTTGTTGCTGACAGTAAAGATTTTTTTCGGTTGCAAAAAACTTTTTTTCATGAAATGCACAATAAAATAACCAATACCTGAACAGGAACTCCAGCAATTCAAAGTCTATTTACAGGTTTTGGTAAGTACTACTGCTTACTTGAGCAAAGAGCCTTTTGTGGGTCCAGAGGAAACTGCGTGAAGTCTGATAATCTACCTCAAGACATATAAAGAGATAATGTCTCTTGATCTGCTGCATCGATTCTTTTAACTGTGCATCTCAAGTCTGATAATTTTATGAGTAAAATGCTAGATCGGTGGGGCACTCTTTTAATGTAACCCTTGATTGACATTGTATGTTTTCTCAAGAACATTTGGTTTGCTCAGTTTTTAAAAATACATATAATAAAAAAAGCCATACAATATGCAAGTCCTCCAAAATAAATGATAAAATACTGCTATTCAAAAAGAAATAGCTTTTTTGATCTGATCTTTTCAACTGACGTTTGGTTAGGTTTAGGGAAACACCACGGTTTTGGTTAAAAAGTACTTAAGATTAAAAAAAAAACAATGAAAATCTTTCTGGTTAAAATTAAAACTTAATTAACAGCCTTCACCATCACAGTCACCATAATAGCAGCACTTGTTTAAGATTGGGGAATGAATGTGGTCGCAGCTAAAAGAAACTTGACAGTTGGTCGGTGTGATGCCCCTGAGTGTTATCATTGGGAGTTCTTGTAGAAGTGTCTAATCTGTGCTTCTCTTGCTGGAATAAATTTAACAATATTAGAGGCAGACAATTTTAATAGTAGTACTATGACAATGCGTGCAACAGTGTTTGTTAAATGAGTTCATAAAACAGCATTTCTATCTTAAAAAATAACCAAGAGACACAAGAAGGTTAATACAGAAAAAAGCAAAGCAATGGGAAGCAAATATGCACACAGGAGACAAAATTCGGCACTGTTTGGCTAGAAAAAAACATGAGGTGCCAAAAAAAACTACCAAGCAAAAAGACAAGCCAGTAAACACACAGGGGCTTGTCTCTCATTCTGCCACGCAGGCTGTGAGAGAACAAGCTAACAGGCAGTCGGCAGCAGGACCAAGGTGACTGCAAGTTTAAAGGGCAGGGTTCAGAAAAGTAAGCAACCCTGTCCTGCCTCACACACTCCCTAGCTGTACATATTTACGAGGTGTAATTTTTATGTGAGCGCCAGGCAACAACAGGTTTAAGAGGGACAGTGTAACCTTCCTGGGGCCCGGACTGACCTGCACCCCGGCTACAATGGTTTTGCTTGGCCACAATTAGGACCAGGGCCTCACTCCATGGAGCCTCATTCTGGCCCCGACTCTCCCGCTCACTATAGCTGGCTTTGATACAGTCATAGCTCTCTCAACTGGCAAGTGAACACTTCATTGTTATAATAAACCAAGTGCCACCATACAGTGATGGACACTTTCAATATCGTACAGCAGGTAGTAAACAGTTTAAAAAAGGTTGGATGAGGAATGAAGAAAACTGAATTACTGTCCAATCCAGAGGTTCAAAACTTGTCCAGCCAATATTTCTCCTTAGTGAATAGTTAAAAGTCCACACACTGAATAAATTACCTAATTTTCAGTGTCTTTTAAAGAAATGTGAACAACGCCTTGGCTTGAGCGTACACACACACACACACACACACACACACACACACACAGAACATATTGCAAGAGTAAACAAAAAGGGTACTTCAAAATAAAAACTCTGGGCCGGACCATACACTAACAGACTTATGCCTCTCAAGCTAAGAGAAAAAGATGTGAACAACCAATTATAAAACAATATACTATAAGGATTTATCAACATGTATTGCTTTGGAAAACTAACATACTCACCAAAGGAAAGCTGGCAGTTTTTGAAAATACACATTTGGGAGAGCTTCATGGACTTTTGTAAACAAAAACAAAAAACAAAACAAGCAAACAAAAAAGAAGATGGCAGAGGGGTCGTGGCAGTTGGAAATCAGAATACAAAATGTTGAAGCCTGTGTAATCTTCAAGATTTCTGAATATTATAACTACTGTAACATCTATTTTTCACCTCTTTTTAATGATGTTTTTTTTTGTTGTTGTTGTAGCTGTTTTGTTTTAGGATTTTTTATCTTTTGTTTGTTGCCTTTTTATTTTATGGTATACCATATTTGTTGCCAAGACTATTTTATTTATATGTAATATCTGTTAATATTGAAAACCTGCAATGAAGATTTTGTCAAACAAACAAAAACAAAAACAGCCAAAAAAACAAATCAATAATCTTCGATACCTGACAATGCAAACACACGCAGGACAGTTTTTTTAATGTTCATGAACTTTGTGGTTGCCTTTGTTCCTTTGTTCACATTTTCGATTAAGGGCGCATACTTGGATCTCTAAATCAAGATAAATAAGGAAATGGCTGAATTATTTTCTCATGCTTTGTTGGTACTGTATATGACGCACAGGTTGACTTATGCTGTCGTTATGCTGTATTTCTTTTTTCTTTTTTTTAAAGTAGCTGTATCAAAGATGTGTGGATGATTTTGTGATCCAAACATTGAATGCCTGTACAATATCATAGTGGAAAGCTTAGGCGCTGATGTCTTTCTGGGTTTCTCTAGATATGATTACGTGAGTTCTGGATCCTGATGATTTAAATAATTGTCAAAGGAGTAAATGTGGATTCGTAGAGGTAATAGGCTAGTAGGTTTAACATTAATGAGGCTACAGATTGAACTTGTCTGATGTATATGACCTAGAAATGCTGTGGAGGGCATGTTTTCCAGTGGTCGCCACAAGGCTCTCGGGATGTCTGGACAGCCTAAAGTTGGACTTAGTTGAGCTGCGATCAGGAGAAAACCAAATTAATCAAGAGTATAATAGACTGTTAGATCATGTTTACTGCGGACAGGCGGTGTACAGTCGGGTATTGTATACTTCTGTCGCCAGAAGCAGAACGAATTTCTGAATATTAATAAAATACTCTAACATTCTATTTTTCACCTCTTTTTAATGATGTTTTTTTTTGTTGTTGTGTAGTGTTTTGTTACCTGACTAGAAGAGATCTGGGAATTGCCCGATAGTTAATGTTTTCCTCCTGCAGGGAGACTGTTTCTGGGGCGCCTGAGGGTCAGATCCAGATGATAGGAAATGGTGAATGTGGGAGGTGGGCCCCTTGTTGGTTGTCTTGGACTTTTTATTTGATGGTATACCATATTTGTTGCCAAGACTATTTATTCTCTATGTAATATTCGTTAATTTTGAAAAACGTGCCAAATGAAGATTTTGTCAAAATAAAAAAAACAAAATAAAAAAACAAATAATATTTAATATATGCCCACAAAAACAACCTGGTGTCGATTCAGCATCCACTAGAAACAGCTTCAAGTTAGAGAACAAGCATGGAGGATAGAGACAGAAATCAGGCACTGATGTGATTCAAAATAAAACTACTTGACCTATAGAAGAAGACCTTTTTTTGAGTTGTGAATATGCAAAATCTATACAAAATAAAATAATGAAACAATAAATAATATTTATTTTTGTCAGATTATATATCTTTATTAAATAATCATGTTACTTTATGTTTATGTTTGATTATTATTTATTGTTTTTAGGTTAATATTAGTATTGTGATTATTATTATTATTGTTATTATTATTATTATTATTATTTTTATTATACTCTCGTATCAAGATTTTTCATATGAAAAGTACAGAGAAATTAAGTATGTTCCAATAACATCGATTATTTGTGTGTTTAATGATCTGTTGTCATTGGTAACCGCGTCTTAGTTCCATGGCAGCTGCAGTTTAACGTGGTCATTGTTGCTTCTTTTGTTGCGCACGCAAAATGAAAAGCAAGCCGAGTGTGAACAGAGAATCACCATTATGTGTAAACCTAGATCAATTACTGCAGTATGTGGGCATCTTTCTGTTAGGTATTCCTGATGAACCAATAATACTTTTTTGTGTGTGTATTTTTTGTGTAATATGAGGTGTTTAATGATGTTTCTAGATTGTGGTTTACTGTCTTAGTTATGCCAACTAATGTTAGCTGTTGGAGGCTAATGTGTGGGCGACCGCATTTCCATCGATGAGTACTGAGCAATTACGGTTTTTGTTGGCTAATTTAGCTATATGTTGTATGGTGGAAAATCCTTTTGTTTTTTTTGTGGGACTATTTTTTAGGTTACTTGATTGATAACTGGTGCATATTTCGGTTGAATTTCTTGAATTTTAGCCTAGCGTAATAACTTCTGTAGCTAGTTGGGGTGTTTTAATTGTTAATCACAACATTGTTTGGTTATTTGCTTTGTTTTTGGTATGTTGGTTGTTTTTCATAATTTATTTTGCATCACTTCATTAATTTGAGGTGCAAATGAACTTTGTAAGTGATTGTAGTATTATGTTTAGTGTTTGCCATATTGACGTTTAGTTGTGAGAGACTAATGTTAGGCTACAGTACATGCTATAATTTTAATTTAGCTTGTGCAGGGCTAATCTTTGAGCTCTTAGGCGGAAGACGTTATATTTCTTATGCGGATTTTTTATTTTTAGTTGACTAGATAACTGTAGCACTTTGTTTCATCTCTTGATTTATAAAAGGACAATGTCACTAATTTGGACAGACCCGCTAGCAACGGTTTTAGCTTTTCTTGAAACAACAGGTTGTAACTTTGTACGATTCAATGTGATTGATCCAACTCTAATGTTAATAGTGGTTCTCCTATGTTTAGGGTTGAATTTTATTTTCAAACCACAATCTTTGGAGTTTTTTTTTAGTTTTTTTGTTATTTATTTTGAGGACCAGATATATTATTAGTCGACACTCTTTGTTTGTTTATCATTAAAGCGGAACATTAACTAACTGGCAAGGTTAGTGCTACTTAGTTGTATGCATTATTATTATTATTTGATCGGCAAATGCCTGTTTCAGTCTTGTTTTATAGCGACAATCTTGACGTTCATTTTGCTTTTATTTAGCATCGTTGGGTATTTGCAGTTTTACTGCGGTAAATATGTATGTAAAGTCTCTCTTTCAAAGCTGTAAAGCTGCAAACAGGGCAGTTGTGAAAAATGCCATACTCGTCATAGGTCTGTTTCTTCTCTGAAAGGTGTTCCGTTTACCGGATGTGTTAGCTCAGGGGTCTCGCGTATGCTGTTTGACACCATGGTTTTGAGGCTGTCAGTCTTTCATCAAGTGAGTGAAAGCTCCATGAGGCGATATTTGAGAAAAACTGGTGCATCCGCACAAACCACACACAGGGTTTGACCTGCACACGATGCCCGATATTGTGTTTTAGTCCCGTTTGAGCTATTTTCTGCAGAATAAAATGGATTGTCGGCTGACTTGCAAAGGCTCTCCAGTTCACTTGAAACCACAGCAAGGAGGGCGGCTTCCTTCAAGTGTCTTCATATTTATGCATTAATACCCAGGTAAGGTGTTTTCCCTGCACTTCTTCCTCCCACCCATCTCTCTCAGTCCTCCCCTCACTGCCCCTTCCTCCATTCTATCTCTCCGGCTTGGTGAGCTGTGACAGTTGCCGCGATGCCTTATATTTAATATTCTTAAAAAACATGTGTTCTCTACAAACTTGACACATTCACGGGTCACATTTGGACTGTGACCTCCACTTGGGAACCCCTGCTCTAGTCGTTTTCCTGCACTTCTTCCTCCCACCCATCTCTCTCAGTCCTCCCCTCACTGCCCCTTCCTCCATTCTATCTCTCCGGCTTGGTGAGCTGTGACAGTTGCCGCGATGCCTTATATTTAATATTCTTAAAAAACATGTGTTCTCTACAAACTTGACACATTCACGGGTCACATTTGGACTGTGACCTCCACTTGGGAACCCCTGCTCTAGTCGTTTTCCTGCACTTCTTCCTCCCACCCATCTCTCTCAGTCCTCCCCTCACTGCCCCTTCCTCCATTCTATCTCTCCGGCTTGGTGAGCTGTGACAGTTGCCGCGATGCCCTGCGACACAGTGAATATGCAGCGGGGCTCACTGGGTCTGGCCACACAGACTTGTCACCACAGTTCAGCATCAAACCCCAAACTACCAATTAACTCCTGAGCCCACCCCCACCTGCCCGAAGGCACAGTGACCTGCCCCCCTTCAGTCTGCTCCATTCCACACAGCACTAACCCCCACTGCCCCCTCAACCCCATGCTATACTCTCTAAACATGCCCCACAAGATGCCTCATGACTCCCTGACATACAGATGCTCAGAGATATCCTTCCCCATCTGTGTGTGTCTGTCCGTCTGTCAGACCCCTGAACTTTACCAACAGAAGATAAAGTCAATTTGTCTGTGCTCGTTCCAGCGTAGCCCGGCGTGGCTATAACAACTTATCTTGTGGGGGTTACAGAGAAAGATATGCTGGCATTGGCACCGAGGCTGGAGAAGCAGGCAGTGTCCAGCATGGAGACAAAAATAGTACATGAATGGGTCATGGAAATTCAGGTCCAGTTGGATTCAGCAATAACTTATTTAGCTATACATATTATAAGCAAATTTAAGGTATTTATAAGGTCAAGATTTCCCTTTCAGTGGTAGAGGGGTAACTCAGAAATATTATTAATTTATTAACCATTTAAACTCTAAATCAACATCAGTTTTCTTCTGCTTCAGTCACACGACTTTCACAAGCAACAATTTGAAACCTGATCAAATAATAATATAAATTGACAGTACAAGGTGACAGGAAAATGATCTGAAAATCATTAGAAAAGCATCAAGGAATATCAATAAATTATTATCAAATAAATTCTTTTCCCTGCCAAGAACTGAGCTGATCATTGACAGACGTTACTGCCGATGCAGAATTTTGCCTTTCAACACCGTATGAGCCTTATATCAGCAGAGCAGACAGATATATCGGCCGATATTTTATTTTATTTATGCCATAAAATATTATTTGGCTGTAGATTCATATAGTTTAGACACTGATTGTGATATTGCAGAACCAATTAAGGCACATAAAGTTGTTGGATAAATCATTTTGGCCGATAAATCAGATGAAGTGTTCCCAAAACAGGTAAAACCAGCATCAGCAGATGCATCTGTCGAAATCCCCATATGACCCTTATATCAGCAGAGCAGACAGATATATCAGCCAATATTTTATTTTATTTATGCCATTTAAACAGCAACCTCAGGCACACTACCCATCTGATTTACCCACTGAGCCAAACCTCCTGACATTTCATGCGTGTTTTCAATGGTCTTTTGAACTTAAACTTGCATTCTCATGGTTTATAAGTAAGTATTTTAACAGACCAAGTCAATGCATCTGACACTTCACCTGTGATTTACCTTGAATATAGCTCTTTGCATTGGACAACTGAATTCAGCTGTCCTGGGTGAGGTTCCAACTAATGATCTCATAGTCTGCAGGCAAGCCCTCTAACCAACTGAGCTCAACGTTCAGACTTTTCAACTGTGTTTGCGCTTCAGACTCTTCTCTGGGAAGCGGCCTGTAAAACTTACCTGCCCTGGATAAGGTTCAAACTCAACATTCCAAATAGGTTTTCTGTTTAAATGTTAATTAATAAATTAATTCACATAAAATTTGCATGGTTTGGTCTACAAATGACGTACATCGAGATGCCGTGGAATTATGTGCTCTCCAGTGCCCTGCAGTGGGTGCTGGAAGTACTACATAATTTGAAATATTTCCAGGATCCAAACTCTTTGCCTCCGCCTTTTACAGAAATGAATGGCCGCTTTAGCTGGTGCTCACCAGTACCCCTACAATTTTAGTTTAGTTCTGTTAATTAGCTTGAGGTGGAAAGGCAACAAGGAAGGGGAATTGCAAACTCTTTTATATTCTGTTTTAAGTTTAATTTGTCTACAACACAAATAAAATGAATTAGTGTTTCTTTCATCTGTTATAAATTTCCACTGGCCGAGAGCTGGCCGTGGCTTTCTACACAGTTTCTGTGAAATCATCAGCCTTGACTGCTGGGAGGAGAATGTTTGACCTAAAGTATCATGAGCAAACCGCTCATTCTGCAAGTCTGCAGGGCTCACTCCCTGCACTGTCCCACAGGGGACGATTCTGCATTAACATGGACACGTCACATGGCGGAGGATGACACACTCCTGTAGCCGCAGTACTGGCCGCAGCTTCTATATCCCTACATCCCCCCTTCACCCAAGAGGTCAGCCCTTTAGCAATCAACAATCCCTTTCACCTTCTGTGTGGCCCTAATTACAGGATCACTGGGCTCACAGAAATGCCTCCTTGCTGAGCCATGTTGGAACCTCTCAGTCCTCCTCCTATTCTGATATTTGTTTATGACAAAATCAAAAGCCTGGTGAAACTATTGTAAACTGGTTTTGATGGGTTCACAGTTGGGTTCTTGATATCATCTATTAGCAAGCCTTACAGTGTTCTTATCTGTTTTTACTCACCCATCAGAAAAATAAAGGAAGGATGAGTGCATACTGTAAAAAGGTGACAAAGAAAGTAAGGGTCATTAAGAGTTCAGGCTTGAGAGGGGCTTGAGGTTTGTGTACTCCCATTTGGAAGTCTTGAGTTTTGTATTTTTCGCCTTTATTCATTTTTGAAGCCAGAAGTGAGTATATTTGGACGAGCAGGTGGAGCTAACCTTCACGCTGGAGGCAGCGATATAGACAATGCTGGTCTGTGGGGCAAAATGTATTGCAATGTGTGGACAGAGAATTATTTTAACTGTACTGATTTATTCAATTCTGTCTTTTAAAAATGTCTTGGCAGTCTCCTACAGTTGTATATCGATTGACATACACCACACACCCCCTTGATCTCGGGTGGCACTGCTCTATTTTGTCTATATCCATAAACTTTCAGAGAAGGTCCACAAATGCACAAAAAATGAAAGCAGAGCATAAATAGAAGGCTCAGTCTGTGTCTTTATGCATATCCACCATTAGCACAAATGAGCTCTTAGGGTTTTTTTTAGTACAACCCAATGCTGAACAAGAGTTTTTAGATGACCGAAATGTTACGACTAATTTTCATGAACTGGATTCATTGAAACTGTATCAGCTACAGCTACTCATACACTTTGTAATTCTGGAGTTACACCATGGGTATGTTACATAACCAACATTCTCACCATGGTAGCAATATCTGAATGGACTGCACCCACCTGTCACACAATGCAGCTGTGCCTTTAATTATGTCTAACTTTACACCTTAAAAACATTGAAATAAGTAAGTTATATGAAATTCACCTGCCCCTGCTGAGATGTGATGAATTTATCTAGTCCCAGTTAGCAACCGTCTTTTTTTTTTTTTTTTTTTTTAGAAACATAAACAAAAGTTTGCGAGTATGCGAGTATTTACTGTTGTATAACAAAATGTGAAAGTCTCTTCAGCTAGTCTAAACCACAGGCCTTATTTCTAACCAAAAAACCCATTGAGTTTGAGACAAGGAAACCAAAAGCCCTAAACTGCCAACAGATTTCTGGGTTTAGAACTAATTTCTGGGGTTCTCTATTGGGAGTGACACACTTTTGGAGCTGAAGTGGCCATCCAAGGAACTGCAACGTTTGTTAGTTCCCCATTGGCTTTATTTTTCAGCTTCAAAGGTTGCCACTTGGAAAGGATACACTGGAATCGTAGCTTTGTGCAGATGGATGGGGACAATGCTGAAGCAATAGACCCGTGACTTGATAACTTGATTATTTTGGCTAACCCTGTTTAAAACCTATAAGACCGTTTACTGTTTGTGTTTCTTGCCCTATCCTGTTATCATGAATAAACTGGAATTCTCGTTTACATCTAAGTGTGTTTCTTGGCACTAATGGTGACCTTTCCCTGCCTGATTATTTACTGCCTTTTATCTCCGCTACAAATGTGTCTGTGTGATTCATAGGATACATGTGTTGGGTCAGTTGTTCACAGTACAATGGTGAGATGTAATTTGTTTAGCTTTGTGACATGAGGGTCTTCCCAGCTGGCCACACTGTACAGCTTCCTGTGACACATAGTTATAGGTCATCAATCAGTCGACGAAAGTAGTAACTTATTGGAGTTGATAGATAAGGTAGAGTTCATTTGCAGTTGGCATTACCTTTATGCCATGATTGGGTAAGATTACAAGAGTGCACAACTGCACATTCTACTCTGAAAAGACTTATTTTTGGAAGACAAAGGTCACGGTGATCTCAGCTGCTCAGCCTCGATCATTTACCATCTGTGGGAGTTGAACCGGAGAAAGGTGACGAGGTATTTTATCAAATTCGGACACCTCTGCTGACAGTACAACAATGGAATCCAGATTTCTCCTCCCATCTGTGGACACATGATATCAAGAGCGTGAGCTTTTACTTTATGCAACTCCTCTCATCTCGCTCCTAGTCCCACAAATCACCTGTTGGTTCTCTCGCAATCACTGAGAGGGTCAGAGGGCACCTCCTCATGCTTGTCACTCACAGCAGTGTCCAATTTGAAGCCCTGTGGTTTGGTCCAGGTTGAGAGAGTGAGAAAAAACAACACACAGTGGCTAAAAAGGGAAACGGGAAGTTAGATACAATAGAGGAGACCTTTGATCCATGATGAGGGGGAAGACTTCCCCTCTGGGTGCAAACTATTAATGTGAAAGTGACTCTGCCCATTGCACATTTGTTACAGCAAATAATGGGCCTAAAATTAGCACACAATGGCAGGCAGACGGGCGACACTTGCACCCAGCCATGCGCAGGAAGGGAGCGGGAGGTAATTGTATAAAAATGAGTGATTTGTTGGGGTCGGGGCTGGTTAGGAGCGCCGGCCGGTCGGCATCTGAGGGCAAAGGAGGAGAGGGAAGAAAGACGCTGAGATGACAGGCTCTTGTGATCAAGCTCCTCCAGTATTGTCCAGATGTTACTGTAGCAGTGTTAAATCAGCAGGTGTGGAATGGCTCATTTATGCTCGCTAGATGTGCATACTCACACAAATGAAGCCCTCTGTCCATATTCAGTGCTTATTACGACTGTATTTGTGCATGTTTTCTGAAAGCTTACGTATACAGACAAAATGCAGCAGAATTACCAGACATTGTGGGGACAGTGTAGGGAAATCTAAGCGAGATACGAGTGTAGGACATGACAAAGACATTTCAGAAATGGCAGAATAGAATGAATCAGTAGAAAAGTGAAAAGAATTCTCAGTCCACATGTCACAATGTATTAATTGGCCTCACACACCACCACCATCACCAACACCAACGCCTTTACTAAAAGTTACATTATTATGACCTCCTCTGCTGCTGCCATGTTTGTTGTTGTCAAACTTTTGACTCTGTCCTCTTGTGCCATGTATTGACTGAATTTATGCTAACATAAAGGATGCATGCAACTATAATTGGGCTCTGAACATGTTAAAAAAAATCCAGATGTTAGGGTTATCAGCTGAAGGTTAACAATACAAGCCACTCAGCAACAAAGTGTGTGTCTTTGAGCTTGTGCAGAGTTTTATTTTTGTTTAATTTTATGCCGGTATTTTTTTTTATGTAGGTACGGCACATGTCCAGGGCCCTTTTCACAGCAACACTGTAAAAATGTTTATAGCCAGGTGTGTGTCTTTGCTGCAACATTTAGATTTGAGCAAAGCTAAGCTAATTCTCAAGTTTGATTATACTCTGTGTTCTCAGAACATCCAAGCAACTGGACGGATGATGAGAGGAAGCCGACAACAAGTTCCACTTTGACAAAAGCCTAGGCAGCTAGCTGCCAGAGGAACTTGACACTGTAATCTTACAGGTCACCCATTCCTCAGAAACAGTCAGGAGACCTGTAAACCTCCTTTAGATCCAGCCAGGATTCTGACACAATCTGCTCACCACCAGCACACAGCAGTGGATAACAAGAACCAAGCAGCAGCAGCGCAGACTTTGTCTGGTTGAAAGACAAGCTCTGAAAGCCCTCAGAACCACTGTTCCTCTAACGAAAACAACAATTACAAAACCCTGATGGAAAGCGGATTTGATTTGCAAAGGTTTTACAAGGCCAAATGGAGAAAGAGAGGGTGCGAGAGAGAGAGAGAGGGAGAGAGAGAAAGCGGTCTGTTGTGCATTAACTTTTTTGGACAGCAAAGACTTTTTCCCAGGTGCTGAGGGATTCCAGAGATGCTGATGGGAAAGTGTGTTATTTTGCGCTTGTGTTTGTGTGAGTGTGCGTACACATGTGTGTTATTCAATCATTTATCACTGTAACCTAGAGAACATTGTTGAAAGAGAGGTCATAATACATGTGAAATGATACAAGTACCCACCTTTACTACCACTTGCAGCTCCTTTTAGTTTTGAGAGAGCAGCCAGCAGTGGGGATTATAAGATCTAATTTCCAGTGAGCACTGGTTACTGAAAATGTCTATATATGGAGGCACGCAAATGTGCAAACACACCAACTGAATTACCAGCACAAAGATAGGCGTAGATATTGTAAGTTGTTTGTTTATGGTGGTTATAAAACTGTTAAATGTTGCAGTGGATGAAGCCAAGAATCTGCGGTGCCATGTAAGCTCCAGTCTCCTGCAGCTGAGAAAAGGCCCTGAGGTAGACAAGCCCCTACTGAGGACACTTTCCATGACCCCCTGTAATGAGAACAGCCATGTGCGTGGTGCAGTTTGGTTGTGGAAGCAGACAATAGGGTCTGCTGGGGATCATAAGCTGTGCCGGACTGATTAGGAAGAAAGCGAATATTCATTGTTACACGCTCATGGGTGTATCTCTATTAACCGGCCATTATTTACTGGCAACGGTATTAAAAGGGGTGTTTGTTTTCCCTCAGTTTCTGCATCAGGTGATCTTTCTTGTGTTTTTGGAGGAAAAAGTGTCCCCAGCTGGTTTTGGCTATCTAATAAACATGTAAACACTCTGCGTTCTCTACCTCATTAGGTGATTGCAGAGGCCGCTTTCTCTCCATAAATCAGGGCCCAGGTTATCAAGGCCTCTGATCTTAACTGTAGTGGGCGCCCAGCTGTCTACAGCCGCACTGACTAGGAACAGCAGGGTCGGAGGAATCCAATTCCCCACCTCTCCCACCTTTCTCATTTTGCAAATAAAAGAGGAGATATGCTCGTAAGTGCGCAAGAACACATGCAAACCAGTCATCAAGCTCAAGGTATGTTGTTTGTTGGGCTGGAACGCTTTCAGAAAAGTGACAGTATAATGTCTCCTTCACGAATGTCAGGTGGACTCATTTGCTAGATTGGCGTCGCTGTGTTTTTTCGACAGAGGTCGTCGCAATGGTGAGAAATGCAAAATCTCCAGAGAGCGAGCTTGACTGAAAGATGAAAAAGTTGGAAGAATGAAAAACGGCTGTGTGAGTTTGACTTCAGCCGCCTCTCATACCACCATAAAGGTTACTACTTGCCAGGTTCAAGCACAGTATCACTCTCTTATTCCCTAATGTAAAACACACTCTGGCTGTGTGCTAGCCAGCCTACTAAATGTTACAGTCCTAACTGTCTGTGGATATGCTTCCTCAAGGCATCTTCAAAACTCGAATTTCCTCTGAACTTCTCTTGCTGGCTGATTATTCCCTGTTTTAAATCTAAGAGGTGTTAATTTAAAACAATATTGAAAATAAAAGAATAAAGAGTGAAACTGCTCTAGTACAGCACTAACACAGTGTTCACCACTTAAGCTAAACTAATTACATCATGGATAATGGACGGAAAATAATCCCAAAATGGTTTGCAAATTACCTCTAATTAAGAGCCGTGAAGTCTTTATTACCACTATGCAAATAAAAGCGTGCCACGCTGTCACAGCTCTTTTGAGAGCCTTGGCTGCAAATCTCGTGTCAAAATTTCCACAGCCAAGTGAAATATATTGAATAATGTCATGTGAAAAGAGACAACAGTAATGAGGAGAATCAGAATGCAATCTGCTAATGATAAATTACCCAACAAAACTAAAACAGTCTCAAATAAAGGGTCTTATCTTGCCTTTTTTTTCAATAAAAACATAAGTCTATTTCTTTTCCATTAATTTTGACTCTCTATTTTTCAACAAAATAAAATGATACTTGATAAATGAAAATGATAAAACTCATTGCATCTATATTTTGTACTGCATTTTTCATCACTACTCTAAATAACCTCAATTTCTGAAGTATCACCAAACAACAGTGTGAAATCTGTAAATTTGGCAGAACAAACATCTAACCAACAGAAGTGTTTAAATTTAAGTTAGGTATACATTGGACAGTCAAGGATGTGAAGGACTGCAAGAGATGCTGGTGGGAAGTGGAAGTGTTGAGGGTTTGTGAGGATGCTGAAGGCTTCCTCAGAGCTTGAAATCTGTTAAGAGCTGTAGATCCTTTCTGGCCCGCTTCGGGTTGAAAGCCTCCCTCTGTGGACTTAAAATTCAGGGTTCAGGTTTCTGTGTGAGGGGTGTGAAAAGAAACTTTCCCTAAGCTGAGCCCATGAGACCTTGTCATTAGCTGATGTGGTAACAGGTGGATGGGAAATGCTCGCAATGATGGAGCCATTCCATTGGATGGTTAGTTAGAAGGAGGCCTTACTGGTATGGACCCTGTGTGGTTGCAGCTGCAGTGAGAGGGCAAGCCGCTGTTTATCCTCTTTAATTTGATACATAATAGAAATATGACACCAAATCCCGGCAATCTTTTTCATACTGAAACAGCAACCAGAGGGAGACTGCTGAGTCAACAGCTTCCAGACCTTCGTCTGCTACATTTCATTAAAATCTGGGCGGAGTTCTCATTGAAATCAAACATTAAGCCACCATAACTTCAGAGGGATGAAGTCAGCATAAACTTGGATAAAATGAATAAAACCACAAAAGAATAAAATATTACAGTAAATAATAGATTTTAGATTGAGTTATGACAAACTTTGCAATAGATGTGACGTCAGTCAGCAGATTTTTCTTTCTACTTTGTGATGCATATCAGCCATTACAGTCATATTCATATTCAGGAGCCAATTTCAACAAACTTCAATTAGAATACTCATGACAGCATGACTGACAGAAAGATTATATTAGCCTAAAGCTTTTCTGGGCAGTATTGGCAGTTATCATTTCTCACAAAGTGATTTCATCTCTTGCTCTCTAAAACTGTTATTAAAATAAATATGTGTGTTATTTTCCCGCAAATGCAACAGGCACATATTTACACATGTGGCTTGAAAGGAAGGAAATACAACAAATCACAGTGTGCAGAGAATTTGCTTCAACATTTAAGCATGTCACATAGCTCTGGCCACACCCAAATCTTTGTTGTGATTGCAGGTGTTTTCCATGGCAGTGCTCCATTCTGTAGTATTAACAACAAGCGGCAAGGGTGTGGGAACCTGGTTAAATGAGAGTGCCGACAGCATACAAACCTGCAGGTAAGATGTTAAATCTCTAAAACCTGACAAACAGCAGCAAGTGACACAGATGTTGTGATGAACTTTGGCACAACAGAACTTTTCTTTCTATTTGTATTGGTGAGTACACATACACACATGTTGAGAGCCGTGACACACCAAGTCGGCTGTCAGATGGGCCGTAGGTAAGCGTCCTTCAACTTAGTTTTTGCAGTGTGTTTGCACCAGCCCTTGTTGGCTGTTGCTTTTTTTTTTTTTTTTTGGCTGATCAGCATGTTGCAGTGGCATTGGAAATGGAGCCAATAGGTGAGTGAAATCACTCCCTCAGAAACAGAGGTGAGGAAAGCAAACAAACAGCTAAAGTCAAGAGAACTTGAGATCAATTCTAACTTGTTATATTAGGTAATTTTTTTTGTAGCTCTATAGTGTGCTCTAACTATCGATGTATAAAGAGACCTTGATACAGCATTGGAGGCCAGGCCCCATTCATTCCTACAAAAGTTGTGCAATGGCGCATAAAGCAAACAAAGCTTAATTTCCGGGGTGTAAAATTACCCAAATCTTCCACACTGTGGAGCCCATAAAAAAAGTGCACTATACTTAAAATAAAGTAATTTAATCATGTGGCTCTTCTAGACTTTCAAAATGTTATTGAACTGAATAAATTAAATCCTGAAAGTGAAATAAGTAAATTTGTGGGGGTTGTGGCGCTCAGAAAAATAATCCACTGATGTACAGATGCATCTTGATGTTAGTCTATGGGAAAAAAGCCTTTTTGGGCCCCATGGCATCCCATGACGGATCCAGTCATTGTAATTCCACTTTTGGCCACTATGTAATATTGGCTTCAAAGCCCAGCACTGTACTTGAGGGCTTGGTGCTTAATCCATGCTGTTGTTCTTCCCTTTTCTCTATCTGAATGAAATACAGACTACTCCCACCTCCCAGTTATTTCCTAATGCAGGCGCAAAATGTATATACTAATTTGCCATTGGCTGAAGTCTTTGCAATGTGTTTAACCACAACTTTTTGGCAACATAAAGCAACGCGAAAGTTGGCCTGCATTACCACTGGTGGTTTCGGTTTGGTGTGTACAGGCCTAAAATCAAAGAATACAGAAGTATAGTGCAGCAGCAATTTTGTACAGTATAATTCAGATTTACCCTTTAAGTGCCCTGAGATGTGTTTAGATAAGGAAGAGCATTGACTTCACCTTCCCTAACAGCATTTCCTCTGCAATAATAACATTATTCATGCCACTGACCCTCTGGTCAAAAGTCTGGGTCTGTTTGTTGTTTTTAACAGATACATACATTTAAGAGCATATTTGTATGCCAAGAATCGAATCCAGAATGGAAAATCTATTATAATACGAGTGTGTAAAACATGTACATTTTTACTCACAGGTGAGTCCAAAGCTGCAGCACAGACACTTTTGTCAGATAAGAGCTATCAAAAGAGATGTATTTGGCAGGAGTCTTCAAGCATAAAAAGAACATCCTGGGTATCTCATGAATTCCTTACCATATGCTCTTTATTACAGCTGATACCCTCAGGACTATAAAATCTGCTATAAAATTTTACTGTTTGATACTGACCTATGCTTTGCTATCTTCTATATCCCATTACAAAAAATATATATATAATAAAGTTCTCCCTCTCTCACACACAGAAACGCACATAAAAAAGGTTTACAAAAGTTTTTAGTCACTTTGAACGGCTGCTATGATTAAGCTAACATTGTGTAATACTGATATTGTCCTGAATTGTTTCAATAAGTTTCACTATGTCCTTGATGGCTGAGCACAGCTGAAGAGTTTGATTGTAATCTGGGTTTCTTTCATTACCGACTTAATGCTGTAAAGTGTTGCAGCAAAGAGGTGAAACAAAAGAGAGAGGGCCAGATGAGCCATTTTTGGTGTGACTCGTCGAGCTGGTGGAGGTGAAGTTAACAGCTATTGACAGGCCAGGCGGGCCATGGCTACTCCTCACCTCTAATCAGCCTTAGCCTTTAATCAAGTCCGATCCTGGGACACAATCTCCAAACTACTGATGAACGGCACTATTGGATTACCTCATGACCTGGATATGTGCTGCACTGAAACTCCTGCACTCTGCATCACTAACAAAATGCACAAATATGATCGCATACATGATCCAAACAGCATTTGCATGCATTCCTTCCACATTTGCGCCAGCTCCTGTTGTTTTTTTAGAAACTTATAGAGTCTGCTGGCGCGGACGGCAACGTGTAATGTGTGTAATTTTATGGGAGGCTGCAGAACAAGGAAGCAGGGAATATCCTGGCCACATCTTTAACCTATTGAGGCAGGATGATGTCATGATTAGAAGAGGAAATTGGGATCCCTCCAGAGCCTAAACACCCCAAGGCTGTCGGGCCAGCCATCCAGACGGCTGCGGGGAGGGAGACAGAGCCAGAGAGAGAAAAACTGAAGGAGAGACAGAGAAAAAAGAAAGGAGAGAGATGGGGGCTTGGGTTGACCCACAGTGTCAAGATCAAAGCGTAGCACCACTTGGCTGACAACGAAGGGCACACTCCAGGGATAAGTGTGTGTATATGTGTTTGTGTATGCATGCAATATGTCTGCCATGGACCTCATCCAGCATCTCCGCCTCTGCACCCAGACCTCACGTCAAATGATGCCATGCTTTTAAAGATATCTTGTCTCATCTCTCTTCTCTTCTTTCCTTTGACTGATTCATTGTCTCCCACATGTGCACTCACACACACAAACACACACCTCATAGAAGGAGTCGGCACGTTAAACAAATCAGGCTGTGATGCTCTCAGTGGCTTCCTTCCCTCACAGTGGTGAGACACTGAGAGGTGATGAGGTGAAGGAGACAGAGAGCAGAGACAGGAGGGAAGGAGAGCCAGAGAAAGGGAGCAACAGAGAGAGTGATTGTACTTCAGAAAAGATTCCCTTTTGCATGGCCCCAAAACACTCATAATGTATAATCACATGTGTGAAAGCCCTTAATGAGCTGACCACAAGGCTCTCAGTTGAGAGCAGAAGAGGAACAACTGACGGGTTGTAAGGGTCAGAGATGTTTTGACATTTGTTGGTTCTTAGCAACACTAAATCTCTCTCATACAGTGATCACTGGAGCAATTATCTCCTCCTTGTCCGAGAACTCAGCTGAGTTGAACTGGAGGGGTGCCAACATGGGCACAAGGGATTCTGCACGCACACACACTACAGTCATTTATTCGCCTTTTATCATGTCCCTGGATGATGGGTTTTTGACTGGTCCGGTGAATCAGAAGCTGTTTTTGTGTTACTTTGACTCCTGCAGCAGGAAAGCCCCAACTCTGCTTTCCCAGACGTGTTTTTTTTTTTTTTCTGACAATGATAATTGTGGTGGTTTATCACTCGGAAGGTCACAGCCCTAAAATGAACTTGACGTTAGCAGAAAAAGAAAAAGAGCTATTCAGAAGCAGATTCTGATTGCTGCAGATCATCCTGTGCTTGGCAAATGACATCTGTAGATGTGACCTATAGGGTTAGAGTCAGACTCTATGATCAGGCTGGAGCAGGTGACTGAAGGTGTGAGAGTGTTGAAGGGGCTACTGAAAGAGAGAAGCTCATAAATGTAATTTTTAGCCATAGTCCCTTTTACACTGCCTGTGCAAGGTGGGAATGTTGTGCTGTTACTCCACCTTGACGTTCTTTATCAAAGGTACAATCGCGGAGTAGGGGGACAGAGTTGTCTCACCTTTAAGCCGGCACTGAAGATAGTTACTGCTGAATCGTTGTCTGTGTAAAAGGGACAGTTGGCAGGATGGGATAATGGATGGGTCAGGTGTGATGTTCTGACGATGTGTTATGTGTGCAATCCATCACGAGGCGATTCAAAAAGCAGCTAGCAGCAGTTAACAGCTAACTCGAAGAAAAAGAGGACCAGCAATTGACAATGTCCACAAATATAGGAGACAATGAGGTTAGGAAGCTCCTCAGCCTCAGAGCAGAGGATGAGATCAAACATCAACAGGGCAGTATAGGCAGTCAGAACTGTGCCAGTTTATTTGGACAGATTCTGGGGCGACATTCATTCCCAATCTCAGCTGAGCTGGGATCCTGGGCACAGCCCATCTTATTTTTTCTCCTGACATTCTAGGTGAGGTCCAATACTGAGTCAGGTCATTTTGTCTACCTGTGGTCACGCCTGTCTTAACTTCATTGCTCGCAGAACACTGACATGTTATCTAAAATCACACACTGGAGAGACATGGTGAGTCTGTTGTGTGGCAACCTCTGCGTCAAAAGAGCTTGTGTTTTTACTTTATCATTTTATGAAACCTTAAAAAAGGTGCAAACAAAAAATGGCTTTGAGTCTTTTAAAATGGTAGCAATCTTTTGATTTTGTATAAAAAGCAGATAATTTCATGCCCTCCCTCAGTTTGTGACCATATATTGCCCCAACAGCCCTTCACAAATCAGTTTCCTGTCAGTGCATAGCTTTGGGCCTCATTCGGTTTTTTGGTGTGTTGAAACAAGCCCAGCCTAGCCCCGAGGCCGAGACAGTGAGGGAATCACTTAAAGAGTTTTAAAGGCTCATATTTCCTCCCCTCGCCTCATAGAATTCAACTTGCCTTATGACCTACAACACTGTGAAATATGCTCTCGCCTCTAACTAAAACAAACAATTCATAATTCTTCATCAGCATCTTCCCCAACAAGCTGTACACCGCGGCAACGAGAGAGGGAGAGACAACTGAGTTCGCAGGAAGAACTACCTGTGCAGGTGAGGGGGTCATTGCAGGTGTGAGCTATGTGTCAGTCATAGAAAAGATTTAGAGGCTCACAAGCTGCTTAGAAACAAGTTCATTCCCTCTTTATGTAAACATGTCATTCTATGCTGATGAGAGAGCAGCTTTTGAGATGATGATTTAGGGAAAAAGACATAGCAGGGTCAATTCAAGTGTTGCTTGCAGGCATACTGGGGGACTGTATGTTTTTGGCAAATGCTGTAAAAATACAGGAGCTTTGACACTTCAGAGATGAGAAAGCAAATCATAGCTCGGCTGGCTATGGTCTTTCAAAATCAGTTCAGTAGCTAACATTCCAAAAGCGAGCCAGTCATGTGTCCCGTAATGAGTTATGGCAATCTCACTGTGTCAGTTCATATGACATCCAAGCAATGCTGTATTCATCATTTATGGGCAGAAGAAATAACCACATTTCTAAGTCAATTTACTTTTTTTCGCTGATATTAATCACAGAAAACTGATGTAATATTTCCCTCAGAGTCTGGGTCAACTTCCCCGCATGATTATCTGGGCAATGTGGATGCACTTGAGGAGGATATCCAAGACTATAACTAGCACTCATCAGAAGTCACCTGATCCCTTCTGGAAGTGTGTTTTAAGACCCACACTCCCTGGCATCCTGAGTTTGTTTAGGGCCAGAACCCTCACTTCCTCCCAGCGTGTAAATTTAAATACATATGATAGCATTAATGTGTATGGTTATGACTGCACTTAGGCTGTCAGAATCTCAGAGAATGTTTGGGTGATTGCTCTGATGTCTGCGTGTGTGTGTTTGGTCGTAAAATATGTCAGCCCCAGGATAACCCCGTTTTTTTTTTTTCAGTTTGGCTAATTTCACCTGAGCCTGCGCCGGTTCTGGGTGGGAAATAATAGGCTTGGCACAGCTCTGGAAGCTATTTGCCATCAGTGCGGATTGATTGGAGCCACAGTCTGGCCCCTGTCAGCCCGGTGGAGGGATAGTGGAGAGAGGTTGCTGGTGAGGTTGAAATTAGTGAGGGGCAGCATTAGGGGCCTCTGGTGTGGTGTCAGGCCTGATTAGGAGGATCCTGGGCCCCTGAAACACTGCAAACAGCGTGCAACTGAAAACGTACACATGTGCGTGAACGGTCAAATGCACACACATATGTACACAGGACATGGTGCCAAGGGCCTCATGGAGAAACAATCTATAGAGAATAAGATCATCTCAGAGCATTGCTTTGAGAGGAGTATTCTGCTGGAAAGGAGTGGAGACAACGGAAAGAAGATGACGCCTGCACAGGAAGAAGGAAAGCCAATGATGGAAATCTTATTGATTTACCATTGATTTCCATCCAAGATCAATGGTGTCTGAAGATTTGCTTGACTTTAAAGCTGCGCAGACTCCCCTCCCTAACCAAAGAGGGGAAAAGGAAACAGGAGTAAATGTCGTCAGGATCTCAAAGCACATTTTTGTCAGCAAATCAGGGAAAAGCTTTTACACGAAAAGGTGACAAGGCTGCCAAATATAATATCACTCCTGACATGTGAATGGAGAGCACTCCCGACAGTTAGCCCATCAAAACCCGCTTGATCTCACACTTGTCGCGATTACATGACACATTAAAGCCATTTCAGCGCCAACATTTTCTCACCCCTCCTTTTTTTTCCCCTCTCATTGCAGAGTGTTCACCTGTAGGAATGTCTGCCTTTTTAATAATATACAGTACCTTTACAGCAAAATGCATTTCCATATAGCGCAGCTAGGCCATGTGAGGATAACTAAAAACGAAATAAATGTTGATGACAATAAAAATGGTTAGACTTAATCTATGGCGAAAGACAGTCAAAATAAAGTAAAGACAGCAGTCTGTGCATGTGGTTTGAAGTTGCTTCTTTCAGGATTTTTGGCCCTCGTACAACACATTTATCACTGCCACCAATCATTTTGTCGTTGCAATTCAATTATTTGTTTAATTTCAGTTGTATAAGCCCCCACGGGTGCAATGTTTTTCATATTATTTTCAGTGAAAATTTGGAAATACAGGCTCAAAGGGTATGCAAAATTGGGAAAATGAGAATTAACAATTTTCAAGTTTTTCAGAAGAAAAAAAAAAATCAAAACATCTACCTATAACCCCAAAAAATATGCCTGTAACAGTGTTTTGCTTTTGCTTGTCTGCGTAAGTTTTAATGTACATATTCACATTACTATAAAATTATCCTCTTGCTTTATAAAATATATCCAAATAAATTAGATTTTTATCAATTCTTGACCCATGACAATGTATAAAAACAATTTAATCAATCAAACATCATTTAAACATTTGAAAACCTTTTTGAAGAGACTGAGCTTTTTTCTTTCTCTGACAGAAAAGTAAGGAAACAAAGGGAAAACTGATCAAAATGTCTCAAGAGCTTTTTTGTCTGGAAATCAAAGAAAAGCTTTTTAGAAAAATGTGACACAGCTGCCAAATATAATATCAATCCTGACACAGTAGTGAAGTGCGCGTCCAGCCGTTAGCCCATCAAAAGCCCGCCTGATTACACTCATCACGATTACAGGAGACATTACTGCCATTTCTGCTCAGACGTGAATCAAATATGAATGGGTTTTCTCTCTGAAGGGTGCAGGGAGGTAACAGATGTCTCTGGAAGGAATTTGGAGGTGAAGCGTTATTTTGAGTTGATTTTGGGGAGATGGTTCTACTGAAAGATGAGAGTCGATGGAGGGATAGGGATGACCCAGTAAGGGCAGAGCGGGGGGAAATAAGGGAAAGTGGTGACAAGCAAGAATGGGGGTTGAAATAAGAGGAGAACACATACTTAATTTAACTTAAGACTACAGGCTATTCATAAAGTAACATCTAGGGGTGCATTTTAGACTCTACATCACATCTGCACTTATTGTCATACTTCAAGAATTTAACTTTGAAATTCACTCATTACATTTCAAGTCGCAAAAGATTTCCTTGTTCTGAAATGTCAGTGAGGACATCTGGATATCACAAATCAGAGAAAAACATTAAGTATGAACATAAAGCATCCTGTGTGTGTGTGTGTGTGTGTGTGTGTGTGTGTGTGTGTGTGTGTGTGTCAATAAAGAACCCACTGTCAACTGCGTCCTTCTCTCTGCTACATAAATATTTCATCAAATTTTATGTGGCATATTTAGCGTGGGATATATGTAGTGCCATATAGAAAATTTTGTTTTACTAATGAAAAAAAATGCGTTTTATGTTAGTAAGGTCTAATAAAGATGTTTCCCCTGTATTCCCTTGCCACATTTGGGCTAAAACTCTGGCAATTACAGTTTAATACGTCATGTTATAAATCCTGACTTACTTGTTAAAGTATGACTGGGTGTCCCGAATATTTTCCTTTGAAAATTGCTGTAACTTTGCACTTCATTAAATAAGATTTTCCTGCAGCAGTGCACAGGTGAGTACAGCTTTTGAAGAACCACAGTGCATGAAAGATAATTGGTCAGGATACTTATCACATATATTTTTAAAAATAATTTTATACTTAAGAACAAAAAACAAATAGCAAAGATAAAACAAAGAGCAAATAAACATAAAGTAGCATTCTTGTTTTGGCAGCATCACCAAAGTGATACACATGTGCCTCAACATACCCAATCATGTGTTGAGTTTGGCTCATACTGTCAATTTCAACAAGTACTAAGGTCCAGGCACACCATACTGACATCAAAGAACTAGCAGCAACAAAAGCCAACGGTTGTGTTGCCTCATCGCCTCCTATCTCCTGTCTCGGACAAAACGTTTCACATGAACACATCACAAAAACTACAGCCAATGGCCTAAAAAGCATGTATGTTCTGCACCTGCGTGAGAGGGAATAACTCTCCATAGCAGCAGATGCTGGTCATCTGTATTCGCCAATCAAAAAGTAAGATAGGACAATCAGTAAATAATAACAGTTTCTGCTAAAGAGCTGAAAACTAAAGGAGAACGATCTTGGCTTATATTACATGTTTATTTCTCACTCTCTCACTCTCGAATTTAGTCCTTTGTTTACCCTCCTAACTGCAGATTCCCTTCTCATGTTCTGAGCTGAACTGCCAATCAGAGTAATTTTATTCACCAATGGGCTGTGCAATCTCAACACATTCTCACTCAAAGTTGTCACATATCGCCACTTGTCAGAAGACTACTGAGTCTACATATTACACTCTAGGTATCCACCTGTGTCTGCTGGTGACGTTCTTAGATACCACAACCAATGTCGGTATGTCAACAAAGAACAGAAAGCATATGGTTAGGATAGGACAACAAAAGCACATGGCAACTAATGTTCAGATGTCAACAAAAGCACATAGCTAGGATTAGGCAGCAAAGGCACAAAAGCACATTTGGCTTAGGCTACAAAGGCACAGGTGGTTAGGTTTGGGCAACAGAAGCACTGGTTTAGGTTTAGGAATAAACATCAGGGTTTGGCTCTACATCATTATGGGGAGTGAACTCCGGGCTCCTAGCTGAAAGTCCAGGGTTTGTTGGACCCATCCACCACCCCTCCTATCCGCCCAATAAGGACCCTTGTGCTCCTTATATCATTACCCGCAGCTTTCTACGTATGGCCGAAACAGGTTCCTTCCAGCCACGTCATCAACTGATGCTGCACATCCACGTATCACACAGCCGCACCATCTGCCCAAAAGGCTGTATACCATAACACTGTGAAAGGTAGCTTTTGGTGTTGGTGTTTTACACCGTAATCACTGACAAAGTATGGGTTTATAAAAACCTTGGAATGAGAATGGGCTGGCCATCTCCAACACATTTCAACATACTGAATCTACTAGAAACAACACAGACACAACAGCAACAGACACTCATAGACGGCCAAACATTGACTGACAGCCGACCATTTGCTTGATGTTTCAGGGCCTTAAAGGCCAATTTATATGTCTGTACTAAAGGATGATCAAGGCTTTAGTCTTGATTCATCTCATTTAAAACTCAGATTGTGTGAGATCAACTGTCAAACCAGTTACAGATATGTAAATACAGTACTTTGTCAAGTTCTCCATTTAGCAAACTCCTCTTCCCTTCTTTGCATGCACACGTTTTGTGTATTGGGGTTATTGGTGTTAATCTATACAGTATATTCCTCTTGGTGTACAGTACTTGTGAGTGCTACAGGATGCTGCACCTAAGCACCAGAATGAGACTGTCACTCAATAGACAGGCAGACAGTTTGAGCCATGAAATATTCAGAAGTAGCTGCTTATCTTCTGGCCTCACTACCACTAAATGAGGTAGCATTATTAACCCTGCCTATCATCCATTCCTCTCCCTTTCTTTTTTTCCACAGTGATAATACCATGCTGTCCTTAGCTGTCCATGTCGATGTTTGTTCTTTTTTTTGTATGTCCACCTCTGTATCACACGAACAAACTCCCACCACATTTTACTGCTCAAAGACATGGCCTTACAGATTTATAAGTGGTGTGTGTGTGAGTCATGTGGCTAAAACAACATCCTCAGGTCAACCAGGAAAGAAAATGTGCTTTTTATACACACTATTATGCAGGATCTTTCACTTTTCTTTTTGTTTTTGCCTAAATCTTTCTCTTCTTCATTCCTCCACTTTTAAGTACCTATATAACTTCCTTGTCCATCCACCACTCATCTTTTTTCACTCTCCCTTTCTCCACAGGTACCTCACCCTTTCTAACGCCCCATTCTTATCATGCTATCCCCTTCTCACTTCTCTCTGCCCTTCCTCCACTGGCCATATCTTTGACGGACAGGGATTACATGGAGGTGCTAATGCGGGGTACTCTACTCTAGATAAGCTCCATTTGTCAACACGCTGCAATTTCCATACCAGACACTGACAAATGCTTGAGTGAGTAATTTGCTTACAGTAAAATCTAATTAAAGTATGATAATGGTACACCTATTTAGCCAAAGTGAAGTTTGGGGAGAGTGAACTGGTAATTGGACCTTACTTGAGGATAAAGCTCTTATCTTTCAACTCTTAGTAAACAAACACCACATGGGGGAATTATTCAATGGAATTCATGAATTCTGTGGCCAAGTCAAAATTAGGCGGCTATATGTGAGCTTATGCTTCAGAATTTCTTTAATTTTACTGCCCGAGGTCATTTGTCAGTAAATGTTTATCTAAAATAAATTATTAGTGACTTTTTGAAAATTATAATTAGTGTGTTGGACTGGTTGTTTTCTTCTGATGAGCCTCAATCAGCCACGCTGTGGTAATGGGGCTATTGAGTTGGTATATGGTAAGCACTGAGCCTCAAATCCAGTAGGGTCTGTGGATGGCGCCACCAGTAGCCAGCCAGTCTCTCCCCCACCTCCGCCCTCCTCCCACCTCCCTAGCGAGGAGCACTCAGAGCCAAGGTCCAGGAATTAGCCCCAGCACCCGTCCAGACAACAGATCAATGGGCCCGGTCCTGTATTGATAGGGCCACTTGGACTCCAGAAGTGCCTGCTAATCCCTGCAGTTTATCAGCTACACTGGCTGCTGGGATCAGGCTTATGTCTGTGAACGCATACTTGCATGCTCTCTCACACTCACACACACACACACACACACACACACACACACACACACACACTTTGCTGTACACACAATTCCTCGCACACTTTACCCCAAACCACCACTCACACACTTATGTCTCTACCTCTCTTATCGTACTCGCCCTTTCCCTTCAACGTGGCGTCAATTGCATTACCTCGGGTGTTAGGGCCGCGGCTATAGAGTTGCCTTGTTTGAGTTAGCCGTGGCTGGGTGGCTGTAACTATATCCAGTGTCCTGCTGAAGGGGCAGGAGGCTGGCTGGCTGGTAGACAGAAAGTCTGACCGGAGTGTGGCCCATTGATTCTAATGGGCTTTTTAGAGAGCCTAATGATGGGAATCTGTTCACGCCTCGCTTGTCACGCCTAATTAAGCCAAAGCAACAATGAGTCCATTCACACTGGCTCAAGTTACCTCTCTCACCCTTCCCTTTAGAGCTGGTTTTGCTCATTTTGACCAGGGTAAAATGACACAGGCACTGGGGCTGGATGTTGTGGAGCCATTTTGCCAACTTCCTGTTATGTTACCGCTGAATCAAACACTTCATGTTTCTCATCTTATACAGCCTTTCATGCACTTATTTTCAATAAGTTGTATCTTTTGTCAACTGTATACATTTTCTCTTGTCCGCATCAACTCAGCATTTTTTGTACTAATCTATAATATTTTCAGTGACATCTTCAATAAATATAGCTTTTTTAAAAAAATCTACAGGAAGCTTCTAATGCAGAAATACTTAACTTGCTTCACCCGGGGGCCACTTTTCCAAAATCACAGGAGGCCAGGGGCCAATTTGTAGGATTTAAGGACATTTGTGGCTTAGCTTGGGCCTCTGTGGGGGGGTTCAGGGGTCTTCCAATGGCACTTTTTTAATAGCTCTATTTCAGTGTTTACTTTTTATGTACTCCCGGATCTTATCTACAATCAAAGTACAACAAATATCACAGTGTAATCAATATATTGTTATTGTGAATTAGAAAATTATCGTAGGCCATCAACTGAGTAACATTGTCGCAATGGCTTTAGTAGAATAATGTTGGTTCAATGTTTCTGTGCTGATCACTCACTCAGGAATTGCAGTAATTGGGTAAGTCCCAATTCCCTAAATTGCCTCCACGTTTCTCTCATTTGCATATTTCCCAAAAGAGCAAAATTAGGGGAACTGGGAAAATGTTCATGATGGCCGGCAGAAACAATTTATGGGTCAATCATTAAGTATGGGAACTGGGGTGTGCCCAAAGAATTGACTCAGGATTTGGATGAGTTATATACAGGAAAGCCTTAAAAATCTACTCGCACTGGTCTCGGTGACAGCAATTTGTCATTGATTGCTCAGACACTCAACACGCCCGTAATTTCCCTCCAAAACCAGCCTAAACAGTGAGCTTTTAAGAAAGGATGTCACTTGGGGCGGAACTGAATATTCTTACCACAAAGCCAACAAGTTGCCAACAGTGGTGATTAAACAGTACAGAAACAAAACACTCACACAGGCTTAAGAGATTCTTAGTTCCAGCACGGAAAAAAAATGTGGCTAATGGCGACTTTACAAAATCACAACATGTAAATTTGCCTTCAGTTGTCTGTTATTATCCACCATTGCCATTTATTAATCTTGCTTTTTTTCTGTGCATGTTTTTGTGGTTCACCTCCTGTAAGGTCAGACTGAGTAGCTTCCTGTCAGGCTTGCTGATGGCCGTACATCAGGTGTGTGATGGAGCCAGCAGATAAACGGCATGCACCACCTTGCTCTCTAGCCCTGTTTGTGTACACATGCTTTTAGCCAGCCACTTAACTGCCAGGATTAGGTCTGTAAGAAGATAATTGCAGGGTGAATGTAGACAGTGGTTGCTGTGTGTGACTCAAAAGATCCATAGACACCTTTTGTTAACCTTTACCTGTGCTTTTGTCTCAGGGCGGAGTGTCTCTGTAAGGAGGGAAGGTAAAAGAGAGAGTGTGTGAGTGTGTGGGCTGGACACTACCTTTGCAGTGGGGACTGTTTGTTCGCTCTGACATGAATGCTGTCTAAAGCAGGGGAGTGTCGGTAAATATTGATCTCCTGTCTGTTGCTGCATGAAGCACTCTGCCGCAGACTAATTCACCCTCTAGCTTTTTCTCTGTTCATCTCCTCTTCTATTCATCAGGCTGTTTGACATGGAGACAACAGTTCAAATATGACATGACGAGACATACAGTATTGGGGCATTATGCAAGATCTAAAGACAGTTCTGGCAACAAGGAATGGCTTTCATACAACACTTAAAGAAGCAGTATGCAATTCTGGAAAAAAACAGCAGATTCTTGAGTTTTAGCAGGTCATTAAATACTGGCGTTGTTGGGTTGGTAGGTGGAATGAACCACCAACCCAAAGCATTGGTATTTGATGACCTTGAAGTGAGACTCAACAATGGTCTACAGCATGTTTTACCCTGCCTGTTCAAGGCAGGAATATCTTGCTGCTATGCTGCCTCAACTTTCTGTATAAAATAAAAAAGGTACACTCACGCAATGGGGGGACTGGTAGTAACAACGCTGAAACTGTATATGTAAAAGGGACAGCTGGCAGGATAGAGTTATGGGTGGGACGGCTGTTACATTTTGACAGCACGTTATGCCTGAAACCCACCGCAGGAGATTCAAAAAGCAGCTGATAGCAGTTAGTGTCTAACTCAAAGATGAAGAACAGTGACCAAAAATGTCCGCAAATTGGGAAAACAATGAGATTCGGGAGCTTCTTACCCTCTGAACAGAGGACGAGATAAGCTGACACATAACAGAGATAGTCAGTGCTGCTGACGCATGTTATATGTCAAAGACGCTGTTATGTTGAATGTCATGCCTATCATACCTGTCATGCCTTTTTTGGTTCTGTGATGCCAGCCTACTATCTAAAATCACACACTGGAGCAGCAGGTGTGTTTGGTTCTGTGTAGAAATGCAAAGAGAGAAGCCCAACCTCAGACTTTTCTTGCCTAAACTTAAGGAAATAAACCTAAATTCAAAGTGTTTTACCTACATTGTAGGTTTATTTTGAAAAAAAGACTATGCATTTCATGAGCAGTCACTGCACATTTCCTGTGAAAATGGACATGGGTTTTGAAAAGGCACAACACATGTGATGAGTGTAAATTGTCTCACCATCCCAGAACATCCAAAACTGATGCAGGAGGGCAGATAGCACATCATATTTTGAGGAATAGCGCTTCTGATAAAGCAAGTGTATTTGACAAGTTCAGAGAACGTTTTGATTTCTCTCCAGAATTACATAATGTAACTTTGATTACTGAAATAATACAGACGAGAACCAGGCTATGCCAAAACCTTCCTTAAATGACTATTTTGTTAAAAAAAAAAAAAAAAACTTTCTGCAAACATATTTTACTAATCAATGAAATCATTTAGACAGCTTCTTCGGTGAACTTGCCAAAATGGTGTTTATGTTTCGATACAAGGAGCTGTCAGTGAATATGAATGTGAAATCTGATACAGTGATACACATGACAGGATGCTGGAGCAGTTAAATATAAGCAAATATGTAGAGCACAGTGTTTGTGTGCTGCACTGCTGGCACTGAGCACTGTCATGCTGCTGCTGCATGTCATCTGACCTAACACTTCTGGAAAGCAAGTCTTGTGATTGGTGGAAAGACAGGAAAGACAGCCTCATTTAGAGGTCCTGACCGTGACTTCAACCCTTATCCTTCAGAGGCAGGATGAGGAAAGAGAAATGAGATGACTGCCAATAGCAGACTAATGCATAAGGCCCTGCAGCTATCATTAAACTTTTCAGTCAATAGCAGGCTGTGATTTAACAAGAGAACAAGAGATGGGTTTTTAGGTAAACACAAACACAGAGCATGAAAGGAAGGAGGTGGGAGAGGGTGTTTTTTTTATCTGTGTGAACACTGTATTTTCCCCTAAATCTCAGCGCGTATTGCCCGTTTGTGCATGTTTTTGCTGTACAGTATAATCCATTAAAGATTAATTGTTTAACTTTTTGCCAGTATGTGCTTAAAAACATCACAAGAGCATGTGCATAATAGGATGCCCTCATCTCTAAGTTCACACGGCGCCTTAAACATGGCCCGAAGGTGCTGTGATCAGTTGGGGCCCTGATGACTTTACTTCTGCTGCATTTGGAGTATGTTCAACAGATGGTCCTGATAACACCACTTATCTTTCGCCAAGGGTTGCATTGGGTTTTCTGGTTGAAGGCCTGGGGTAGCTGGATCACACCTAACATGACTTTTTGACAGTGTAAATGTGCAAATTCATCTTCACTGGAACCATGAATCATCCAATACAGCACAGTGGTGACAGAAACCGGCTAGAAAGACACACATGCCAGTTTAGGCTTTGAGAATAAATGAAAAATAATTATTTTAGAAGACATTTGGGCTTTGAACTTGGTTGTTTTACAGTACTGTGCTACACGAGGAAATGAATACAGTGACTTCTAATGCATAAGATAAATTTGAATGTGTTTATTGCATCACATCAGCTCATATGCCAGATATCCTGCTTTGTGTTAATATAAGCCAGTGGTAAGGCCCTCCTATGCCCAACTGGCCTTTGCATATATTAACAAATTATTATTATTATTATTATTATTTATTTAGAGAAGTATTATTATTATTGTTATTTTTAGTATTATTATTATTTCTTTTTTTTTCAGCTTTCAGGTTTGGAAGACCCAAATACACAAGCTAATTCAGCTATCAAATTCCTTCTCTGTTTTTGTTGTAATTATCAGATGTTCCACTATAAGAAGATGATTGGCTGCAAGCAAACACATTCAAATAATAATTTTTTCTTTAAATCTGGATACTAAAAAGATCAAATACGGTACTGTTTGACTGGTGAAGTTTCAACATTTCTTGGTACTGGGTTATTCGATCAAAACCTTTCTGCAGTACATAAGCTCTGCAGCTCTATTCAGATAGAAAGTAAATCTTTAAGTAATGACATATCGAATTACTGGCATCAGTTCATTCATGGGGCAGGTGAGGAGAGTTTCTGAGTTTGTTTTGAGTGTAGTTTACAGCTATCCCATCACCTGTCCCTGACAGTGCCTAAGGTGCCAACTGTCCTCACCAGATTGATTTGGGGGTTAACTCCTGCCCAACATCTTTCACAGATTATTTAGTCAAGCTGTTGGGAATAAAATGATGATTGTGAAACAGTAAAAGCTTGGCAGGCTTGCTCAATGTGTTTCTTGTAAAGGATTCTCATGATGTTGAGACATTAAAAAGGACGCCTTTGTTTTGTGAGTTGCTGTTCAAAGGAGGCATACAGAGAGTTTGTTTTCGACATCCTCGGGGGTTTACCATAAACCCTATCGTTGTACAAATTATTCTATGTCAGAATGGCAGAGGGAAACAAATCAATGTCACTCTCTGTCTGTTTTTTTGTGTCAGGATTGTGACCAGGCTGGGGTGGGTGGGTTCAAACACTAGCCAGAGTGACGACAAAGCACTGAAAGTAAGTTAAGACATAGTATTGTGTTTTTTTAAAGCAAATTTAGATGAGTAGATATTATCTTCAACATGGAAGGCCAGAGAGGACAATTTATTTCATGATGCTGACAAAGAGCAGTCCTTGGTGAATTTGAGTGCAATGTATTTGACTTGGCAGGTCAGCATGCAGAGAAATGTTCAAAAGTTTACTATACTACATGCATGCACGCTTCTATTCACATAATGGGTATTGAATTAAGAGTAAATAAATGTATCAAATATGGCTGTCAGCATTAACGTGTTAATTACAATGCAATTAAGGTCTCTACATAACACATTCCAGTTTTTAAATTGTGTTAATTGCCAACCGACATTCCTGTCTTTAAGAGGTCTTACCGTGCTGAGTTTTAAAGCTAGAGTGACGATGGTATCATGCGAAACATAAGACCTAAGAAATGTAGTGGTATTAACAATATCATGCCAACATCTCAGAAAGTGTGTTGAACAATGCTCCAAAAATAGGCTAAATTTTGGCGATGGAAAAACAGCATGGACATTTCACGGGGGTCCTTTGACCTTTGACCTCAAGATATCTGAATGAAAATGAGTTCTATGAGTACCCATGAGTCTCCGCTTTACAGACATGCACTCTTAATGCTAATCCTATGCAGTTTTTTGCTGTCATTTGATTACTAATGAAGACAATTTGATAAAGCTTGCTTTACCTTGCCTTTACGGACTTTGTAACCGTTTTGATATGCAAAATTATGGAATTGTAAACATGATTAAAAAAAGTCATTAATCATGATTAACTACTGAAATTTTGCGATTATTATTTTTAAGACTTGAAAAATGAATTGTTTGACAAATCAAGTACTCTTTTGTTATCAGTATCACATTTTTAAGATGCTAGTTCTGGTATTTTACACACACACACACACACACACACACACAGACAGACACAGACACACACACAACATGTATACACACACACATACACACGCACACAGACTCCTCATCCTTGAGCTGCAATATAAACACATCCGTCAGCGCCATGCAAGAGAACGTATTCACAGCTGTCTCAGTCAGGCAAAATCAAAGATGGTGGCGTCCGCCCAACACGGCGAACATGACATCTCGTCCTCGCGTTTTCCTCCTGACAGCCCCTGGTTCTTGTCACCCCAACGCCATCCTGCCTGCCTTCATAACCTGTTGGACAGCACAGCATGTCACAGGCCGGGCCTCTTGGCGTGTCACGAGGCTGATCAACCCTGTGTGGCAGCTACCTGACGCCCTGTCTGGCAGCTCACCTCCATCACTGTCACGCTCTCACATTCCAGCTTCTTGAGGCCCCATCACAAGTGTGATTTATAGCGCGGAAAATGGTGAACGCCAGGGCAAAGCTTCAAAACTTGGCCTCTATTTTTTTCTTGATCTTGAGCAACTTTATACAATACTGACACATGTTGAAAATAATGGCTTTTTGTAAAACTATCACAATTTCCTTAAGTAACTTTGGTAATTTGTTGTAAAATCCCTCTCTCTGTCTCCATGGCTTCATGATAATTGTTGCCGTGCCGCCCGAGGGTAAGAAAGCTTCTAAAACGTCTGTACTTTGTTGTGTTTGACAATCAGGGTCATCTTGATGGCTGACCTCTCTGTTGTTCAGGTCTTGCTTGGACAGCAAATATGTGTATTGAGGTGCACTGTTCCAAGCCACCCGCAGACACTGAACAGGCTCGTGGTGACAGATAAGTAGCGAGACGAGTCCTGACAGGTCACAGCTTCTAACACGACGTGACACCTAATAAGTGGTGTTTTTCTCCCAGAAACATGCATACGCACACACTCATGAGCATGGGGCCTGAAGGTTCTCCAAATAATAAAAGAGAGGAGAGCTTTTGGTGGCAAGAGATGAAAAAGGAGTTAGTGAAAGCACCAGAAAGTTTCTCTCCCTCAAGCCTCCATCTTGTAATGTTTTGAGTAGCATGGAAACAGTTTGGCTTTGCTCATTTTGTTTGCATGATTCTTTTAAACAGTCAGCAGCACTGACAGATTCCTATTTTGTCTGATTCCACTCTTTGATTTTATATTTACATGTCCTCACCAAGTCCCGTAAATGAAAGGAAAGAATTGGGAATATCAACAACTCTGTGAGTATCGTGTTAAAAAGCCCTGGATTATGGTTTTGTTTGTTTATTCTGGGTTTTATTCATTCGCTTTGTGTTTTCCCGGGGCACATTTGACTCTACAAAGATGAGGTTAGCAGCTGGTCACGTCTCTGCGATGCTTCACATGATTTAGCCAAAGTGAATGGTGCTGTTTGTTGAAGATGGGTAGGGAAAAGACCCTTTGTCAGATTTGGGGGATTTTTTGGGGAAGAGGGCTCAAACAGGAATGTTCCACAATAATTTTACAATTTTGAGAGGAAGATTTGTGGTAATGTTTGGTGATGATGTTTTCTCAATAGTGAATAACACATAAAATGTGAACTTAATCTGATATTCTCTGTGGGCGCAAGAGTTTGTTTATTATTTAAGGGACAGAAATGGTGGATATGAAGTTCTACACAAAATTTTCTGTATTTTTTAAATGTATCCAATTGCTGTTTTGCACACTTAAAGGACTGTTCCATATTTATGAGGGAGAAGGGGGTGGTTGGTCATATATGGCAAATGAATCTTTAAAACATTGGGGAGGGACTTATATTTTAATTTATTCATTTTCTATCTATATATTTAAATATTATGAGAATCCCAAATTCCACCACCTGATTTTAAAAGCATGGGGTTTTCTTTGTGTGTTTGTTTGTTTTTTGTTCTCTAAATTTGCCATAATCACACAATTTATCACAGCCAGAAACTGCAAAAATAGACATTTTTGCTGGATGTTCAAATTTCCGACAGTTGTTGAACACATCATGTGTGACGACCACTTTCGTCACAAAACAACCAAATCAAAGCTTAATAACATTATTTTGTCTCATTTTAAAATTCTGACAAAAATGTCTGTGTGCATAGCACTGCAAGAGTGCAAGAGCGTGTGTGCTGTGTAGGCTTATTAATTTTGTTGGTTTTGTGTGTGTCTGTTATGCACCCATATTCTGCTGAAGTGCAGACACAGCTTGTTTGATGATTCTGCTTAATAAATTAGCGTACTCTGTTATGGTGATAACTCACCTCCGTGCTTTTTGCTCAGTGCATTGGCTCATAACCTAAATTTGGTGTAAATATTTTTAAAAATGTTTACAAGAATGTGTTAGGACCTATTTGTGGTGGAGCGAGTGTCATACATTTCCCCCCAGTCACTCATGGAGGAAAAGGTCAAGATAAAAAAAAATAAAATAAAAATCGAAGTCACATCCCTGGCCAACCCATCATCTGATCAATAAAGAACGGTCCCTTACTTAAATACAATTATACAGTATACAACTACACAACTGATTCTATAAACAGCCTTGACAACATTTTCAGCTTTTTCTTTCTTTGTTGTAATAATTCAGCTTTTCAGGTAGCCTACTCACTATAGACCTTCATTTCACATTCTTTCACTTCCCCTTGTCAGAAACATTTAAATTCTATGTCTTCAGACAGCACAGTTACAATCCCCACGTGGCAGCACTGATCGATGATTTCAGTTTTGCTCGGTAACCCAAGACTGTTTTGCAGTCAGCAACATTACCTGCTTCCTCGCCAACCCTTTCAGTCCAGCTGGCACTTAGTCCACCTGACACAGGGGAGATGAATATGAAATGCCTCTTGCTTTGTTTCCCTTTCACAGCTATTGTTGCTTCTGTGATTAGATTTGAGATTGAAGTGCCCCGTAAACCGATCTGTAGGTGGGGTGTAAGACTGCCACCCTTTAGAAAGTACCTTGGCATGACGCACAATTGATTGCTGTTGCAGTCGAGTTTATGGCTCCTGGCATGTGTTGTCTATAGATCCAGGGGGCATTTATACTGACTGGGCCGTTTTAGCAAAAGAGATTTACATAAGGAACTGATGTGTTTGCAATGAAATTATGTCTTCCATAATGTAAAGGTTTCAACTTTCTAAGTTAATAATTGAAACTGTAAGTAATACTCTAACAAACAGATTACAGTACTTAAGTAACAATGCAATCAACATTGAGTGTGTTTACACGGACATGTATTACCTGTTTATGAGGCTTATCCTGGTTACAATCTTATTCAGGTGTTTACATGTTTACACAGATAAATCTGGTTATTCATATTCCCCATAAACATAAAAATACTAGTAACCCAGTTACTGATCACTGCAGTTGTTGGAGCCTATGATGTTTACAAAATGAGCGGATTATAAGACAATGGGCCCCTGATCACAGATATGCTGTCATTTTTTGTCTCTTTGAGACTACCTTGTGTCTTTTTGGTCAACTTGTTTCTATTTGTAGTCATTTTTTTGTTCCTTTGTCTCTTTTAGGGATTTTTGTGTCTCTTTGTGGTTATTTTGAGTCCCTCCTGGTCAGTAGTAAATTTGAGTAACAGTTTATCCATTTTTTTTTAACGGTATATGATATTCACTAGCCCAAACTCATAAACAGGATACTCTAAAACCTGATCATAAACAGATATTCATGTTCATGTTAACACACTCAATTTTTCTCAATTTTTGTGGACTCCATTTTCTCAATTTTTTTAAAATATTCATTTTTATTGCAGTTACAGCTTACAATGATACAATGTTAGGGTTTCCTATCTTTGCCTATATCCTCCCAGATGAGCAGTTAAACTTTCTGAACTTACTGATATCCAGCTTGTGGCAACGCCCTCTGCTGACACTATATTGTCTGCGAGGTCACCTGCCATAATATTCATGAGCTCTATCACATCCGAAAAGCTCTGTCCAGCAGCTACATTTAGTAACTAGCTACCTTCAATCACATCTTGCTACCATGCAGATGTAGCCATACCAACGTTCTTTAGCTTATCTGCTCCCAAAGAGGCTGTTTCACTGGATGGGAACTGCATCTGTTAAAGCATGTAGCTGTCAGAGCAACTTAGCCACCAGCCTCTCAGACGTGGCCCAGGGGGAGCTGTCCTTTCTGCGCCACTGAAGCCCCATGTTGTTTTGGGGCCTATGCTAGCATTATCTGTAGCTGGATGGAATGAAAGGCTGCATTTGGTGTAAAAAGACTAACTTAACCTTCTTTTAACACAGAGTTCAGTGAATTATAACGGTGCCAGCTGTGTTTGAAATGTGATGGTGCCACTCTGGGTAGCGCTGATGCCAGTGTTGGTGTATGTGTGTGTGTACAGGGAGTGGGGTTTCTGTGGTTTGGTTATGTTGACCATTTTGTGGTTCCCTAACTCTGTATTTTAAAGATACACACGGGCCTCTGATTTCCAAGTGTTTTCAGCTGGAAATGTAACACCCCGAGCCCTCTACTCAGTGGCGGCTGTAAACTATGATTAGCTTTTATACCTGTGTAAAGAAATCATATTTTAAAAGAAAATTACAATGTTGTCACTCTAATGTATATTTCCGTTTCATTTTTGAGTGTATAATTTGTATGAAAGCGACTTCACCGCACGTGTGTGATGTGTGTTTGGTTAAAGAGAGGCTCGGGTCCAGCGTTTTCAGGATATGGATTATAAAGATTTATTTTAGGAGTGTGAGAGAAAGTGGCAAACTGACAGAGAAAAGACTGGCACATATGTAAACACACTGACAGGAAAAAAAACACACAAGTCCAACCTATACAGACTGACAAAAAAAATACTCAAAAGGCTGTGCATTTTGATGAAACATTTTCCTACATCCTGTCCTTTATCTACAGCAGGGGTGTCAAGTTCATTTTAGTTTAGGGGCCACATACAGCCCCTAATTTGATGTCATGTGGGCCAGACCAGTAAAAGAAATAGATATTTTATAGTATAACAAACTGTACAAGGCTACAGTAAAAACGCTTGATTTACCGTGTGTGTAGTTTAAGAGGTCCTGAACTAAGTATTTCAGTTGTTGTCTGGAATTGTGGGACAATGTTTTTATATAGCGTCTTGATTTTTTGATATGAAGTCATTTCAAGAAAGAAATATGGGACTGGGATACTTTGGAATATTTCTAATTTTTTACAGTTAAAATGCTGATTGATTTGATTTGATTTGATTTGATTTTTGTGTCTGTATATAGTCAGGGATGTCCTGTAATGAAATGTAGTAGTCAGTATCAGGAATGACCGATTTAATGTTTATTTCCAGCAACCCAAAAAAAAAAAAAGAAAAAATACAATTTCCTCACAATTTAGTGGTATTTACTTTGTAATTTGAGATAAAGATGGTTGGGCTCTAATGACTTCTTTGAAATTAAACAATTTACAAAGTCATCCAGAAGGCCAGATCGGACCCTTTGGAGGGGCGGTTCTGGTCTGAGGGGTGTAGGTTTGACTCCCCTGACCTACAGCATTTCTCTACTCTGGGCTCCTTCAGAAACAGGTGTTAGCCAGCAGATATGCTGGACGGATTAGGACAAGTTTATAAAGGATTGTCGTGAGGCCTGAGATTTTAAGATTATACATACAGGCAGGGGCAGTGATAACACAGGAAATTCACACTTTAATCCGCATGTAGAGGATCTACCGAGGCGATATGCTAATCGGATATATCCATATTTTCAGGATATTTCTGTTTGTGCTGGCATATCAGTAAATAATGTCACATAATCTGATAAATCCACTAATCTGTGTTGATGCTTGAAAACAGCTTCTCCCATCATCTCAGGAACAGACTCACAGACACAGGTATAGATGAATATTGGAGTCAATATGTAAACTATTTTATTTATGGTAACATCCATGCATTTGCAATGGTTTACACTATGATAGTATGATATTATGCTCCTTGCGTGGCTCGCTAATTGCTGCTATATGATTACAGCGGTTAATATAATAACGTCAGTTTAATTTATCCAATTGGCTGGCATGTTTCTGTATTAACTGGTGCCTCTAGCTCCAGCCCCCTCTGCAGTGTGTCTCCTAAGAGCCTGCAGTCGAAGAGGGTCAATATCAACATATTACTGAGCTCTGACAGAGCCGCAGACAGTCACAATGAGACAGGATCAGCAAGTCAGCAGCACCTGCCGCTCTCTGCATGAGGCCACACACACACACACACACACACACACACACACACACACACAGAACCAAGGATGCACAAGCAATACACTGACAGGCACAAACACAGATGAATAAACACACAAAGACACTCACACACAAACAGAGCTCAGCCCCAGCTTAATCTAATCAAGTGCGATGGCTAGCTCGATTAATA
This sequence comes from Plectropomus leopardus, assembly GCF_008729295.1. Taxonomy (NCBI): domain Eukaryota; kingdom Metazoa; phylum Chordata; class Actinopteri; order Perciformes; family Serranidae; genus Plectropomus; species Plectropomus leopardus. The sequence goes on from NC_056482.1 coordinate 13,277,737, forward strand.
AAGCCAGCTATTGACTTCTAATTGGCGCCGCTCTGCTCTGCTAATTTCCTGGGACGAAATTACACTAATGCGGTTTGCCTGATGGAGTACTTATAGTTGGCTCCCAAGAGAGACAGGCCTTCGAGACGGATAGATAGCAAGGTTGGAGAGAGAGAGAGAGAGAGAGAGGGAGAGAGAGAGAGGAGAAAGGGTGGGGGGAATGTTAAACTTTGATAAAGATCGGAGGCTGTTGTTTCAGTGCAGACCATTTTCTAATCAGTGGCCTGCTGTCTTTGGAAATGTCATCCAGGGCTGGTGTAGCTTTACTGCTCGCAGAGAAAGAGAGAGAGAGAGAAAGAGAGAGAGGAGTACAGGACAGCGCAGGCTGCTGACTTTCACTAGTGGAGTGTAATACTAGCCACCTGTCCACACGCTAATGAATTCTCTCCAAACCACTGACTTCTGAGCCTACCGCCGCATGCACACATACCAGTCCACACTCTGTCCGTGCTCTGATCGCATCTGATTAGTTTTGGCGAGCTAACCTCAGATATCTCGTCACAGTGAGAAAAATGTGTGAAACGAAAACACAGACTGTTAAAGGCCAAACTAAAGATTCATTTCATACCCTGTAACAAACTGCTGTAAAAAATACAGCCAAATCATATATTATATAATGCACAGTTTTTCAAAATACAGCAAAACACTGTAAGTCTTAATGTTTTGTGGAGCCAATATTATACTGTAACCATGACAGTCTGCTGTAGAATACTGTAATAGATTTAATGGTAATATACTGGTGAAGTAATTTTTGGTATTGACACTGTAAAATAACCATAGGATGCTGGTAACTACATGTCTTCCAGCAAAAATCTAAACTGTAGGAAATTACTGTGAAAAGTAAAGTTAAATTCTTGTAGTATTGTATGTTTTATTGTTGTGTTTTTTGTTTATTTGTTTCTTTTTAAAATATTATTAAACTCTGTAGATCTTGATGCTTTTTGGAGCCAAAATTGCTGCTGTAAAAATAAACTTAACAGCTAAACTTAACAATTATGTAAAAAAAAAAATACAAACAGAAAAACATGGTAAATCCTGTTGTGTTTTGCAGCCTATATTACACTGTAAATTGTACACCTTAAATTCACCTATAAAACACTGTAATAAATGTAACGATATTGTACTGCTAAAGTTATTTACAGTATTTATGGAGACTGTAAAGAAACAGTTAACTACTCGTACTGGTACGGTAAATGGTAATTTTACAGAAAACTTTGTTACAGTGTAGTATTAAATATATTTCAGTCAGTCTTTTGTTATAGTAATTTAACAACAGACACTCACTTTAAATACTGTCATCTATTGCATCCAGTTTTGCAATAATCCCAACCACTCTTCACCCAACACGCAAACCCAAACACACACACACACACACACACATACACACAGCTAAAGCTGTCTTATTCTATTTTCACATAAGGAATATTTTCGCCAAGCCACAATGACAGATTATCTGATGAATTTAGCACTATCTGCGTCTTATTCTGCTCCTAATCCATGTCTGTAATCTCAGCTGCTATAACAGTAAGTCTTGAGTCACATTCACAATCCCCGGGCTACATATGCCGTAATCCCCAGCTGACACCGATCTCAGAGGCCAGCAGCACCTGTTCCCTCTCAAGATGAGAGAAAACACACATACTTTCCTGCAATGATTTGTTATTCTTCTAAAATGTCAGATTAAAGATTCATACTATAAACACAATGGTTGAAATAAATATGTAGATTATGTGATTTGTCCAGTGTCTGGTACCTTTTAATAAGATTAATAACTTAATCAAAAAATACATGCAGTCATTTCATCAGTGGCATTGTTGTTCTGTGTAGCTCTATTATTATTTGTGGCTCATAGAAATATCAAAACAACATTTAAGCGGAATATTGAGGGAATTGGGATGCCCACGTGATATAACCCTGTCCTTTGTGCAGAATTAATAATGGTTCTGAAATATGTCATATGAAAGGTGTTGGAATAATATTACGTTGTATTCATGCTAATAACTGTATAATGTGTGGTTGTTGCATTTATTTCAACAGAACATCAGCATAGTCCATAAAACTATGAATTAAGAAAGAAATTTTAAGCATTACACATATACCTGAATAAGTGAAAGTTGGAAAATCACGAGTTCATCCTTTTCTTAATCTTTCTTGTTCTCGCTTGTGACCTGGATTGTGGCAAGTTGTCTTGATCCAGTGTTAAGATCCCATATTAGGGAAAGGGATTGGTGTGTCTTTGATGCCCTAGATTACCAGTAATCTTATCTCCTCAGATTAGGAAAGATCAGGAGAGTGCAAAAAATCTGGTACTTATCGGGCCAATAGGGAATTGCTCCTGACAACAAATGAAGTCAAATAATAAACATGTCTTGATTTGGCATGGGAGTGTAACCTTAGTTATTGTACACATTCAAATTACATTACATTATCATTTTTTTTTAATTACTTAAGTCTCCATACTATTATGTAAATTAGAGAATACTCTAAAAAAAAAAAAAAAAAGAAATGTTTTAGCAGGAATAATTCCACTTTATTTTTTGTATTCAGAGTTTTTTTGTATTATTACATACAGTAATTATTCCTTTCTCAGTAACAGCACTGAAGATATTATTTAATTTATATATTTTCATGGTGTACCTTTAAGTTGCAATTTTATGTCTCCTTCAAGTGAGAGTAAGAGTAACTATAGATCCTACCATTGTTTGTGGGGACAGCTGGATGTCCACTGTCTTGCTGTATTTGGTGTGAATTTAAGATGATCAAACAAGAGATATTGTAACAAGCTTATTACCCACAAGCCCAAGGAGCTTGAGAACGCTACCAAACATGAAAGTTATGTTACATAATAATAAAATAAGTGTAGCATTCGGAATATTTCAGGGTCATATCCTGTGCTGTACTTCTTTTTCTCCATATCATAAATCAAAAGATGATTATGCTCCCCAAAGCTCAGGTTGATATGTTTGTTTATTAAAAATCAGCTCAAGTATTTATATTGGATATTAACCATATGAAACTGACAAGCCATTTAATCCTATCTTGGGTTATTTTTCCAATTTTTCTTTTAATAACACTTGGATTCAAATTTGGACAAATATGGTCACTGTTTGTGTTTGGCTTTTGATTTAATCTGTCTGAAAACCAGATTAGGTGACAGCAGTGGAAAGGGGGGTGATTCTTCAAAATAGAGTGAAATGACTAAATGACTTTGCTCAGGGTCAGAGTCACTGTGTGTACAGGCTTTTTTTTTTTTATAAAATAAACAAAATGTATAATATTTACTGTCAGTGAGAGAACACATCCACAGCACCAGGATCCAGACACAACCTTGGACATAACAAAAAAAGAATACCATTATTCCCAAACACAACCAAAAGACGCTAGTTCCTCTTGAACTGGGTCCAGACACACACTCTCTCAATTAGCCGGGGCCGCCAAGGCGACGTCAACGCGAACTTCCAAACAATAGGCACGGGGGATTCATAAAGCACGGGGAGGAAACATGAGCTAATACCACTATTCCAATTAAAGAAACATTTGTTGCCTCTGACACCTAAATGTGATTCTCCACAGCTGTGGCGTGCTCCAGTACAATGGTAGGTTTGCAAGGGCAGGGTTTGTTGTATTGTTGGCCAGCGATTGTGTGAAAGGTTGAGTCAGGCCCAGGTCCGGTCTCTTGAGAGGTATGCTTCATCACAGCAGAGGAGACCTTTTGTTTTCCCTTTTCAAAGGATTTCCAGCACTCCCTGCTCCAATCATAGCCCCTATTCAAGAGAAAAAAACTGAAAGCTCAAGTGGATGGTGATGGAAGATATAAAAGTACTTCTCTGGCTGTGATGTTTACTGATGATGGTTGTCTGAGGTGAAAGCCATTGGGAAGACAACCCACATCTAAAATACTGGGTTCTTTGTGAAAAGCTGGACAATGATTCAACGTGTGCACAGTTATATCACATAAATACTGCAACTGTATGCGTTAGATTATAATCTATAATCATGACCTTTAATTCAATAGATTATTTTTCGAGTAATTCATTGTCATGGTGTAGTCCTGTACCTACACAGTGTGGAACTGGTGTGGAGTTTGTTTGACAGTAGGGGTCAGCCTTCTCTCCTCCCTTGTGGAGCATTTAGATCAGAGTCATGACACATACACACAGACACACACAGGAAGGCAAAGATTCAATCATACACACGTGCATGCACGTGTTTGCAGCATTGCACGCACATATGCATGCACGCAGCCACCAACATAAATTCAAATACTTCTCCCCTGTCCCACGCAAAGGTCTGCATGCATCGAATCATAGTAACATAGACTCCGACAGCAACAGCAGTATTGCTTGTCTTGTGGTAGCTGTGGTTAGTGTCATACAAGAGCAGCTACTGAGACGCCCATGGACTCAGACAAGCTTCCTGCCAGGGGCCTGTCACTGACTAACCCAGGCCTGGCGTGTCAGCTTTCTCTGGGCCCGAAGGGAAGGCCGTTCACTCCGAGGAGCCGTGGCTCCAGCACATACCACACACCAGCCCCAGCCCAAATCACTAACCTGGCCACAGAAACCACAAAGCCCTGTATCCAGTTTAAATTGACAGGATAAGAAAACACTGATCATCCAACTCCAATGAAATATTCAACATCAGAGGAACCCTAAACTTAATATATATAAACTGTAGGCTTGTGTAATGCTGTAAATATGCTTTAATATTTAATCAAGCCGCCATCTGGATGCCTTTCTTAAAAGTTTGAAAAGCAACAGAAACAATCAGCTTTGAACATGTTTTTGATTTTCACACAGAAAATCCATTTAGGAAGATTTTTTTACAACAAATTTATAGGAAATCCATGTACACAAAGTACACAGGAAGTGATAGTGGGTTGGAATTTCTCTTAGATATTACCATTGTTCTTTTGAGGCTTCTGTTAGCACTGAGGTATTAATAAAATCAGAGGTAAATAGCTTTGGTGGGTGCTTTCCTTTTCAAATCTCTCATCTCCAGCAGGCTAACCTGATCCTGTGCAGCCAGACGCTGAGCCGGAGATCTCTGCACTTCCTGGTGTCCCAGTAATGATTGTTAATGATGTCATCTGATCAGGAGAAGAGGATGTGTGCGAGTATGTGTATTTGTGTGCTCAAAATGCCGTCTGAGTGTGTGTGTGTGTGTGTGTGCGTATGTGCATATTCGCGGGTGAAGATACCTCACCAGATTGAGTAGGGGGTCATTTTATGTTGGCAGGGAGGAGGGGGCGCAGGAAGCATGGAGGACAATGAACTCCAGTGTCTGTTCATACAAACATAACTGTCTTCATCTTCTGTCTGAGCGAGAGGCCTCGCCTCCCCTATCCTTAATCCCCACCCCTCACCCCTTACTTCTTATAAAGCCCCCCCCCCCATTAGCCAGAGCAGGGGTCAGATGGTAATTACTGCTCAGCCCTTCCCTTTAAAACCTTCTCAGCTCTTTCAGGACACGAAAAGAACCTGATTACAGAACAGAGAGCTCATCCACCAAAAATAAGACACTGACAGGCTTTGTGGCTACAGGTAGCTCACTTTTGCTAATGACATTGTTTTCTGTGTACAGATATCTTGCCCAATAAAACGCTAACTAAAGCCGTTTTCTCATGTAAACAACAGAACTTATTTTCTTTATTTTACTATCTTGAATAGGCCCTTCACCCAAGTAGCACACAACGGGAGATTGTCCGTGTTCTCACCTTCTGGAAATTTGGATTAGGCAAAGGTTGGCACTGGGGTTGAGCATGCAGGTGGCATGACAAGACGTGGATTAAACTGTGGTCACGTGGATGGTTAGTAATTTGGTCACAAAAAACAACGCTCTAACGGCTCCTTGAATTGGGCTGACAATTTTGGTTTCAGCCCTTAGTAACAGAGGTTCTCTGATCTTATCATCCTTCCAGTTCAATATTTTAGTTGTCATATCCTGTAAATAGCCTTTTTTACATAGATACTGCACTATTGGGCCATTATAACTACCCTTATTTACGCCACCTTTGCCTTTTTTATAGAGAACCAAACAATTGTGCATAGAGGAAGTAAAAGAGGCGCAATACGTGTGATGTTCAACAGATCTGCCTCTAGTGTGATATATAACATACATGTTTGCAGCTCTTTATAAACAATAAAAAGGCCATAACATGGCGACAAAAATTATGTGACGTTGCTTTTATATGGCGGCTGATCTCAACCCTATGCTCAGAGCTGGCTTAAAGCCTGTGAATTTCATTTTTACCATTTTGTAGACATTTTTAGGACATGTGTTCTGCTGTTACAGTTGCTACGACGGCAGCGCATGTAGATGCAGCAGCCTGTAGCTCCTCAGATCCTTGCTACTTTTTTACTATATTTTGCTATTTTTTCAGCTCCATGGCCCCTTCTGTTGAGGCAACAATTTTCTATGATAGAGAAGCACTTATCAACATCGGGAAAAGTTTGGGCTGAATGCAGCACACTGCAAGAGGATCCCCACCAACGGCATACACCCAGTGGCCAGTCAGACCAGAGGGGAGAAATGAAACTGAAAGCGCCGGACAAAGAGAGGGAGGAGAGCCAGCATCAGGGTGAGGCTGACCCGACTTGGACCGAGAGCGGATCCTCTACCAAACCTTCTTCTGGCTAATTTCCGGTCGCAAGAGAATAAAGTGGATGAGATGTGATTGTGACTCACTCAGCAGCGGTTAATCAGACTGGCCCACGCACATCTTTACAGAGACATGGTTAACCCCTAACATCCCGGATCAAGCTATTGCACTGGATTGACGGGTTTTGTTGGGAGTCATAAGGACACAAGACTCTGATGCAAATTCAAAAAATGCACGACAGGAATTGAATGAACAGCAGCAACATACCCAAAGAACCAAATGGAATCTTTATAGTAGCTGCTAATTTTAATCAACTCATCCATCAACTCCAAAGATATAGCAGGATCAAGGACATATGATTTTTTTTTTAAAACTTTGTTTAATAAATCTATCCTATACCTTTTGAAATCTCCAGTAGTGGTTCACCTGCATAACATGCCATCAAAATGTCACACCGATGATCCCTTCCTGCAGGCTTTCCTTTTACATTAACATTGATTTGGAGTTGTCACTAACTCCGTTGCTGGCTCACAGATGAGACAACACTGACTGATGACTCGAATCTTTGGCTTTGAGGGGTAATCCCTAATAATAACGGACCATAAAACAATGCTTTCTATATGCAAAAATTCTATTGAATATTGGCCATCATCAATTTGAATGTACCCAAAGGTTCTGTCAGGCAAGCGCATCAAAGGAGGCTAAAAGAATGCACCCAAAAAGAGCACCTCAGTGGACAATGTCCCTTTATTTATCACGCCATCTGATTTAACCCTCCAACATTGCAGCTCCAGGTACATTGTGCATGAGTTATACCCCATAGTGGGTCAAAGAGGGTGTCCCACTCATCTTTGAATAGCCTTGGTTTAGATCCTCCTGGTCCATTTCTTGTGATTTGGATTATCTATACTGTAATTTAGTTGTGTTGGTTATTCTGTATAGTTCACATTTATTGCATATCTGTCTATCCTGAGAGACGGATCTGTCTCTATTGCTCTTCCCAAGCTTCTTCTATTTTCCCAGAGTTTTTTCTTATCCAACTAAGCAGTCTAAAGACAGAGGGTGTTGTTTGTTATACAGATTGTTAAGCCCCTTGAGGCAAATTTGTGATTTCTGATATATTGCTAAATAAATCAAATTGACAAGACAGACTTCATCTGTATTGTGAAAATAGTTTTTGGCTGCTTTCGTAGGTCACATTCTATCATATTTGTTCCAGTATTTTTCAATACACAACGAACATACAGAAGGGCTCATTCACAGTAACTGACCATCTGACTTGCATTTTTTTGGGCTGGGGTATGTACAGTGTAGAGAAGACACAGAAACATACCGAGACAGGAAATAAACATAATCTCAGAATGTATTTTACTGCTGTTATGAGCTGAAATCAAAACAGTTTCCACATCTCCACCTTACAGGGACCCCAGAGAACATGGCCTAGCTGTTAGATAGCCTAAAAGCTGCATCCGTCTCACACAAACAATGTTTAATGATTTCCTCATGCAAACGTAAAGATGTGGCCAGACAAGGCATTATAAAAGCCCTGCAGATAGTGCTAATGGAGCCGTGGTTGTTAATGGGCCAGCAGCACTCTCAGTGATAAATGATGCTTATCATACTCAAAGCACCAAGGATTTGTTACACTTCTCCCTCTGCCCATCCTTTGATGCAGCCACTGATAACACCCTAATGATCTGTGGCATGGTTGTGGCTCACCATGCATTGTGTAACATGGTGTCATATCAGGAAACAGTCTTCCATATTTATGTTTTCTCTAAAACTTTTAGTTGATGCTCAAGATGGGACACTGATTTTTTATTTTCACTTTTGTGAGCCACTGAATTATTTTTATACTAGGTAAAAGTGCAAGACAACAAAAAACCCATAGTGTCGCCTCCACTGCATGCTCTTAATGTGTTCTGATCACCTAATAGTCTCAGAGGTCTCCGCTCGACAAAGGTAGGTCACGGCCCCTGTTTGAGTAGCCTTGTCTGGGAGACAGGCACAGGAGACTGCAGACCACTTGCCAGTCCTACGACTAGTCCCTCGCCAAATGGGTGTAATTACATCATGTTTGGCTCCTAACTCATCAGTGGGGGTAGAGGTGAAGGGGCACGACCCCACACTTCCAGAACATGACCTGGGAATGTAGACAAGAGGCTTGAGTCTGCTTGTGACAATGGCTAGCGTGGTGACCTGGCTAACGGACCACAGCTGATGTCCTCCAGCACCCATCTGTTTCTTTCACCTCCACCAGTCCCGTGCGGCAAAGATGCTTGGATGGAGCAACGAGCCCAGAATATAGGTGTTATTTATATACTCAGTGATATATTGTCTCAGTTATAGCCCCATTTTATGTTCTTTATGTGTCTTTGAAGGTATAATCAGAAGGGGAAGCAAATTAGCATTTGGATAATGCTTCAAATGCTAATTTAATAGTTATATCTCAATAGGAAGTGAGTCCTCATTTACAGAGATCACCATGTTGCACTGCCATGTTTCGAAAGTATCCCAGAATGGACAAACCAAACACTGGCACCATATAGGGCCATTTGTGCTTTCACGTTTTCACTTTTTTGTGTTTTCATAATGGCCACAACAGTAAGAAGCCTATATGTAGTGAGTACTGCCGGAGTTACACTGATTTGTAACATGAAACTACTTCATTCAGTGTTTCTGGCAGTTTAAATCACCAGTTTGTTTGTTTAAGAGAGGGAGAGACCTCTGCTGATACTTCAGCTTCAATTGAAAACTTCCTGAACGTCTGGATCTTAAGTTATCAGAGACAAAAGGTGACCACAATTTAGCATGTGTTAGAAGAGCAACATGCCAAACAGCATCAAAAATATGTGATTTGTGACGTAAAACTGCTTTATTCTATAATTTTATCAATATAAATCACAGGGTCAATTTAATCAATTTATATCTGTTTTTTTAAAGTAGGAGACCACGACGAATTAATTTGGCTCACGGTGAACATTTGAATCAGAAAAAGGTGAACACACATTAACTCATCAGAGAAAAGGGGTTAGCACACAATAGCATGTGATGTGTAAGCCACAAGTCTCCAAGACCCAAAACAGCGACTGAGATGCACTAATTTGTAACATGAACCTGTTTTATTCAGTGTTTGTAGCTGCTTTAATTGCCGGGTTTGTTTGTTTTGGAGGAAGAGACTCTTTATTAGAGTATTTCGGCTCCCGATAAAAACCTCCTGAGCCGTGAACACTGAAGGAATTCTTGCCGGAAGAAGTTTTAGCTGGTTGCAATCTTCAATTACCGCAAGACGCCACTAAATCCTCCTAAATCTTACACACTTCACCTTTAAATATGCAAATATTAGCTCTGTCTTTCATGCACATGGAAAAAAGTCTGGCATACACCAACCTTTGTCTGCAGTGATACAAAAATCCATTGCTCATATGATTTTCTGCAAAATATCATGAACTCACAAAGAGCTCAAATGCACTCATTCATCACAATTATATTTTACTATATCGGCTCTGATACATTCAGAACACATATATCCTCATTAACCATGAACTGACCCAGGAAATTTATATCATCCTGGCTAATACAGTTGTCTTTTGATCTTAGTCATTAATGAACCATTAGGAGCACGTTTTATGTACTGTTTTATGCAGCACTCACTACCTTGGAGCTTATTACGAGCAAAATGATCAATATCCAGATATAGATGGTTCTGGAAAGGGAGAGTGTTTTTCAGTTTGGAAGTAAATTGAGCCCAAACTTTTCTGTCAAAGCAGTAAAAGACATCTCGAAAATTTGTGGCAAATCAGAGGCAGATGTGTATGTTTATAAAGATAAATTGAATTAAAGGCTAGTCCGTGCTTTGTTGCCCAGACTCTGGGTCCTCAGTGGCCTTCTAATCATGCTGTCGGTGATTTAACTGGCTTCAACAGGTAATGCTATTTAAGGGGAACTAAGGCAGGCACCAGGAAATGAAACACGGTCGCCTTAACATGGATTGTTGAAGTAGTGGCTTGACTTTCTCCCCCCTGCTCCAAACCCCACACCCACTTCGCCTTCTTTAGCGCAAGTCAGGACCACAGCTAACTAGAAAAAGAAACTAATTAAGCCTTGGAGTAAAATGCTCGCTGTGGAATGTATCTGGCTGTATCTGTTACCCTGAGACCCGAACTCGTGTACACACATGACCGTGCACAAAAGAAGAAAACCAGCAAACTTAGGTTCTCATGTATAAAATACCCATTCACCTATCCACAAATACAATAATGGCTTCAAAACGGTATAAATATATTCTCTAATTTTGCTGGCTAAAAGTTCATAGATAGCATTGCCTCACTGCCAGGTATTGCCACTTGATTGTATGCCATTTTTACAATGGCAGTTTCTGTAACAATGTATCTATGCTAGATGTTTGATGGAGATAGCACAGGCCTGGCATGGTAGCGCTTTATATGTGTAGTCTAGAATATGTCAGACACCCACATATTGATGCACTTTGTTACCTGCACTTCTTCATTCACAGACACTATGCAGTTTGAGTCACAAGTCTCTATCATGCTATAATGGTAAGCATCATATGTCCATCATGTCCATCCTAATCCATCACAGGTTCTAGTCACGGTTGCTGACAGCATGGTAAGGTGCAAATATCCCAACTGCATGGATTTTCTGCACTGGTCTTTGACTTTCCTTTGCAAATCAAAGTTATCCGATAGACTGAATTCAGTGTATAAACATTTTCTGACACCTCTCTGAAACAGTCTACTTACTAAACTGAATATTTGTATCACTGAATACAAAGGCTGATTTTGACTGGTTTTACCTTTGGTTTCATCCAAAGGTAATAAAATCCTCCTATGAGCACCCACTAAGCTCACAAAAGTCACTTTCCTACTGCACAAACAACACACCGGATACATCTGGGTGGACGTCCTTATTTTTTGCTGGAGTGATGAAATGATGAGCCACCAGAAAATAGTGTCCATCTAAGTCCACGTAGCACAAATTGTTACAAATTAGTCTGCACTGAGTTTGAAGATGAGACTGAATATGTGACAAATAAAAAAGATGTAACCACCATAACTATTTCACTGACTGGCCTGTCCTGGCCTGTGTTTTCTTGGATTTTGTATATTGTAAAAGTGTAAAATCACAAATCACATTTTATTTTTCATTTATAAATATAAGACAAATTTCCACCCTGGTGGACAATAAAGATATATTCTATTCCATATATTGTAATAATATATTTATATTGTCTAATGCAAAATATTGGATCCATGATGTCCAGTCTGCAATGACCAAGCCAAGGCCCAGTGTCCTCTGACACAGCTTGTATAGTCTCAAGCCCCCTTCTCCTCCCTCCCACCATCTCCTCAGACAGACCCAGCCCTCATCAAGGGGAAGGTCCTTCATAATTCCCCGTCAGGTCTGCCATTTTTCACCTTTGTCTAAAAATACAATGGAGGAGGCGGGGGGGTCTGAAAGATTGCTCAAGAATTGCCGGAACAAAGGGAACGGACTTGGATGGGCTAAAAATACCGCACAGCGTGTGAATACGATAAAGGACTACACTAGAGGACGCTGACAAAGCTTTGCTGACTTTCAAGTGGGAGAACAATGTGGCAGACACTTTCAGGGCGTTTGGCTACACACTGTGGCGGCTGGACAGGCTGTGAAGCAGGATGTCAACATCAGCCCTCATGGAGAGAACTGAGGGCTGCTATAATAACACATATACAGCAAGAGTGAAGGCATAATTAGTTCTAATCTTGGAGTTGTGGTAATATTAAACCTTGATGCACACTTTAAGGAACTCATAAATACATACTCAGACATACTGTGTGTATGAATGAGTTTATAGAGTGGAAAGGTAGAGTGAGGGGCTGAGAAAGGGTCTAACAGGAAAGTGCAATGTGAGATGGGCCTGCGACCCCTCATCTCATCGATTCAGACAAGGAGGGCTGGACTTAATTACCTTCAATTTTCCCCCAGCCATCACTTTCCCCGTTGATCACTTTTCCCTTCAAGTGTGTAAGAGAGAAGAGAGAGAGGAAAAATGAGAGAGAGGAAGAGGTGTATGTTTTCAAGGCCAAAGCGTTTGTGGTGGATGTGGTGCTCTGGAAATTGTGGGCTCCCTCATCTGTAATCTGATTTCAATGGCACTGCCTTTAGAGGTTGAGTCAATCTGATTTTCTGCCTTGACTGAGTGACTGGGTGGATGTGTGTGTATGTATAATAAGTGTGTGTGTGTCTCCACTGCAGGAGGTTAAATACTTACAAGGCACCACTCAGTCAGTCAGTCGCTTTCCTAGTGAGGCATCATGGGAGCGTTTGATTGGGTGAGTTACAGAGAGTGGAGTCAATTAGACAGCGTGGAGTCATGTGAGATGGTGGGCGAAGACGATGCAATCTCAGGACAATGCCACAGGTGGCTCGCTGCTTTCATCAAAATATTTTAGGATGACGTCATCCATAAATGACACATAAATACAGATTGTAACTATTTTCATTTCATATATTTAAGTACCGCAGGCCATGACACCCAAATCCAAACACCAATCACCATGCTGATGATTAAGTGTTCAGAGGAGGAAGTGAGAAAATAGATGAGAGGCCTCGACCTAAAACCTAAACAGCCTCCACCCAAGACGATCAACATGAACAATTAAACACCCTTGATTGCCGCTCGGGGCTGATGTGCGGACCTCCCTTTTCCGTGAATTAAGCCCGTCCAGTTCCACCACTCACATGCATGCATGCAAACACACATGCAGGAACACACGCTCTGATGTGATGCTGTTTACTGTAATTAGTATCAGTTCATTTACAGCCCACTGACCCAGGGTGACCTGCTGGATCTGGGTCAACAGGGACAGCCAGCGCCACGGTGGAGACGGGTGGGGCGCAAGGTAAGGCAGGCTGTCCGCGTGTATTGTGTGTCTGTGAAGAGTGGATGGATGGATGTCTGGTGCTGAGGGAGAATGCGTAAGTGTGTTACGTCTGTGCGTCCAGGAGTGTCTGTCAGCATGCTGGTGTGTGCGTCTAGGTGTTTCAGCACACGTGTGCGACTCGGTGACTGTGTATGTGTGTGAGCTTATTCCTCATTGTGCTGGACTTCAGAGGCCCAAGCGTCTCCTGCTTCCTCTCGGAGGCAGTGGGTTAAAAATAATGTGGTGTGCAGTGAGCGGCGGGGAGCAAGGCGCAGACAGCTAGGAGCCAGAGCGTCACACACACACAGTCGCACACCCACACACACACACACTAGCAGCAGCGCTATATGGATTTTTTTTTCTCTTTTATGGATATCTCACTCACGGACTTAATATCCTCATAAATGTTAGCATACACAAACAGAAATAGATGGTCATCCATTTACCCACACTTCATCTGATGCCTTTCTTCCAGAATAGATAAAAAAAACACATTGAACATCTGTCTCACCTTTTCTTTTTACTTATTCTCAACCGTAAGCTCCCATTGTAACCCTTTCACCCTCCTGATATTAGATTGAAAACCTGCACTTACTATAGTATATCCTGGATAGACTGTAAATACATTTTAATTCAATGTATTCTTTGTTAAGGGAGCAGCAAGCTCAATGATTCAGCACCATTTCAATAGATTGTAAAGCAGTGGAGCTTAACCTAGATGGAGCACAGGCAGAGTTTTACCTAAAATTCAGGGATACACAACACTTCAGTCCTAAATCAGCACATAAAGAGAAACTCCCACAACACAAGGTGGCACTGAGACCTCGTAGGTCACCAAATAAACCTTTGACACAGGCATGTGCCAGTTCGCTTAGACTATCTGGGAAGAAGAGACCGATGACTCACAGGTAATTGGCCTATCGCAAACTCCCCTCCATCTTCCTCCTCTACCCCTCCCTGCATTGCGTGAGGAAGCCAGGGCGGCTGCAGTCTTTCTCCGCCCCGAGATAAGACTGTCTCCAACCGGCCTCGCACACCTCCTGTCATCTGTCTGCTCGCCTTATCAGCTGGCCGGTTTAGCGTTGTGGTGTTGACGTTCTAATTAAACCCACGCGGTCACACCTAAGACTAAGACTAACTGATGACCTGTCCACAATCTACCCAAACCTCCTTCAAATGTTATAAATTAATAAGATGTTTTTATTATCAGTAGATGATTTGTCTATTGTGTGTTAAGATTCAGTGCCACTTTCTGTGCCCTCACTCCAGATCTGAGTGGGTATGCTCGTTCAAAACATGCTCTGAAATTTGTCCTGTAGTGGCACTTCACATAGTTGCTTATAATTTTCGCCATGGTCTCAGAACACATTCTGGTTTTGAACTGTCCATGGGAAGATAAACATGTAGAAGTCCACTTAATTAGAAGCTCTTAATTTGCTATCCACTTTTCTCTCACCCTTAGTGTTTTTACTGACCATTTATGACATATCCCGGCAGCATTTGAGCTATCAATCCCAGATGCTTTTAGTAACACTTTTAAGTGTTTCCCAGCAGGATTTTAGCAGCCAAATTACTATGTTTTTCCAATCGAAAATCGCAATGCAACAACACAGGATGTTTTCAGCCAGAACATGTTCTTTTCCTGACCATAATCAAGTGGTTTTTGTGCTGTAACCTAACCATGCATTTACCACAGCGTTGTTTAGAAAGCTTCATGGTATCTGTTGCAGCATAACGTACAAATGTAATGTCCCCATGTTTTTCCCCAAGTGTACAATGGGAACATTTTTTCTTGCCATTGGGTTTTCTAACTGCAGGGAGTGTCCATTTTCAGAAAAATGGAACCTTGGAGCAATGATAAACATTTTTGGGACAACAGGCAAAAAAAGTGCTTCCAGTCATTTTTTGAACTTATGAGGCTTCAGAATTTTAAACCGTCAGAAAAATGGGCAAACCCCAGGATGCCCCCTGATCATCAGTTTGTACTGATCAAATTTGAGTTTGTAGAATTTTTTTTTTGTAGAATTTTATACATTCTAAACCGTCTTGGTTTTAGCATCATGGAACAAGGTTGGACAAAAAAAAAAAGTCCTCACTTTTACTTGCTCTCCTAAATTAGCTGCAGCAAGCACCACCTGCCTCTTGGCCATGAAATAGGAGCGAGTAAGTAAAGACAAAAGATTGAATCAAGGTTTCAGACTTGTTCAGCTGAAAAGGATAATAAACATTGTGTTATATTTAATGCTCTGGACTTGCATTGCAAAACATATACTTTGTGCAACTGAAGTTCTTTTATTTTGTATTAAAGCCTGACATGTTGGTAGTCGGCAGTCATATTACAGCAAGAAGCACCATAGACAGTTTCTGGTTAATAGTTGTAAGGGGAGGGGAGTCCATACCACTCAACATTTTTTTCCTCACTCTTATCTGATTACAGTGTTTACAAAGTGGGAGTGTTGTAAAAACAGAGTTCTGGGATTATTTTATATTCCTCTTGCTCAGAACAAATGTGCCCGTGTGTCTCTGTTTTCCAAAGCAGTGTCTTCACACCTTTCCGTTTCCTTATCAGTGCCTTTCGACCCACAACAGTCCAACAATTCAATCACCTGGGGCAGACAAAATCAATACACACTGGAAAGACGCTGATCTTAACCAACAGGTTACGTGGGTCCAAGCACTCAGGTGCGCAAAATAGACCATTTCGTCTCCACTCACTGTATCTGTGACAACGTGTGCATGATAAGGAGGCCCTGATAGAGGTCCAATGAGATACTTGAGCAGAGAGTTGCACACAAAAGGTATACTCATAAATGTTTATAGCTCGCCATTAAACTTTGCTTAGATGTTGAATGTGTCATTCGCTGATAGTGGAGCCTGTCAGCTGATTTATGGTCATCCCTGAAATTGCCTTAGTGACGCCTGGAGAGGATGAATAACCAACTTAGGTAGGGTCAACAAGCTCAGACAGTCAGATAAGGGAGAGCGAGCCAGAGACAGACACAAAGAGAGAGACAGAGCGGGATGGAAGAGAAGAATGAGGGTCACTCCACGTAAACATGGCAGACATCTGTTGATCTGCCCCGAAGACAAAAGACCAGACGCAAACTATTTTATCTGATTGTTCTGTTGTTAGTCTGAGGATTAAAATCAGTGAGTGTACACGTTTATATCCAACATTTTCAATTTTTTTTTTCTATACAACTGTATTAAAGTGTGTTTCAGTTTGTTCTTGCAGGCAACAAAAGCACTAATGTGGCATTTATCAAGTGTGATATCATTACGCAGAGTGTGTCCATCTTTTGCTCTCTTTCCGTCTCCCAGTTGAGGCATCAGGCCTCAACACCATTTGTCTCAATCAACTGCCACTGTTTCCATTTGGCCTGTATACCCATTCAATATTGAAACCAGCAGCTCCTAGTTTAGACATTAAAACTTGTACACACACACACACACACACACACACACACACACACACACACACACCATCATGCCTTGCAGCCACACATCCCACCATAATGCCATTTAGAATAATAGCACTGTGAGCAAATAGCAGTTAACTGCGTTAAAGTCTGAATCTGGCCCGCCATGCCTATGCGAGCATCTGTCATCTTTATCAATAAGCAGAAGGTCTGACATGAATCCAATTTGCCCCTCGAAAACCTCTCGTCCCTATGTCATCTGCATTCGTACACAAACACGTGCAGTCACTGACAATAATGTCACAGGTGCCTTTGCTGTCCTCTGACCTCACAAGTCTGTGTATGTGCAGAGATGGACTTCTTCTTCTCCCGATTAAGGCACACTGAATTGTGTCAGCGTGCCCCCGGCTGAACCTTGCCCATCAAATACAATGCTAATTTTTCAGGAGGTAGCTTTGATTTTTTTTGGGGGGGTTGTAGCATTTGAGGGTGGAGGAGACGGGCCTTCCCCCTGACACTGACCTCCTGACCTCCTTGACCTGCGGGGTGGCTTGGACAAAGAAAGCCTTTCCCTTTTAATTCTGCCCAGGGAGCGTTATATGGGACCTGACCCTGTGCTACTCTTAACCTTTTGGACCTCCGGCCTGATGTCCATGATTTAGGGCAAATTTCATTACATGCATTCTCTGGATGAGACTGTTGGCTAAGGGGATGTGGCACTGCAACAACTCAGCCTGATTAAAATGTCAGGTAGGGCAGACGGCGGAGATGACATGTTCAACTTGTGAAAGAAAAGCATGTGTTGCTATATTGTTGATCCTTGCAAACGCTCTAAATTATTAGATATTTTCAAACCAAACTGTTCAGGGGACTTACCCACTGGGGAGCTCCCCTGAGAACTGCATACCATCAAGGATTTTTGTGTTTGTTAGCAATTACACTGCCGATAGGAACACTCAAGTGATATAAGCCGGTTTTCAAAGATTCTTCTATGTAGTTTTTTTACACGTCAAAATTGCATTTTATGTTCCCTGTTGCATCTATGTTCAGTAAAATCTGGACTTCACTGCCAGTACCTTTCTGCAATTCTGCAGTTCCGACCTCTGACTTCTGAGGTAAATGGGACGCAGCATTGCAATGTTTGGTCTAAATTTTTCATTGTGAGCTGCTGTTTGTATTTTATGTAGTCTGTTTTTTACTTGATTAACAGGCTTTTAAAACTGGCAGTAGTTCCTACTCTGAAATAGGAGCAACAAAAGTCCCTCAAAACGGCGTTCTAAGAACTGTTCCTAGTTCTTGCGTTGGGAATACAATCAAAAAGTTCCTCCAGTCTGAAAACACCTATTGTGCTATAGACAATAAAAGCAGTGTAACTGCAGATTAATAAATCTTCTTGTCAGCTTCGTTAAAATATAAACATTGTTCAGAATTTCAATTGTTAGAAAACTGCAGTAGATTTGACTATATAACAATACGTGAGATTCAATTGCATCTGCCAATTACCCATTCATCTTGGGGGAAATATGTGTAATGTGAGCTCTCACCATTCACACACTTGGAGTGATAGCCATCGTCCTCTTTGCAAACAACCCAGCTCGGCAACCTGTGAAGCTGTAACAAGCAGAACAGAATGCCAACACCATGGGGGACAAAAGATGAGTGAGCAGCGTCAGAAAGGGAAGACTCTTGAGAATGGCTGCCATGATAGGCGCCTGGGCCTGTGTGCTGTCTACCTGTCTCTCTTCCTAACTGCCATGTTCTTGTCAGTGTTGACACCCTGTCAGCCCCACCTAACCGGGGCCCTGTGGGTAGCAGGCAGGCGGCTGAGGTGGAGGTACACAAAGCAGGCAGACTGAATAGGGCTGGCTGGGCTGGGCTCTAATGGAGCCAGCCTTCCAGACGCAGACAATGGCAGGGCCCGAGGCCTGGGCCTGAAACCTGAAGCTCCGGCCTGGTATTTTAAGAGGCCTGAGTGGCTCTGGAGCCAGTTGTCAATCAATAGGTGCACACAATCAGGCAAAAACAAGACTTGGAACGGTGGAGAAAAAAAATGAGATGATGACAGAGGACAGAAAATATTGACAGATATTCTTTTTTCTCCTTTTTGGTGAGGCAATCTTAAGATTCACCTTAAGGTCTTTTCACACACAACACAAAACCACACACACATACTGCTACTCCTTTCAGGCCAAGGTTGCTGCTTACAGACTGAAGTCTTCATTGTCTAAAGTGCCTCAAGAAGGGGTGGGGTGGAGGAGCTGTGTGTGTGTGTGTCTGTTCATCAATACGCGATGTAATGCTTTCACCATTCTAACCTGCTTGTGCTGGATGTGTGTTTGTGTGTGTGTACACAACCGTGCTCCCTCCTCCTTTCACAAACACTTGCATCATTTTGTCAGGAAGGAAAGAACCTGTCTCCTTTTCTCTCCTCTCCTCTGACACCTCACAGACATCTGAGGGGATAGCAAATGGTTTGATGATGCCGCTCTTGAAAGCCGGGAGCTGTCTTTCTGGAATGACGGATTGTAATAACCCAGCAAATGAACCAGCATTGCCATGTGTCACAGTGTGTGGACGGAGCAGTTTCGGCAAAGCCCAGTGTGTCTCACTTTCTTTTTGTTTTCAGGACAGTGTGTTGTTCCACCTGTCCACCAGATGCCCTCAGTGTGTTCCCCATGAGCAGTATGGTGTCCCCCTTCAATTAAGTGATCACAGAGTGGAGTGTGTTTTGCATATTAAGCCTGCCTGCCCTGATGAGCTTCAGATGGTTTGTTAATGTCACTTGTGTTCATGTCAATGTACTCAACCATCATAAGTGTCTCTCTACTTTTTGTCTAATCGCCAATTGCTCAGTCTTACTTCCTCTGTCTTCATGAGTTTAAATTTAGAAATCCGTCATACCCAAACATTAACACCACATGCGTAGGCCCTGTGCTATATGGGTGCTCAAGGTTGCTTAGCACCCTCAAATTAAAGAAGCACCCTCAGATAAAATTGTGGTAAAGTTAAAAAAAAAAAAGAGAGAGAGACAAGAGACTTCTTGCCATTGACTGTGACCCTCTCCCTTTAATTAGTAGTAAAAATAATTGACAAATTGTTACTGACCCTTGACATGCAGTCTAGTCATCAATCAAACAGGATAGTTGAATAACTACTGAGTGAACACTAACTCTGTCTCACCTAATTAAATAAAGTCAAATCCAAGAAGCGGAGAAATTAGTGTGTCTAAAAACAAATGAAATTTGTGACTTTTTATGAGCTTTAAAGACAACTTTCACTGACATTAAAGACCAAACTTGCAATGGAAATGAATATTTTCAAAAAAGAAAAGAAAATATAAATAACTGATGTCAGCTAAAATTGAATAGTAAGGTAAAACAACACTAATATGTAGAGATGGCAAAAACAGGGGAATTGCGCAGATACAGGTTTCATGTCAAAAGTCTCCCCTGTTGATTAGTGTTTCCCTCCTGTTAAAATTATTTTGCATATAGTTCCAACACTGGAAATTCTTGAGGTGATGTAACTGAAAATAATTTAAGAACCATCAAATCTGAATTTAAGACACTAATTCTTTTTAAGGTCTTTTATTCATAAATGTGTATTAAGGACATAAGACTTTTTAAGGAACCACCCTGGAAATGACTTGTGTGAGAGCATCCTTGAGTCGTATTTCAGTATTTTCCTGGACTGTAATTATAAAGACGCTATTTTGTGGATAGAAGATAAACTCAGTGTTAAAAGAAGTTCTCATGTTATTAACATAAGAAAACAAAGCAAAAACTAAAGTCTGAAACTACAAGTAAAAATCTTGAAGTCAAACTTTGATAAAGTCAAAGCCAAACAATTTTTTTTTTCCCAGAGCGCTTTCAGAGTGTCACATATGCTGTATAATATCTTCAGCATATATTTTGTCCCTACCAATGTCAAGGTGCAAATGAATTGTCCCTACAACATATGTTTTTGTTGTTGTTGATTTTGTTTTTTAAACAGAATAACTTATTTAAAAGATGTGTAATTCTACTGTCATTGTTAAGGCCCATGAAATGTCTGAGCCCACCTGTTTATACTCCAAAAGCATGAATATAGCAAGGCTAAAAACCACATGAACAAAACTGGTTCCAAATCATAAGATTGGCTTTCATTTTCACTTTTGCTGGCAAGTACTAAAGTAGAGGATGAAGAGTTACGCAGTTGGCCAGTTTTCTGCTGGACACATAGACGCAGGTAGTTAGCTTAGTTAGCTTGCTAAAGTATCATCTTTTCCATGACAGCAAGTGTAACATTACTACAATAGTACAGTAGCTTGCTGTTCATGTACATTAGTAGGCAGGAAAAGCTACGTTTAAATGTTGCGTTAACAGACATTAGCCAGTAATTCATGTTTAGTACAGCTTAAAAAAAGATGGAAAGATCTGCAAAGAACATGCCATAAATATTGCAAGTTTGCCCCTTGTCAATCTGCTACATAGTAGGTAAATGATTACAACAACACTTACATATCTTGTCAGAATGCTTGAGGAACTCAGCTCCACTAAATATGCAAGCTATCAGGAGATCGGTCAAAATATTCTGTCAAGGGCCAAAGTCAGTCGAGTTGGGTGTCTGAGTTTACACACACTAACCCTGACTGGAGTGTTGCAGCTCGCTCAGCCTGCGAGATGCAGATTAGAAGTGACCAGTGGTACCATCAAGAGAGCGGCGCCTGCCTCGTGTTTGTCAGTGAAACATGCGTCCAGACACATCTGCAAGCAGTTGACTGGGCCTTTTCCTGCCGCTCTGTTCCTGAGAGGTCTGGAAGGGTGACACGCCGATGCTGACCTTATTGTGCCCCGCCTGTCACTTAACCTTCATGTTAGATGTCAGCTCCCCTGCCGCCGCCATTCAATCGCCCCAACCCTGACACCGAACACAACGCACGCACAGTGTAAAGTTGCGACCTCGAACTTGGGGTAGAGAAAGGAAACAGCCACTGAGTCAAAGAGTCATTTGAACATTTCAATTGACTGCGCTGAAATCCAGAATTAGTGAGAATCTTTGTACATGCTCAAAACGTGTCTTGTGATGGATAATTTATGAATAGCGCTAGTAAAATTACATGATAGGTAGGGAATAGAAACAAAAAACTTGACTGACAGTAAAATCTGACAAGTTGATCTTAGTTAAAATAATCTTTAAAGCCAATTGCCTTCAAAAAGGAAAGTAAATATAACTATTAATCTTAATTTATGTCTACTTTATATCTAAATGTTTAATTTACTCAAATTTAGCTGTATTAACTTAATATGGTTTAGTTGTTGAAAAATGACAAGTGGAATTTCCTTTTCCTGTCCTTTCTAAGCAACCTCATCAAACCAAGTTAGTCTGACTTTACCTGATCATGACAGGATTTTGCCAATGATGAATTTAGGATATCTGTGAGTTCTGTTTTGTTTAAGAAAATATAAATATGACTGGCCAGTTTGCAACCAGCAGAATACAGATATATAGCACAATAAACTTGTTTTACTGAGGTTGCTAAAACTTCAGATTGATTTCACAAACTTGTCATTTTTAAGTTGCAACAACTGCTCAAAATTAAGTACATATAACTCTTTTTAAAGTAAAGTTAACAATTAGACATAAAGTCAACATAACTTGAGACTAATAGTTATATTCAACTACATTTTTCAAGGCTATCACTTTCCTAGATTTTTTAAAGTAAATCAACTTTTTCAGATTTTAAAGCGTGTTACATCAAATTAGGAGTTTCAAGTTCACCTCTGTTATAATACAAATTGGGCTCTACTGTCTGTCCATGTCTACTAAAGTGGCATCATCTCATAAAGACGAATCTGAAATCCTGAAACCAACCAATTTCTCACCCAAAGCGGTTATGATCCTCAGCCTTTGAAACAACACTGGTCCCTGTGATAAACTGTTTCAAAAAGTTTACATTTTCTTTGCCTCTGGAGCCCTAGAAACACAAGCTTGTGCTGTATAAATCTGTCAGGGCTGCAGAGTTGAGCATATACAGAGTCTTGATTTACACATTCCAGATGGGAGATTACAGGACTGCGGCGAAGCACTGGAGCATCACACACACTCAACTCCTTCCATCCACTCCCCTGCTCCCCTTTGATGGAGATCCCTCTTGTCTTGGCGGTGAACATTATGAGCTTTCTAGCAAACAAACAAAAGCACCAAAGACATTTAAAAAGTTGGCTTTTGAAGAGGTGCGGTGCAAACAATGAAACACATTTGAGTCAGACACTGTATCTGGAACAAATATGAGCTTGCAAAAAAACAATTCCAGCACATGAAACCCTGAGCATGTGTCAGACTGCAAATATATGAGGATTCCCCATTGGTTCAGTACAATAAGACATTGTTGATTATGTATTCAGACATTTCTCCACAGGCGTCTCCTGGGTGAACTTGCAGAGTAACAATTTGCAAAAACAAAGGACTTACACAGAGGAAGAGAGTGCTCATACTGAGACAGTGCACTTTGGTGAGATCTGTGTGTGTGAGTGTGTGTATGTGTGTGTCTGCAAGCGCTTATGTGGTGTAGGCAGCACACTTTCCTCCCTTAGGGCTTAGCCAGGGGTGCGTAAACAGTGATCCTATGGTGCTGGGCGGAACAATTCAGTGTCAGGGAAAAGGTCAGCTATCGCTGCTCAGCTCCATCAGGTCAAAAAAAAACACGGAAAGAGAAGGAAAGAGCAGGCTAAAGTGGTGAGGGCCCGGAGAATATGTTTCCAATAGACCCTCGTCAGGCTGTGTTAGCATCTGCGTCCAACACGTGCACCGCAGGGATCATGACCCTCCACTTCCCCTTCCCTTGCTCTCCCCAGTGGGCAGAGCCGGCCTGCAAGGTCACCACTGAGCTGAATGGGGCAGAGTGAGGCACAATATAAACTGACCCCCAGCAACCACCCTCCCTTAAACCCACACACACCAACACACACACACACACACACACCCTCTGGACATTTTCAGAGAGGAGAGGACCAGAGAGGTCCTACCCCATCCCTGCCAGGGTCACTGTCAGCCTGCAAAATCACACCAGCGCCTCAAGCATCAGGCTGTGGGGAGCGGAGCAAGTGAGCTCAGGGTGGAGCTTGTGCCTTTGCCAAAACAGCTGTTCATCTGTGAAGCAGGTTGAAAGCTAAAAGAAAGGGGTTTGGGCTGAAATTGGACGAGAATACGCCTCTTACGCACATACTATCACTGGAGGCTCCCTGTTGATCACACCGTAGCCAGTGGTACTGTCGGCCATGATCACTGTACACACAGGCCGAGCCCGACTTAAACACAGACAGACCGCGGAGACCTTTATGCTGCCTCTACCTGCAGTAACACGACTCATGTGTGGCATTATAAGCCATAATAGAAAGTGATGGGCTTACAGAGAAGATAAAGATCATTTCAAAAAATATTGTCTTTTTGGTTAGATAGTAAAAGCTTGGAGTATTAAACTTTATGTATCATTGTTGTTGAGGAGTAGCCTGCTGCAGTTTCTAATTAACAATTAAGTTACTGCTCTCAGCCTAAATGACTGATTAAAGGTTCAGTGTGTAGGATTTAGGGGGATTTATTGGCAGAAATTGAATGTAACTGAATAGGTATGTTTTCTTTTGTGCATAATCACCAGAAAATAAGAATTGTTGTGTTTTTGTTACCTCAGAATAATACATTTGTAATACATGACTGTATGTGTGTAAGCATTTGTTTATGGTACCCGCTGCCCTGTCCTATGCTGGCCAAATGTATCCTTTGACTTCATTTTATTAGTTATTTGTAAATCATATTTTATGAATCAAAAGACATGTAACCAGTTATTTTTTTTTAATATGGACTTACATACATGTAACAGTTACTAAAATAATAATAATAATAATTATAAGATTTTTTGTTTTTGTGTTATTATGTCATATAATTTCTTCAAATGCAACAAAATAGAAAAAAGAATAAGACATTTATATCTACACAGAGAGCCGGTCCTCGTCTACAGAAAGTCCAACGTTACACAATCATGTTTCTAACGGAACACTGGCTCTAGATCGGGAAATTCGTGTTTTCTTGCTGGCCAGTTAACAGCCCCGCTGAAATGAGCAGCATTGAAAAAGACCACTTTGGATATGTCAGCTCCCGATAAAAATCTCAATAAATGCAACAGAAATTCTAACCAGGAGAAGTTTCAGCTGGTTCAAATCTGCAATCCCCACGACATGATGTCAGTAAATCCCCCTTCATCTTTCACATTGTCCCTTTAAAGCAAGCACGTCCAAAGTCAAACACCATGGCCAATTGTGACCCAAGGAGCAATTTTAAACAGCCTGCACCATGTCTTTTAGAATATATGAAATGTGATCAGCCAAGTTAATAAAGCAGGATCACTTTGCATTTTTTACGTTGACCTCGTAATGTCCTTTAAGCATAACGTGTCTTCTGTGTAATACTTGAGGTCGTACAAAGTACACATCTACAGTAAGCTCAAACAGATAAAACATAGAGAAACTATTAAAAATGTTTCCATTGTCTTATCTCAACAAAGCACAATGATTGAGGAGAAGACATAGACATGATGTAACTGTTATAGCAAGACATTGTTAAGGCTGAGGAAGAGATGAGTCAAAGTGACCAAGAGACAGTGATGTCTTTTACAGTATGTAGGAGGGTCATTTTATTTAGGAAGGATTCAAACAGCTTAAGATAAATTATTTCCAATAAAAATAATATATTGGTATAAAGGTGAGTTTCTCCACTTGCTAATGAAAAGAATAATTAAATCAGAAAAATCAGACTTTCTACAATCAGATTTTGTTATTCTTTACAGATTAAAAGTAAAAAAAAGTCCATAATCAATAAAATGTAAAAAAAAAAAAAAACAAAAAAAAAAAACCCTCAATTTAGTCACAAAGCACCCAGATTCTTCCGCTTGACAGAGGAAAAATAATTATTAATTAGGAATGAGTGACTCACTTAATTAGTTCTTTCGTTAAGGAAATAAAGGGAGAGAAACTGGGAACGAAATGCGTGGTTGCGTTTTCCAATGTATGACCATGAAAATAACAGGAGGGGGCTGGAGGAGGGGAAGAGGAAAAAGAGAAAGGAAAAACATCCCTGGCTAATTTAAATACAGTCTTATTAGTCTAATGACCAGAGTCTGTGATCACTACTCATCACCATTAATGCCACGACTCTCCCCTGCTCTGATTGCCCAAGGCTTAGCTTTTTCCCCTTAGCCCACATTCGGCTGGGGAACCAACGCGTTTTCCCTTCCGCTACACATGAAATGTGACATGAGGACACTAATGTATGTGGAAAAGGGACGGAAAGCAGGGATGTGAGACACTCTGCACTCCTCCTTTCGCGGCTAATGATATGACGTGCTGCACGGAAACCAAAAACTCCTCTCCTTTTAAAAGCCATCAGCTCTGAGGCATGTTTCTATTAAGAACACTCCTAAATGTTATAATAGGTGGCCCTAACGAGCTTTGGCCTCGCTCTCCTATCCGCCTTCCTCAGCTACCATATTGGCCGCATGCTGATGCTTATCAAAATGATGAATGCAGCATTAAGTTCAAATGAGTTGGAAGATTGGGAAAGGGGGAAAAGTCGTGTTTACCACTGCATGATTTGGTTCTGTTTTCTGCTCCACATTGCACAAATACCGCTTATTATTTTAACCACATGTCTTCAGATATTGACAATCGTGTAATAAGGCTGTAATATACAGAAAACAGGCTATGTGAATGTACTGGGAAATTGAGGAAAAAATCCTTTTAGTGAACGATGCACAGAGAAACAATGGTGATTAGCTTGAAAAAGGAAGATGCTTTGGAATACACGCATTCTCTAAATACAATGATTATTTTAGGTAAGATCAGCTTGTCAGATTTTACAGTGTACATCCAGTGGGCTGAATACTGTCCCCTCTTTGACCTTGCGCACACTGACTTATCACCTGGGTTGTCTCTGATCATTATATGTCTTTCTCTGAAAACATCCCAGAGTGGTTTCAACAGGGCTGAATGCTTAGCCTTCTGTTATTGTAATCCTGTTTGTTTCATGGACACCAATTCACTGCTCTAATATCATGGAATGCATTTCTCTCACAATATTTTATTATGAGCAATTGCCTTGCCAACAGCTTTATAACCCTCATATAGCCAATATGAAAGGTGTTTTCAAGGGCAAAACCCCAATGAAAGAAAACCTTGGTCATTATTATAACAACAATTGAGGTCTGAAGTCATTTAAAGCCATGAAATAAAAGTCTCTTCCATGAATCCAAACATGTCACTTGTTCACATCTCAGAGCCACATGACAAAACAAAACAGGCCACCAAACGTTAGGTGAAAACATGAAAGTCACACGTCTAATGCCCCTGCATCACCAGGCGCGATCCCACTCTGCCAGACAAAGTGGCACAGCTGGCAGAGAAAAGAGCAAGCAGAAAGCCAGGCAGCGTGTTAAATGACCTAGGGATGTGAATAACCTTGGTGACTGGGGAAGGCCAGCACTAATTAACGCCGGGCGGCCATGTTGGCTGTCAGGGGGAATCGGCGCTGGGGCACAGTCCTTGGATTCTCCCCCATGGATGTCCTCGTCACTCCCCCTACCCCAATCAAGACCCCTGGGGAGGACTGTTCACCCCCTCTCACGCCAGCCTCGACCCCGTGCATGATAATGAGGAGCATGTTTGAGAGAGGAAGACTGACCTAAACCGTGTCAGTCAAATGCTAGCACTGCTAACACCACATCATCATTACTGTCACCTCACTTTACTACCACTCCGTCGATGATTCAGCGTTCTACTTTTGGAGAATTCACACCTTGAGAACCTGTACTGTGAGGCTGAAGCTACAATATTCATCAGTATCAAAATATATTTGCATGTTGAGTCAATTCAAAACAGTCTCATTAATGTTATAACACATAAAGAGTGGCTATGCTAATTTCTCCTCAGCATGGGTGTTGGAAGTGAGAATAGCACTTGCAGCCAAACATGTCTGTCAATCATTTATGGGATTCTGACATCCTGCCTTGAAAAATGTTGCCATACTATCACAGTATCAACCTCCTTTTGCACATGGTTTAGCATTCTTTCAATGCCAGAGCACTATGGAATTAATATTCATCGCTGGCAATTTATGGATTCATTTATCACCCACATCTTATTTGCTTCTCTTAATCGACCCTGGGGGTCTGACTATGGCCTTGGCTGGCCACCAGTGCTGGAGCTTTATTCCTCTTCACACAGGCCTAGTGTTAACGCCGCTGGCCAAGTTCACAGATTTGACTGACTGTGGACTTAATGCCGCTTGCCTTGTTTTCAGCACTTGTCCCTCCAGATTTGCCACCCTGGCTGCACAATTTCCTCCAATTCTAATTATTCATCAGCTCGTTATGCCTGTGCCTGGGCGCCTCCCCTAATTAGAGGCGACGCAGGGTTTGGTCCCAGGCTAGCCCCGAGTGAGGGAACCAGTTCAGAACCAGTCCGCGGCGTGCGCTCATGGAGGACTGGGTAACTGCCAGCCTCTCCAAGTGCACGGGGGAGAGGAAGGGCCTGTCTTGACAGTGTGATGTGACGTGCCTTCACACAGTCCCTCTTATACACACACACACACACACATGCACACTAATCATTCCGCTATGTCCTATATCTATTAGCATAACCTCTAGATATTTATAAGAAGCCTGGAACAAGGGAATTTTTTTGTCTCATTGGTGTTATGTTCTGCCACTGTAGTGTGAATTTTTTTGTTGATTTGTTATTATGCCGTGAAGCTGAGATGGTGGCGGGGCTGCTGAGAACAGTGTCAGTGGGCAGGTTAGAAGAGCGTGAAATATTAAATCATTGTTCCCTAATTAACATCAGGCCTTAGACAGAAAATAGCCTCTCGAGCTGAAAACAATTGAATTTTCCATTCTTATTAAAATGCACAACTCTGGAAGAAAGGAAACAAACAATGATCTCCTGTTCAGATAACTGCAAGATATACTCCCGTATCTGTCAATATCGATTGTTTATTTACACAAGGAACCATGGCAACCACATGTAACAGTCATTGCGAAAGAGACATTTTATGGTCCAGGAAGATTTCCTCAGGAGGTCCTACTTGGAGTTCCACAGAGGGGATGACTTTATGGCAGTATGTTAACATTATCCTACAGCTACTGAACCCCGAGACCTTTTCAGCTACAGCTGTTTTTATGCAGGCTCATAATGGCCCTTTGGGACAGCGTGTTTAACTTTTAGTAAAGAGGTTAGCAACTTAGATGGCTGGCAGCTGACTGTGCAGTTCATACAGCCTCTCCTTATTACTACACCATAACTTAAATTATTCATTCTCCCATGCAGATTGGTTCTCCTGAAGGCCATGTGCACAAAAGGCTTTCCTTAAAGGCCCAGACACACCAAACAAGAACTAATGGCGATGAATGCCAACTGTTGCATCGCTTTACGTCGCTTGTGTCTCGACCAAAAAAACTGCGCAAGAACACACTGCGCAGACTACAACTGACGGCCAACCAGCCCGTATGCTCTGTGCCTGTATGAGAGAAAATATCTCTTCATACCAGCAAACATCTGCATTCTTCATTCAAAAATGAAAACCATCTTGATGATAGTTAACCAGTTAGCACATTAACACCACAACCCAGTGTTGAAAGAACAAAGCATATCTACCTTGAACAATAACACAAATCATCAGGAAACATTTCTGCTTGATGGCTAAATAAAGCAGGGTGGGGGTGCCCTGTAGCTCACCTGGTAGAGCAAGTGCCCCATGCACAAATGGCTGTGTACCTGTTGGAGCAGTTGTGGGTTCAATTCCACCCTTGACCCTTTGCTGAAATGCCATCCCCTCTCTCTCCCCCTTCACTCTATGTGTCCTATCAAATACTGGGAAAATTTCCATAAAAATAATCTTTGAAAAAGAAAGAATGAAGGAAAACCGGGTTTCCTACATATTCATTTTTTTTTGGCCGGCCTCCACAATTAAAACATTTGCCACAAAAAAATATTTTTGGAGTATTCATTAGGATCCCTTTTGGACTATGTATAGCATTCGGTTATTTATAGCACACTGGGTCAGCAGAATATCAGGCACATTGAAAGTCAAATTTAGTTGTTCATTCTGCTGAATCTAAAAGTTTCCTTTAACAAAGTGATTTCATTCACTGACAGGCTCTGCCATTTCTTACGCATACTTAACATGCTGATTCAGTTAACAAAAAGCCAACATATGGTGAAGAAGGCCAACGGTGCAGGACACTTCACAGCGTCTGGGGCAACAGATACTCTCAGAGAAATATTGACCAAGGGTCTTTGTGTTAGGGCCTTAAAACATTTCACCACCATGGCTGAACTGACGCTTAAACCATAATTATATTTAAAATATATTAAGAGGATCATTATTAGAAATATTAAGATGTTTCAAAATACTTGAAATAGAATTAATCACAGCAGTTGAACGGGTATTTTCTGGTGGCCTCAGGTTTTGTGTGGTCACATTTCTGTGTGTGTGTTTGCACATTAGCAGATCTGCTACCACTGTTAACTCTGATTCGCCATCTTTTTCTCACCTTTTCCTTCTCCCTCTTTTCCTCCCTCATCCTGTCAGCCCACTCTGGCCTGGAGTGAGAGATGTTAGGGCCGGACTGAATAGACAAATCTGCTCAGGACACAGTAAGCACAGGCATGTGCTCATGGTTACGAAAATGTACATGACACACGCCGCCATACAGTGATTTAAGCACATTTACATGTATTTACCAAACACACTTACACACAAACACAGGCCTCACACATATATGCACACAGCAGTGCTAATTAAAGCCCTCAGTGTGAGCGGAGAAATATGTAATCCTGACATTTAGTCAAGGGAGATTTGGGGAGACGAGTAGAAATTCTAGCGCTCGACTTGAGCTGGGCCTTGGGCAAGCTGGCAGACAAAAGGACAGCGGCAGGCAGAGAGGCTGGGATAGGGAGCGGCGGAAAGGTCATCTCCGTGAAAAGGCTAACGTGTCAGTGCTTTTGTTCCTGGCCCTCGGAACATATGTTTGGCCCTCCTCCACGGCTGCCCCTGCTATCAGGATGAAATCTAACCCCCAGCCCCCAAACGCAAGAACGGAACACACTTATACAGACAGACAGAGAGACTGACACACACACACACACACACACACAAAAACCACAGTGGACAGTGGTTGTATTACTTTAGCACAGTTGTTTAGGATAAATGGATAAAAGCTGAGTTGAAGGTGTTGCCTTACCACTCTCAGTACTGGAAAGCAACACCAATCAGTAACACCTGTCTGCTTCTGTGCTCCAAAATCAAGATAAGAGGTGACAAAAGAGAAGAAATGAACAAGTGTCTTAGAGACTAATAGACGTATCTCATCCATTAAAGCATTCAGACGAAAGATTTCAGTGTGGTAACAGGACAGAACATTTTTTGAATTGTTTAGAATCATTTGATATTTTGCTTTCATTCTCCTGCTGAGAATTTAATGAAAAGATTGATACCACTCCATGAAAAATAAAGCTGCAGTTAGCAGCTGGTAAGCTTAATTTCGTACAAAGACTGGAGCATGAGAAAAGAGTTAGTCCAGCTTGTTCTCACTCCTAACACGTCAAACACCGCCTTTTGCAGCGGTATGATATGCACCAGGCAACAACCCAACTAGTCAAATACCACTGCTGATGTCGGCAGGGTGTCAGCATCAGATACACAAATACACAAAGACATCCTTTGCGGCCATATGAAACATACCACCTGGCAGCATTTTGTCACAGCACTGGCAATTACCGTATTTAATTCCAGTGTGAGGGAGAGGTAATTGATTGGTCAAACAAACTCTGGACTTTCACCCTAGAGCCTGCTATTTGTTTCCTGGGTGAAACCAAAGTCAGTTATTTTAACAACCACATAGTGTGCTATGTGTAGCATGCTACAGTATCGACTTGAGTCACATGATGTTACATGACATTAGTAACAACCATAGTTATTTAAAGCCAAGCCATGATGTTTATCTCTAAACCTTAGTTTACGGAAGTAAACCTACAAATGTTCAGTGTTTCCGGTACGTTGTAAGTTTATCTTTAAAAACACTGTATACATGTAACAAGTGTAAATTGATATGTCGTTCCAGA
The DNA here is from genome assembly GCF_008729295.1 of Plectropomus leopardus. Taxonomy (NCBI): domain Eukaryota; kingdom Metazoa; phylum Chordata; class Actinopteri; order Perciformes; family Serranidae; genus Plectropomus; species Plectropomus leopardus. The sequence continues at coordinate 13,309,871 of NC_056482.1, forward strand.
GCATCCAAAACTGACGCTGGAAGGGACTTATTGCGTCCTATTTGATGTGTCGGTCTACTGACAAAGCTGCGGTTAACAAGTTGAGATGAGAAGTTGTTGGCTAGTCAGCCCCTGTCTGAAGTTTTAAAGGTTTATTCACCTTTACCAAGAAACTGAGAACTAGTTTAAAAAATCGAATAGAAAAAGGAGTTTTTTCCTAAACTCAGTAATTTAACCATACATACTTAAAATGTAAAAGAAAAAAAAGTGTAAAATTCCCGTATGTAACCACAAGGGGAGCTATGTGCACTACACCCTGCTGTTTCTGCCTGTTTCCAGTCTCCAGGCTGAGCCAAGCTATTGGTCTCGGCACTGCAGCCAAAAAATATATTTCCAAAAAATGTCAAACTATTTCTTTAAAACATGGAAATATATTGTATAGTGTGTATCTGCTATTTTATAGTGCAGTTTGCTGTCTACAGAATATGATCATTGGACACTGATTTGTCCTGAACATGAAGTCACAAATTCAGACCAGCGCTATCAATTGGAAGAAGTCAAACAGGAATGTTATTCTCTCAGGAAAGAATCAGGAACAAAGACATGTTCAGTAGCAAGTCCAATATGGCTGCATCTGCTTTCTGTCCGATACTGATCAGAGGGTTTGTCTCTGTCTTGGATGCTTGAGGATATGTTTCTATATACATGTATGCAATCCATGACATACAGTGCACGGTAAAATGTATAAAGAACATAGTTTCATCTGCTGACTTGTATACGTGAGTATGACATAACTTGATAAAAACAACCAGCAGTATAGTGAGTCCTGCTTTTCAGATTACTTACAGGCTCCTGGACCAGTACTGTAAATGTCCCATTGTGTATGATTACTTTGATGAAAGATTACTCACTTCCAGTAGGAGAAGTGACGCATTTCCATTCATCTAAAAATGCTTTCAGTTGTTAATAACACTGCATAAACAATTTAGGCCAGGTCTTTGTCGAAAAGTGTGAAATGTGAATTCCATCTCCCCTTCTATGTCTCACTGCTTTATGGACTGCTTTCATCACCTCCCTCTTCCTCCCACTCCCAATGTCCATCAATCTCTGCTGCAGGGTTTCCTCACAACAAAGCTATTCAGCATGGACCAAGAACTCTCCAAGTACAGTCCAATTCTTCCTCTGAGGTACAGCAAGTTTTAAAACAAGAGAAAAAAATAATTTTCAGCAAAGGCTAAATTCTTTCTCCAAGGGGCTTTAAAAAATGTGTTTTTTTGAAACACCTATTACATCCGTAGTTTTACACATTGCACAAGTGAAAATATACTATAAACATGTCAAATGTAATGAATCCTGTTCTTCAGTACCTGGATCATGGTGTTATGGTGTGCTGATTAAATAGTGTCGATTCAATGTACGATTATTGGCAATTATGCAAACCATTTAGATGGGCCAAATGGGATCTAAAAATGAAAAAAATATCATAACAAGGAAGCTATTCTGAAAGCACAGGTCTGAACGAAGTTGAGCTACAGTAAAGCTACCTTTACTGAGCGTAGTTAAACTGTAGCAATGTAAAGGTACTTAGAAAAAGAAGTTCAAGCTACTTTGTAAAAAATGATCGATTGACAATGTCCATGTGGTTATAACAAAATATATCACAAAAAAAGTGACATGCCAGCAAACTGCCACTTAATTGAGTTTATTGCAAAAAATGTCAAAATTTCAATGTCAAATGTCAAAAAACAAAAAATCAATAAATAAAATACCCCACTATTTATATAAAAAATGCAAAAAGGTATATAAAGGTACTGTCGGAGGTCACTCTCATTAGTGAGAGCTGCTGTCACCTCAAGATTGTAAACAGTCACTAGATTATCCGCTGCTCAACTCCTATCTCTAGTCCTGCCCTCCTGCCTCACTGCTCGCATCTTTGTCATGTTGCCCCTTCACACCAATTGCATGTGCCAAGCATGATGACCTACATTTGCATAAAGTCTCTGTTGGCAGATTGGATTGGTCAACATCACCTGGTGGTCAACAAACGAACATGTCAGAAGAGATCATAGAGGAGCATTAATGGTAAGATGTGACTACAGACAGGACAGCCGTTCATTCTTCGATGTGCTGCTTCTATGTGTGTGTGTGTGTGTGTGTGTGTGTGTGTGTGTGTACGTTTCCATTTTGCGTGCCTAAGACCTCGCCTTTGGTGCCATCTGGGTCCTTTTCCTCACAAATCGGGAAAATCAAAGTGCTGAGAGGAAAACAACACTGGAAAAGGCATAAATAAATAAATGATGGCGTGGGGACGGAGTGCAAATGGCAGCCTGAGATGCTAACGGGAAGAGGAGAAGAGAGAAAGAAAGTGATTAGGCAACAGGAGCGCTGGTGATAGGCCTCTCTTCACAGTCTCTGTGGACCCTGGAGATGAGCCTGAGAGGGGGTAGACAGCCGACATGGCAACCTCTCAGCCCACATCAGACTGTCGCCGACTGTGATGCCCACCCAAGAGACCACAGTATGCTCTCTATGAGAGGGAACAAACTCATAAAAGCTATTATTGCGCAGATGGTTTGTGCTCTTTTCGACTCAAAAGCTGTCAGTGACAGAGCTCAACATTTGGTAGCAACTGCGGAGAAAATGGAGAAAAGGGGGGAAATCTGGGGAATGAGAGAATGTTCACATCTATTCAGGCTCATCTTGACCTTATCTTGTCACACCACTGTCAGAGTGTGTGTGTGTGTGTGTTCATTTGTTTGAAGCTCTGTGTCCATATAAAGAGTTGAGTATGGTGCTTTAAGTGACCAAGGGTGTGTGCATGTAATCCTTGGGCACTAATTCTCAGGCCACGCTGCTGCCTCAGTGCTGTATGCTGACCAAAGGAGCTGTCTCACAATCAGGGCGTGAAATGCTAAAGAGCTTCCAGCCAACGCGCCTGCATGGTGTTTTCTCCCCACAACTGTTCATTTGACATTTAGTAAATCATTACTGCAGCCATGCCCTCAGGGAATACTCACACACACACTGTGTAAAATTCACACACACATACACACACACACACACACACACGCACACACACAACCTTGATGATAACTGTTTATTAACAAGTTAGGTGACCTGATTTCATCCCATTGCCAAAATTATGACACATTCATGCAGAGGTGTGTGGTTAAAACCTCTGAGCATGCTGTCTTTTTATAAATCTGATTGGTAAAACCTATATGTGTGTGTGTGTGTGTGTGTGTGTGTGTGTGTGTGTGTGTGTGTGAAAAATGTAATAAAAAGGAAAAGAAAAAGATAATTATTTGCTTCATTTTCTGATGATTTCGTGCTATATTTATCTGATATTAAAACATTTCTTCCAAAGGCAATAGCGATCATGGTGCATTTTTCTAAAATACTGGGTTATAAGATGAATAATGAAATGATATATATTAATAAAAGACTTTACAGTATCCCAGAAAACTTTAAGGATTTTAAATGGCAAAAAATGATAAAATACTTAGGTTGCTATATAAGATATGAAAAAAACACTCAACTTTACACTTTTTTTTCTCTCTACGTGATTAATTAAAAAGTAGTATTAATGAATGGTTAGACCTTCCCGTAAACCTAATAGGAGGGATAATCTGTTCAAAATGATATGGTTGCCTAAATTTCTATTTATCTTTTAAAGTATACCAAAAACACTAAATTAAGATTATAAACTATAATACCCTTAAAAGTAAAACTACACTAAATTTATGAAATTTCTGTTAATGGCTGGCCACATACCAGCCATGCAAGTTTAAAAATTCCATAAAAGTGTTAAAAAGAAGATGTCAAGTAACATTAGAGTGTCTGTTGTCGTGCACGTGGTGTCTGGGCCTGTGTGGACAGGCAGGCTTTGTCAGGCTTTCGCACATTGTGGACGTGTGCTAAACTTCCTTCTAGCTCTCTAATCATTGCTGGGCAGTGGGGGGATGAAAGATGATAAAAAACCTAAGTGATATAATGGCCACACATCTGTCTGCTCGCCTCTTATCTCCTTCCCATCCACACGCTGTCAACAGTTGATGGACAGTTGACGGCTAGGGAACATTTTGAGAGATTGACAGGTGACCAAGAGAAATGACTCACATTTTAGATGCCTATTTGAATCTCCAGTGACATTGAAGTATACAGGATTAGAATATGCACAGGGTGCATGCATACACTCTCCATATACGCCCCAGACTTTTTTCATAAGGTTGGCAAAATGGGGTCACTGAAAATCTTGGGGTGACACATCAAAACCAAAAGCTATAACTGAATTTCAAGGATTCAGTTATGCTGTTGAAGTATATAGTTGGAAAATATGTCTATATGAAGAGCTAAGGAATTGCACACTGATGCCTATACTTTAGTTTCACATAATTATCTTATGTGCCAGCTCTTCTCTCCAAAATTTGTTCCCAAAATTTAGCTTAAATTTAGAACATTATTTAGCCCCCTTCATGACAAGCTTTACCCACATCTGGTACCAATGTACTATTTTTTTAGTTTCACAAGACACCACTACATTCACACTAGGTAGAGTCCCACTCGGACTGCTTCCTTCACTACTCCAGTCAGTGCATTAGTCACATGATCGCAGCCTTCCTAAATACGTGGGTTGCAAAGACATTTCTGGCTCATGAGTACATTGGATATGTATGAATTTTAAAGTATTATTTTTAGTAGGAAAATGTACAAAGAGTGTATGAAAACAGCCCGAATAAATCACAAACCGTCTAGTAGTTACAGAGACATTTTACTAAAACAAGAACATCAATTCAATGGTGGCGCTGGATGAAAAGTCACAAGGTTACCCAAGTCATTCTCTAGGGACCCTAAATATCAGTACAAACTTTAATACCAATCCTTCCAATAGTTGCTGAAATATTTCAGTCTGGACCAAAGTGGTGGAATGAGCCACACTGCTAACTGAGTAATGTCCAACAGATGCTCAATATATCAAATATATATAATTTAGAGCCTATTTTTTAAACAATTTGATTGGTTTTGATGTTTTAGATTTGCCTTCATATAAAAAATATAGATGTAATGTCCTAACAGCACCAGATTCTTCCTCTCATATCTTCTGTCTTATCATCCCCTAAAGTAGGCTCTACCGTCAATCTATCAGCAGCACTCTCTTGATTGCTGCAATACAGATCACCACCCTCTTACTTAATTAATGCAAATGGAGCAAGCGAGCATTGAGTTTTGCAAATAATCCTCTGCCTTTGTCTTTATATTTCTTTATAGAAGTGCTTTAAACCCATTGTCTGTGTGATTAGCTAATAAAGAGCTCCTAATGTCTTGTCTTGCACTAACGACGCACATCCTCCTTTTAATCCATAAGCTCTTAAGGCGGCCATAACTGTCTTATTCATGTCAGGCCAAGAATGAAACCAGTAAAGGGCACAAAAGCAGCCTTTATAGTCCATACACATTCACACACACTTAATATCAAGGAGTGAAGAGCAGAGAATTGAGTGTGTGTGGATACGAGCATTATCCACCATCAATTAAAGATGGAGATAGGAAGCAAGACATTTTAATGTTGGCCTTGAGAGGTTTGAGTGGGCAGAGACATGGAATCAATAACATAAGAAAACAACATATTCTCCTTGTGAGTATTTCATTTGAAGGGCATACTTTGGAAATATGAAAAGGCTTTGACACAGCATTTATTGAATGTGTCACTCTAAAGCTTTAAATAATACAAATATGAAAATGACCTCACTTTTCTCAAGCACACATACATTTTCTCTATGCTGGCTGTTTTTTGGCTTGCAGCAGTTGCAAGCTGTCCTCGAAGATGCGATGCGTTCAAACTCTCCCTAACACCTCGGCCTACCTTGACGCCAGCCCCAATGGACTGCCCTTACACCTCATCATCACTTTGACTCAGAGAAAAACCCTGAGAGGATGCCAGCAGAAGGCGAGCTGCCCACTGTCTTCTCAGTGACAGTGAACATGCTTATTATTTGTGGGTTTCCCCTCGGCCTGTCCAACACATAAGGCTATCTGGACCAGATAAAGGACGAAAAGAGAGCTGTGTCCGTGTTCCAGCCCCAGAGGCAGGAAGCAGGAACACACTGAGGTGGGGACTCGAGAGGGGAGATGCTACGACTCACACGCGGTGGACCTACTGGGTTCACCCTCAGGGTGTGTATGAGTGTGTGTGGTTTGAGGAGTGGGAAAGGGGGTGTGTTTAGCCGTCTCCGCTGTGGTGGAAGTAACCTGGGATAGGGAACTGCATTAAAGGAGGGTAAAAAGGGAGGCGTCAGGGGTGGAGGAAGCGAGGAAATAGGAAGAAGAATAAAGGAGAGGGTCATTAAGATTATTGCTGTGGTATTGTGTGTACGGTCTTGAGGGGCGGGGGGTTCACAGTGCCTCAAGCCTTTGGTCATTTCCTGAACACAGACGAGAAATCAAATGTGGAGCAAGACACCACGGAGGATAGACAGCGGCTTATCTGAGCGTTTAGCGATGTGTCTTTGACATGTTATATTTTCATTACATTTTACCTTGAGGGCAGAGTGATGAGAAAATCCCTAAATCTATACTCGGCTTCATCCCAGAAGCTCTGCGTCAATGCAACCCTTCCTCCTCCTCCTCCTCCTCCTTCTCCTTTTCATTTTGCTCTTTCTTGTCTTCATCCTCCTTGGGAGAAAACCAAGCATTCTCAACATAAATCAACACGGAAAGCAGAAATAATGATGATTCCAACTGTTAATTTAACTTATTTGTGCTAAGCAAAAGACGAAATTATTTCTTTGAGGTTGTATTCCCTTTGTTTGCTTGTACAAAAAGCAAAAATCCAAAGTTGAATTAATGCAATGACCACCTGACACCTCAATGTGAATAATTAAAATTATTGTAAACTGTGTTCAAACCCAGAGCTTAATTGGAACCAGCAGACGCTATCTACTGCAGCACACCATATTTACACAAAGCACTATTTACACTGGGTAAGTATTTAACAAACCATTTTTAATGCCGGGACTGGTTATCAAATATTAGATGTCTTATCAAGGGTAGCCAACATGGTGCCTGCAAGTGCCTGGTCATCCACAGGGAGCCAATAAGTCGCCTACAGGGCACGTTCTAAAAATAAGTGGGGACAAGCCGCCGTCCCTCGCATCTCTGTGGTCAAATCAGCCGACGCTATAGTCGACAGACTCGGCAAATTTTGCAAAGAAGCCAAAGAAGGATACACGTGTGACAATGGCTGATTTTCAAAATAAGGTGTTAAGTAAGAGTATATTATGCCAGGGCTGGGGGACAAAAAGAAGGGCCTTCACAAGGACATCCCTCCAGGAAAATTCTAAAACTCCTCGATTGCTAGTCGTTCTCAACTATTGCATTGGCATTTGTGGTTTTGCTTGAGATATTTCAAGAAATTTTGGAGCCTGCACAGCTGTTGACTCTTTATCTCATTATTTGCTCAAACCTCCCACACCTGTTTACACAAAAGAATAGATGAGACTGCAAGGTAAGGAACTGATACAAAGGGTTGTTCTGATACTTGTAGACCGTTTCCAGATGCAGCATCTGTGATCCTTCCTCTTAGCCAATCAGAAGTTCAGCTTCCGCCTCAAGTTTTGAGTTAACAGTTGACTTCCTGTCTGGGGATAGATGGCTGTATATGTTGCATGCCTTTCTCACATTATGGCTATGTGTGCATGTGTTCATGTGATCCACGTTTTTATGATTGCATTCATGTCAGCCTGTACTCTACTATGCCTTTTAGTGGGTGCACAACTGTGTGGCATGCAGGACTGAAAACCTGTGTGGTATATTCAGTGTTACAATGCCACAGCAGGTTGTAAACTAAACACTGCAGGTTTTGACACACTCCATGCTGTGCTGCGATAGTCCTTCTTGTTACATTTCATAAGGTCAGGAGTTCACAGTCCATCCATCAATGTCCACAGAGGGCTGATGGATATTTTTAGAAAGTCTGAATGGAAGAGAAAGAGAAAGAGAAAGAGGAGGAGAGGAGAGGAGAGGAGAGGAGAGGAGAAGAAGTAGGTCTGTTGTCAGCAAACAGGCAGATTTATTATTTGATCGCTCCCTGGTCACCCAGATCTGGTTTCTGCAAGCCTCACTGTTGCCTTTTCTTCCATCTGTGTCCCACTTCGGGGGTTACAAACCACTGTTCCCTGTGGTCAGACAAGCATAATTTCCACCTCCAGCTCGGTTGTTAATGACCTCACACATGGACTTTCAAGAATAGCAGCCATTCACTGCAGAGTCAACCCACTGTTGATTACTTTGACTTCCATTGACTAAAAATCAGCATTCAATCAGCATCCTCAGTGCCTAAGGATGAGGTGATCCATCAACAAGAATGAAATTGTCCATAGGTCGGAATTCACGAAAATATCTTTTTAGCTTTCAGTCAACCTTCCACACGAATGCTGAGAAAAAAAAGCCGCCCTGCATAAAACCATGCACAACAGTAAAACGCAGTATTTTAAGGGGATTAAATTCAAGCATCAAATTTTCTTTAACAATCAAATAAGAAAAAAATGTTAAAAAAGCCCCTAATCCTGTCCAGAGCACAGATTTGGAAAGTTATATTTAGGAAAAATAGCATTAAACATTTTTCATGTGCAATCCCTTTTTTATAAGATTTCCTCTGATCTACTCAAAATAATCCATCATAATTTGAAGAGTACAGGTTTGCTGCATTAATTTCCAAAATGAAATGAAATAAAGATGGGATAGGAGAAGGGACTGAACTAGTAAGAGCCATTTTCCCCCCTAAAAACTGACATAATCAGTTGAAAAGACTCTTGCAAAATGGGTACGCAACATGACACCCTGACAAATGTATAATGTATCACCATATGTTTAAAGCACTTCGATTTTGTGCAGTGTATCCGTTGTTTTCAGCTGTTCGTGTTTTTTGTATACATATCAATTTACTTTAAGGTAGTATATTTTCACTATTGTTTTGCCAATAGTGAAGTCAATATATGCACTAACCGAGGGGAATAAAGCACCTAAACACAGCAAATGGAAAGAGCCCTGTGCAGAACTACACTGTAAAATCTGACAAGTTGATCTCATTTAAAATAATCTTTGAAACTGGCTGCCTTGAAAAAGAAAAATAAATATAACTATAAATCTTAATTTATGTTTATTTCATATCTCATTGTTAAGTTTACTTAAAATTTAGCTACATGTACATAATTTTGTTAAATCATTGTAATTTAAAAATGACAATTGAAATCACCTTATTCTGTCTAAGTTTCAGCAACTTCACTAATAATAAAATAGGAGTAATAGTTATATTTACTCACATTTTTTAAAAGCAATTGGTTTCCTACATTTTTTTAAGCAAAATCAACTTGTCAGATTTTACAGTGTGTGTTGAAGTGAAGCTGGGAAATAGACTCTTTTTCCAGGTCGTCCACCAGCTCTCTGGAGATGGAAACCTCCGTGATATACATATGATTAAGCCTCCGTAACTCGTGCCAGAATCCCATGCATGCAGCCACACATTCTTGCAGACAAGCACGAGCATTAGCCAAAACATAAATACAGAAAGTAAGACATGCAAGTGCATGTGCATTCATATGCATACGAACGGACTCACAGAGAGCAAGAGAGAGAGGCTAAGGAGAGGAAGGCACACCATCCCTGTATTAATTTTTCATAACATCATGCTCAATACAAAATGCAATAAGTGTTTCTTGTAAGACGACTCCCGGGCACTTATAGCACTTGAGCATGCGGCAAGGTTCTCCTCAGAGGTCCAGCCTGTGTGTTTGTCTGACTTACTTTGTCTCTGGAAGGATGACATCTGATGCTGAAGACACCCAGGGGCTGGAGGAGAGGAAGGGAGAGATCCTGTATACAAACACATGAGAGAAAAGAAGAGAGTAAAGTAGAGTCCCTGTGAGCATCCTAATCCTTCAGCAGCAGATTCCCAGCACTGAGGAGGAACAGTGTTAATCTTTCTGTCCAGTACCATGATACACAAATAAACTTTTCATTGTTCACGAGGCCTTCTTAATTTTAAGGGGTGAAAGAAAACTTTAAAAATATATATCCACAGTAGGCCGATATCTCAACATTTCATCTATTTCTGAGAGGAAAATGAAATGGAATTAGAATTTTTAAAGTTTGGATTATTATTTACGAAAATATTTTTTTGTTTTGTTTTTTTTAAAAAATCTCACAGGATAATGGTAGTGAGGAGCTGAACACAAGATATTTATATATATATTTGCTTTAGAAAAGCAAACAGTTAAAACAACCAATGGCCAAGTGTCAGGGAGAAGCCTATAATGTATGTTTGTTTATAATTGGTATTGGTATTGGTATAAATTGAAAAAAATACATAATGAAGACAGAGAATCATATAAAAAGTTCCTAAAATTGCAGGAAAACCCATCTCTGATGCAATATTCACATGAAATGATCTACTCAAAATTCATACAATTCATTTTACTCAGACTTCCTGCAGTTGCTGTGTTGACTGTGTGGGTTGAGTGTACAGTTTTCAATTGTTCTGTACTGTCATTGTTATGCATTAAATATAATGTGAAATATCCATAAAAATGGTCAGGAGTCGTCAGTTTACTCATTGGGAAAAACTGCATTAGGGGAGTGTCAGGAATTACTGCATGCATCACAACCTTCATGTTGTACACAACTTTATTTGCACTTGGTAAAATATGGTAAAATTACATATGGTAAAATATCAACGTAAGAAACAACCAAATATGCTGATTTGTCCACACTGTTGGAATATGTCAATTTAATGTAAAAAGGTTCCTATCCTCTCAAGTTGATTCCTGTTTTTTTAACACCAGAGTGCAACATTTCTCTCCCAACTTACCAATTTCTCTCAGCAATTAGCTCTCTGGCTAATTGGTATTAGTGCAATGGAATAACAGCAACCTCAGGATTCGCACGAGTCAGCTGTATGTTTGGGAAGGCCTTGAGAGAAAAAGGACATTGACATGCAAATGATTGTCTTGAACTTTATTGAGCGGGTACATTTAAGTTAATTTGCCGTTGGGAGTGGCTAATGGAAGTAGGCTCCTCCAGTAACTCTTAAGGAGTCAATCCACCTGATTTAGAGGAAGCCAGCACATAGATCTCTTGATTGACAGAGCTGTTACTCTGTGTGACATAACTGACGGACAGGGAGGGAGAGGGAGTGAGGGAGGGGGTTTTGGGAGGTCCAGCAGTGCTCTTCTAGTTCCTGCATCATATCAAGACACTCTCATGTACAGATGTTTGGCTTATTCTGGTGGGAGAAGCAGTCAAGTATTGTTTTAAAGCCTTCAGGGTGAATCATAAATGTTGCACGGGGAACCTCATGTAAAATGCAGTACATACGCCCCCTGAGCTAAAACAGAGCGCTGATGGACCTCTGGGAATGAAGCATGTTAGTGTAGCATCATGCTACGATTACAATCATAACAAGAAAGGGGCTTCATGGGGATGACATTAGATATACAGGAATTTAGTTAACCCTGGTGTTCAGAGTTCATTACAGTGAGCCCAGATCTGAAGACCTCAACTCTGAATATGCAAACAGCATTATGGAAGTTAACAGCAGATTAGATTTGTTTTTGAAAATGGGGGGCATTTGGAGCTACTGTGGGCAACAGGATCACTTTAGGTAAATTGTAACACAATATGACTGTTGCTATGCAAGATAGTGTGCTAAGAAGTATGACTGAAAAAGTCCTTAGCTTGCTCTCTTGAAGGCCCTGACACATCAAGCCATAAGTCAATAGCCCTTTTTACACAGAGATTGCACTATAGGGCCCCTCCTTTATGCCACCTTCACATTTTTACCTAGAACCATACAAGAACTGCATCACGCCGCTCCAGTGTGTGATTATAGAGAGCATGCCAGCATTGCGGAATCAAAAAAAGGCATGACGTTTCACACAACAGAGTCAGCCTCTGGTGTCATATATAACATGTGTGTCAGCAGCCCTTTCTAAACAATAACAAGGGCGTTAAATAGAAATAACAATCAGTGACAGCCCCTGTTATAAACTGGCTGATGTCATCGTCTGCTCCAAGGGAAGAAGCACCCAAAAGTCATTGTTTTCCCAATTTGCGAACATTTACAGCCACTGTACTTCTTTGCCACTGACTGCTGGTAGCTGCTTTTTGAATCTCACACGGTGGGTCGCACACAAAACACGCCATCAAAACGTCACACTCATCCCACCCATGATCCCATCCTGCTGGCTGTCCCTTTACATACATTGCAATTTGTCACTGTTACTATCTTCAATGCCGCCTCAAAGTGGAGACAACTCTGTCACCTTCATTTGTGCCTTTTTATATAGAAGTCAGCTCTTCTTGGGTTTTTTTTAGCTGATTCAGCATTTTTAATTGCTGCTGAAGCCCATATGTGAGTGAAATAACTCTGATTGGCAGATCAGCACAGGGGACAAGAATAAAAACCAAAGTGTGAAATGTAAACAAATGGCTGGGGTCAAGAGGGTGTGAAATCAAAACAAACTTGTTATACAATTATTATGTTTTGTCCATTGAGCTCAGAAATGGTCAATAATTGTTTGTGTTATTCTCTGACACAGTTTATCATCTGTTCTGTCAACATGGGATTCTGTTTTTAATGTGGTAACTGGCTAACTGGTGTCTTGAATCTTTCGTCTTTTTGAGTGACAAATACAGACTACCACTACCTGCTGCTATGGAGAGTTAATTCCTCTCATGCAGGTAGAGATCATACATGCTAGTAGGCTGCTGGTTGTAACTCTTTACAGTATGTTCATGTGCAGCTTTTTGGCTGAGAAACAGGCAGCATGAGGCAACACAAAAGCTGGCCTTGGTCACCACTCTGATGTCAGTTTGGTGCATCTTGTGTGACTCTACAAGTGTCTATCTTTAGTATCTCTATATGAGTGTGTATGTGCACAAATACTCCATCAAGTCTTTTTTTTTTTGTAAAATGTGCTTGTCTGACAATACTCAAACACTCTTGTCTGAGTGTGTGTGTGTGTGTGTGTGTGTGTGTGTGTGTGTGTGTGTGTGTGTGTATGTTTGCCCTTTTATAGATGTGTGTGAAGGACCAAGCAGAGGAGCTAAAAGTAAAGCGTCAGGCCATAATTGGGTTATAGGGACCGGTGATGGATTAAAGCACGGCTAGGGAGACGCTGCAGCAACATTAGGGTGTCTGAGATGTCAGGGGCAGAGCGCTCTCATTAATCGCCTTGGCCCTTACATTACTGCATTAGTTGTATTAGCAGCTAGGAGTCGGCAAGCACTTTGGGATTTCTCGCTGAGGCAGGCCACATTCCTCTCTTTCCTCTCTGGTTACTGTGCAAAAATGGGCATGGTCTCTCACTTTTCTTTGAAGAAAGAGGAGAGGAAGGACAGATCATTTGTTTTATTTAAATGTTTTTTTTGTTTAACAGTGAGTCTTGGTTTTTGAGCAAGGTGAGCAAGGAAATGGTAATCATATGTCACAATTTGGAGACAAACTCTGGAGTCTGAAACTTGTTAGGTAATTTACAGTAAGTACATGTGCACTCACACACACACTGCAGCCCCCAATCAGTCATCCCACTTCTCAATAACCTAATAGTCCTCCTGTGAAAATTGATTTTTAGGAGCATGTTCCATGACCCCGACCCCCCCTACCACCACCATCACAATCTCAGTCCTCTTTTTCTTCTCTCAATATCATCCATCTTCCCTGCAGTACAGATATTTACACCGTAGCTGTTATTAATAAGCAGAAATTGATTTTGCTGTGTGGTTAAAACATTGCATGAGCAGTGAGGGTGCTGTTGGTGACTGAGCTTCTCTGCTTATAGGTTGGGGAGGTGGGCGGTGTTTTGCATTCGCCCGATGGAGTGGGATGGGTGGGGCAGAGGTCATGAGGGAAACCTAGATGAGGATGTATAGACTAACATTAGTGATCCTGAACGTTCAACCCTTGTCCACTCCCTCTCTGTGAAGTGAGAGCTTCATCACTCATCCTCTCCCCCGCCCCTCCTGCCATTCTCCAGAGGCTAAACTATGTGACTTAATCACAGCTGAAGTGTCCCTGATTGCCTCAGAGCTCCTGGTGGCCTTAGCAAAACGCATAGAGTCCGTGCGAGCAGACTGTCTGATCAAATTATTAATCAGCACACCTCGGCGCACGCACCTGTAGGTGAAAACTCCCACTTTAAAGGGTCAGTTCATGCAAATTACACTTCCTTAAGGGGCCTCTAGTTATCAGGTTTAAGGTGGTAAAAGTTGAATTAGGGCTTCGTACTCAAGTACTCGGTTTGAAAGTCAGTATTCAACGTATAGAGGAATCCCCACCCAGCCTCCCATATGTGCACATAACATGTACATCTTTTTTTTTACAGGTTAAAGTAGGTAAATCATATTTCACTGTAGAGTTTTGCATCAGTGACTCATTGCCCAATACAGTCACAAGTTGCAACAAAGTTGCTGCATTGCAGTGGACTTCCAAGTCGACATATTACGTTTTAGGTTTTCTTCTGTGTGTGCTCTTTACACTCCCAGGTGCCACCACAGTGATGTCATCAATGCACATGATGGGATTACACTGGACATAGTTATGCTTTGACAACACAAGTACAAGATAACAAAAACATCACCTTCAGATGGGAAGCTAACACCGGATTCCTGCGTGAAAGGTCTGGCGTGTGTTGAACTCAACCCCCCCCCCCCGCCCCCTGAAATAGGCACCTTTGCACTCCTTATTTAACGTTGCTATTGGCAGCGCTTCAACCTGGCGCCCTGCTGATGTGTGTCGTGCACGTGACAGATTCCATCTGGTCACGTTCTCAAGTGACGTTGCCCACAGTCATATCAGGCGGTTGCTGTTGCATTCGGCTGCATTCCATGCGCACTAAAAAGGTGCCTTTTGGCATCGCTAAAGTCGGAAATGAGAGTGGGGAAAGATCACTGAACTAGTTTAAGGACGCTCCCTTGCTTTCACTTGGAAAATTTCAAATGTTAAATTAACATGAACCAACCTGGTAGAGACTCAAAATGACCACAAAGAACAACAAAACTACAAAAAAAGAATAAAACTACCTCAAAGAGAAGCAAAACAACCAAAAGGAGACACAAAATGACCATATAGAGACATAAATCCATCATAGAGTCTGTGTGTCTTGGTGCTATGCAAGAGTGGTAGTAGGGCCCTTTGCGTATCTGTGCCCAAGGCCCAATTGTCACATAATCCACCAATGGTGTTGGACAGCAAGCGACAGGGACAGAAACTTTGCTGATTTTTCTTTAAAAAGTTATCTTTTGGCTTTTGCTTTACCACATAGGACAGTTTAAACATGAAAGGGAGAGAGAAAGAGGATGACATGCAGAAAAGGGCTGCAGACAGGAGTTAAACCCACAGCCACTGTGGTGAGGGCACAGTCTCTGTACATGAGGCACATACTTTATCAGGTGAGCTACTGGGTGCCCGAGTTTGCTGATTTTTCTTATGTTAACTTTGAACTGATGGTTTCTAAGATTTTTTGAAGCCTGATGGTTCAATAAATGAATCTCAAATTGCTCATTTTCCATTGCGGGCCAATTTACATTCCTATTCTTACGTTAGATTGTTATTTGCAAGTACTTTATACTAATTTTATTGGAGTACTCAAATATTAAAGTTACTTAAAATGCCCAACCCTGACAAAAAGAATAACTTTTAAATCACAAATTAAATTTAAACGTTCATCAGCAGCATTTCTTCCCATAAACAATGTCTCAGTTGCTCTCATAATTCACAGATCTGTAGCTGTGAGGAGATTTCATTGTAACTACTTTCTTCTGAGGAAATAGGAAAACTATTGACTGACCAACCATGTAATCTGCTCCCTCTGAAAAGGAGCAAGAAAGACCCATCATATGAGTTTACATAGATCGCTTTCTCATGGCAGGATGAATGGCGAGGGGCTGAGGGCAGCGTGTGTGAGGAGGTGGGCAGAGGAAGGATTGTTATTGGATCACAGTCGCATAGAGCACAATTTCCCATGAGTGTCCTTGGGTACCCGATCCGTGCAAAGAAATACTGGACCCCCCTCCCATTGTTCCTCACACTTAGGTGCAGATGCACATGCACACACACATGCACCACAACTACACACACACACAAGTACAGGTATCTGTTTATCTTGTGAGCGCCTCTGTTCACATGGAAGGGGTTGTCCTCCTGCTCCAGGACGAGGTATTAGCTTTCCCCTGAGGGAGAGTTCTAATTAGGTAATTGACTGATGTATAAAGCAGGTGTATGTATCCGTTACAGCTGGCTCGACCTGTTCATTATTAAACAGTGACCCTCTCCGCCACTCGTGCCAAAGCCTTCAGTGCAGGGGAGAAAGTGGCCGGGAAGAGCTTTCACAGGGATCAGGCAAACTCGTAATTACACTTGCTGGTTACCTGAGTCTTAGCCCTTTTACTGTTGCATGTTGAACGAGAACTCTGGTGCTCCATTTCCCACTGATTGAGCACATTGCTGCATTGCTGTCACTAAAAAGGCCTCATAAAAAGTCAGACAAAAGGTGATTTGCAGGGAACAAATTGTTTCAGTAGTATTTCCGGGAAATCGATGAGGTTTTGTTTGTGCCCGATTGCTGAATATTTGAAAATAGCATCATATCTGACAGGTCACTAAACTTTTCATCCTCACACATTTGTACATCGATAGTCAAATGAAACTTGAGCTACACTTGGCCAGAAAGGAGAGTAGAGATTAGCCAAGTGCCAGCAGGCAGCACTTCATTCTGACACTTTGACATCAGTGAAATATATAAAGTATTGGGTTGCTGTTAGGCCTATAGCCCAGTTTATTCACATCAGGAGGCCCAACGATCGAGATATGGATTGATAGCGGAGACAGGAATTGATTCAAGTGCGTGTGGTGTGTGTGTTTTGTGTGTTTTGTGTGTATACGTGTGACAGCAGCCTCAAAACGTGAGCCGGCCGGTCCATTTTAATTCAGCAAGTTACACATTTCATTTCCGAGTGTGTAAGTAACAGAAGCCAACGAGATGGGTCGCAACAGCTCTTGAGCCAACACTTTTTTGATTGAACCAGACCTGGACACTGGCCAACTTATAAAATGTTACCATAAAAGACCAGAAATGACATCACATTTTCAAATTGACTTGTCAATCTTTTTCACTTTTTGCTTTGTATTATTGTGAAAATAATGACAAGTACCTGGAAATGTATTAGGAGCTACGGACAATGTAGGGCAAGGAGGATTTTTTCTTTCGCCCCAAACAGTTCTCCACTTAAAGTCGTTACTGTGACTACAGAAGACCGCAATGTTGTACACTCAGAAATTACAGTTATTTATTGAGACCCCATTTCTATAAGCACAGCAGGAGACTCCTTGCAGGCTCTATAGACTTGCCCACTTACCCTGCTGGAGCAGTGCACTGAGTCAGTCACATGGAGACTGACAGAGACAAGGTCAGGGGGCTCCATATGTGCTCATAGAACTAAAGTTACAGTTCAACTATTCCACACAAGCATCAACCACTAATAGGCTCTGTAGGCTAGAGAGAATAATGAAACAAAAATTCATGCTTTTCACTGATGACCTGGACCCTGACATTCAAGACACACTGACAATACTAGAGTAATACTTTTACTCTGACATCCCACCACTCTGGTGAGTCCTGAAAAGTTAAACTGGAACTTTTACAAGTAGAAGCTAGCCACGCTGAGTCCAAATGCTCTAAAGCTTTTGCCCAAGAAGGGGAAAGAGTCCACCAGAAAATACTATCTGTAACCATCCAAAATAGTATGATCAGACCAGAGTGGAGAAGATGCATTGTACCTCTATTTTTTTACACTTGCAGTTCATTTATACCCAATGGGACATCCAGGAAGCATCCTCTACTGTTTTCAATATAACAAGTGCTTGTGACATCCTATGTGTATAATACAGATAGGACATGTACTTTAGGATAGAATCTGAATTCTTATCTGTGTGGTATTCACATCTCTGTGCCAAAACATTACAGGGCCAGGGGCTCTTGTGCAAGGATTAGTTTTGGAGTCATATTGAATGTTTATTGCCAAACAAGCCCTAATCTGATCTAGCCTAATCTCATCCAATCTACAGTGATCACTGACAGGGGGGGTCACCTCCTGACACACCCATCCACGCTATGACTGCCATCCCTCTACGCTGCCTCAAAGAGGTTAGGGGGTTCATTTTTGACATTTTTCATTGATTGCTGCTTAGCTGAGGGTTCAGTCAAAACGGATTTTGAATTTAGAATGTAGGGTGCAATTTTGTCAGCAATATTGTATCATTTTGTCATAAAAATGTGTGCATTTTTGTGCATGTTGTGCATTTTTTGGGGGGGATTTACCAGTATATCTAGATCATGGTTACTAAAAGCATCGCCCTACTCATGCAATGCAGTATAGTGCACATTTACGCCATAATTTTCTCAGAAATTTGAGGCATTGTTGCATTGAGGAGCAACTTCCTTAACTGTAGAGTCAGTGTCATACAGCATAAGAAACTGATCATTTTCAGTCCCCTCTGTGCACTAATCCCCTTTCTTTTCATCATACATAAATATCCTGGTAAGACTTGTTCTCTCTGAGCAGTACAGGATGTACAATGGTGGCAGATCATATCTTTTTGAGCCCCAGATCCAATCGTAAAGGCTTAGTAGTTATGAGATGCTATTCATCACACAGATGTGGTCACTCTTGACTACAGGGATGATCAACCTGTCTTCTAAAATCTGAGACAATCAACTCCCCAAAAAAACTAAATTAAAGCAGCGGTATGGCTTGTAACTTTGATCGGATTGGTCCTGATTACAATTCCCAAAACAGTAAATAAAATCTTTGTTGGAGTAGCACCACTAAGAGAATTTACTTGACAAGCAAGGTATACCTATAATCCATTCAAGCCTGTCTGGAGATTTGTATGAGCAAAATTAAAATGTCCAGTGATTTTGGTCTTTTTGAAATTGTGCCTATTGTGCCTAGGACGTTTAGCCATGCTATAGGCCTGGCATTACTGCAATATCTTTATGTCCCTAGGTCACTTAGTTGACCACCTTCATCTAGACAGAAATATCACAACTATTGGATAAACTGCAATAAAAATCTGTACAGACATTTATTGTCAGTGGATGATGCCTCCTGATATTGGTGATCTCCAACATTTCCTCTTGAGGTTGAGGTGAAATCTCTTCACAAATACCAGAAGGATTGACATTTGGTACAGCACAGGCCCACAAGATGAACTGAAATTTGGTGAACCCTCAATCTTTCAACTAGCACCACCACCATCAGGTCAACATTTTCATTGTTTCATTGTGCCAATATTTTGATATATGATCAAATACCTACAAAACTATTACATTCTCCTCAGCAGCATCTCTACTTATTGATTAATGCCAATTAACAAAAGTGAGACAAACATGCTAAACTAAGATATTGAACATGGTATATCTGCTACATAACAGCATTTAAGCCAGGTCTTTATGAGCATACACCCTGTGAAAAGAACCGGCGACAACGTTGTGAAAGCATCTAATGAACCTGCGCCCATCTGTGTGCCTATGCAGCATCTAGGTCTTAAAATAAGTTGCAGTCAGGCACATTGTTGGCATATTGCTATTTTGAGACAACCCAAAGCTAATCCACCCTCGAAGTGAAAATTCATTGATAGAACCTAAAGTTTAGTTCTGTTTACTCTATCAAGTTTATGGCTACATTTTTAGTTGTTCTGCTTAAATGTCCCACAATATTTTCTGCAATATCCTATTGCTCTTCCTTTACTCAGCAGAAAACCACTCACTTCTCTAATTTCCCAAACCCAACATGTTAATAGCAATGTGCCAGGTGCAGTTGCACCGAGCCTTTTCAAGTAATGGAAGATGACCCTCTGATTGGTTGAATTATGTTACCCCCCCAAACACACCTTTGATTAATTAAGACAATAAATACAACTCCTTGCCCCTTGAGCCTTACTTTGCGCTCAGATTATATGCCGTTTTATTAGCAAGTGGTTGACACACCTGAAATAGACTTGCACCATGCATTTTAGACCATGTGTTTAAAAAGGGCTCTTGCTCATATTAAGACATAAAGAGGACCTATACAAAATCTGCTTGATGTTCCCTCTATTATGTCTCTCAACATGAGCTGTCCACAACCAAAAAGTGATTTCTGCTCGTTGTTCTGTTCCTTGTCAGACACTTCAGTCTTTAGGGGACCTCTTAATTTAAAATGATGGCAACCCTCCTAACACTTCACCAGTATCTCTATTTCTAACACTAAATAAAAAGAAGTCATTAAAACTCCAAACAGCTCACCTCTACTCCTTCTGAACCTGACCTTTGGCCTTTTGGAAATTCTGAACTCCCTTGAACTCACTCACAACCCCTTCGTCTTGGAACCAGTGTGTCCTATCCCCTTAAGACAGAAAGATAGAGCTTATTTTACTCCTTCCTCCTGCTTTCAAAAGCTTGCCAGCACACACAGAGAGGACTGTAAAAGTGGAAAAAGTGCAAATAAAAATCATTTTTACGAGATGGTAGAAGGAGGAAGGAGCCCCCTCTCTGTGAGCCTTGTCACGTTTGGATTTGACCTTATTGTACCCCCTTCTCTCTGAACCTCAGTTTGGAAAGTGTCTGCAAGGATGCAAAGCAGAGACAACCCTTCTCAGATTTGAAAATGTGACTTAGAAATCTATCAGAGCTTTAATCCAAGAGAACATCTTTTTTCCGTGATCTATGCTACAGACTCCCTCTGTCATTTCCCAGTTTACATGTTGGACATTTATCATTATGAAGCAATGAGAAACGGTAGTTCAGTCTGAGAATTGAATAGCGAAGAATATTAAATATCTGCTTCAAAGGGCTCTGGCCAGGATAGACCAGAGGTCATAAAGTCATCTGCACTAAAAGAAAGAGACACCTCCCTCTATGATTAAAACAATAAATCTGATTAGCCTTCTCCTTCTTCATTTTTACAAGGAGTCTACGATGTGTAGGAGTTTTCTAACGCAGCTTATTTCATTCCTCTCCCCAGGTGTGCCCATGCTGCACATGAAACCTGAGAGTAGATTAAAGTGCCAACCCCAGAGAGGAAAAATGCTTTTAGGAACTTTTAAAACTGTGTTTAACAGTGTGTTTTTAGTGCCCACTAAAACCAACACACCACACCACATGGCCACAATGGAGAGATGCAGCGTCCCAGAGAGTGAGGAGGGAGATTGAGAAAAAGGGGAGGGACTTCGATATATCCCGATGCCCTTTTCTTGACACCAGGCCTGGATCTGCTTGGTTTTACTCAGCAAGAAGTGGGAGAGCCCAAGAAGGACAATGTGGGTTTGTCAGTCATTGCTTTATCTGTCTGTTCACCTACTATTCAGGCAGTTACCAGGCACTCTTTGAATGTTTTTCCTAAGAAAAGTAATGCACCAAACTTCATACATATCTCACATAATGATGAGTAATTAGTGCAAAACCCACGTATTTTGGAAGGCTATGAAATGGTAGTGAAGAAGTAAGTGGTGCAGAGCACACCACTTAGGAATCAGGTCGGGGTGGTGGATGGGTCACAAAAAACTAGGGCTAAAAAAAAAAAAAAAGACTGCTTGACTTGAAGCAGTCTCAGCCAACTGATGATTCTAATCTCTGACTTAAAAGCCCTACAAAATAAAGAACTTTCCCCCAGGACTTTCCTCAGAAGACCAGTTCGGAACAATGTGAACTCTGACTCATTTTAAGGTAAGTCCTCACCATGTTTCTCTTCTTAAACTTTACCACAGTAACTAACTTGCCTAAACCTAAAGACGCCAAACCATGTTTATTTTCCTTGACCTAACCACAGTAACTTTACTTGCCTAAACTTAACCTTGATAACATGCAATAATCACAGGACTTTACATTACGGAAATAACGTCATTTGTGGGGTGCTAATTTGTAGGATATCTTACGAACGAAAAAAGATGAATTACTGAAAGGGACTACTGAGCACAGATTCAAGGGCCCAAAGTTTCAGAGGCCCCTTTGGCCTTTACTGGCAAAACATCACTCAAAGAGACCAGGAAGAGACTCAAAATGACAACAAAGAGACATAAAACTACTATGCGTAAAAAAACGCAAAAAAGAGATGCAAATCATCTGCAAAGAGACTCATGACAACTATGAAGTGGGGCAAAACAGCCACAAAGAGACTTGGAATACCTACAAAGAGTCACGGTAACTACAAAGAGACGCAATACAGCTACAAAATGGGTAAAATGATCACAGAGAAACATAAAATGATTCCAAAGAGACGCAAGGAAACTACAGTGAGATGTAATACAACCACAAAAGAGGGCAAAACAACTATAGACACTGAACAACTACAAAGAGACAAAATGACTAAAAACAGACAGAAAGCCAAAGAGTAATAAATGCAAAGAGATGTAAAACAATAACGAAAAGAGGCAAAAGAAGAATAAAGTCTGCATGTGTTGCTCCTTTGAGAGGTGGTGGGGCCTATTTTAATGTCTGTGCCAAGGGGCCCATTGTTTCATAATACGCCCATGTCTACGGTGGTCAGATTTCTATTGCTTTGTCCTGAAATTCTACTTATCTTACTAATCCGATTTGCTTGTTAAAGATTACAGCTTACTGAATGCAACATCAACTTCCTTTGTTATATTGCTTTACAAAAATTTAATAATAACTTCTACAGAACTTCCTCAATCAGACACTGAGTCAGCATGCACTGACTCATTGATAAGAATGAAACCATTTCCTAGGCTTGGTACAATGTTAGATAGAGGTTGCTGTTTCTTCCTAAAAAAAAAAAAAAAAACAGCACATAATTATATGTATCTGGGCTTTGAGGACTTTAAAATGCACCATTTTTCGGATGAATCCGATGGTAATTTCAGTCAGTTTTCTGGAGCTTGAAATAACAGTGAGGTTTTCCTCAACAAAGAGATATTCCTAGCAGCAACCACATAGCATGTTGTGTGAACTTCAGCAAAGTGTTTACTAATGTGTTGAGTCTAGAAAATACATTGAAAAATATTTCATTTGATTATTAAAGTGATTCTTTTTAAAATGAACACATTATATCATGAAAAAAAAACATGGAGGCCTAGCCACTGACAAGGGTGCTCTTGACCTCTTCATACCTGTGCTTGTAAAAGCAGCCACAGGGGGTCCCAACAAGTGAAGAAATGGAAGCCATGTGACACAAGACAGTGCCTATAAATATGGCCGAGATCACAGGGGCACTTAATGCAGGGGTGGGCAGACTGCTTTTTTACCAGCGCGTCTACAACATCTTAAAAAGGTTCTGTCGTGTCATATGAAACCAATAAAACCCAAACACTTCCTCCCCGGCAGAGAAAGGCCTCCTTACCTACCACAACTCACTGTCTGCCGTCCCGCCAGACCGCCTTTTTGCTTTAAAGGCACGTTCATTCTTCCTGCTTTTCTCTTTGTTTCTTTTTTTTTTGTTTTATTTGGTGCCATTTTTCTCCATTGCTTTGATTAACTCTTCTCTCTACTTTTTCGCCTGCCCTTTGAATGCTGTCTTGAACTCTCTTTCTATGAGCCGAATGAATGCAAGCAAAGGAGAACACTGTACATTTGCAGCAGGAAATGGGCGCTGATTCACGGCTCCAGAGGATTACGGTGAAAAGGAATGGCCAGCACTGCTTTGAGGAACTAGAGGAAAGCAAAAAATATTTTTATACGCCAACAACATGAGGCAAATATACACTTCACTTGGCTTTGAAGAAACAGCAGACACTAAAGAATGCTATCTTACATCCATACTCTATAATTCTTTTTGTGACACAGACATGCAGATATATAAACATACTGTATACACAGCCTGATGTATGGAAAGACTATATGCAGGAGAAAAAAAACATCCTGCCCATCATATGGAAGGTTCTGTAGCTCTCATTCCCTATTTCCACAATTATTTTTTCTGATGATGACATTGATCAGCTCCCTGTCCATTACCGGAGAATGATGACCTCACAGGAAGAATCAGAGGGCTCTGCAAGTCTGTTTCACATAATGAGACATGTGCACTGATCCTGTAGTCACCTATCACAACTTACCAGCGGACAAAACACTCAAACACACATGCACATAATTCCAAAGACAGTGCATATACATCTGTTAGTGTGCTAAGAAAACATTGTTGCTCAGCTCAACGCATCCTTGAGTCACATGACATGAACTCAAGTCAAACTAGAGTCACAAATTTGATGACATTAGACTGGCCTAATAAAATTAAAAAAAAAAAACTGGAACTTGACTTGAACTTTAACACCGATTAGTTACGACTGCACTTGGACTTGAGCCTTTTGACTTGAAAATACTTCGTACCTTCTCCTAAGCCCCAAAGAACAAAGCATGTTATTTTTAAAAAGTGCCATGAATCAGTTCATTTTTTTACTTATTTTTTAACATTTATCATTTTATTTCATTTAGGCATAAAGCAGTGAACAATACACAACAACACTTTAAAGGAAAATTAGTATCCTCCCTAAATATCCTTTCACCACCAAAATTAGAGCATGTATGCAGGTTTTTTAAACGGAGGAAAACCCATTAAAAATATGTGATGGACTACTTTCCTGATGCCAGTAGACCAGAGCTGCGCACACAGCTCTGCAGACAGTAGATGAATTTTTTTTCTGTTCATTTTCATTTTTTTTTCTTTACTGGTGTGTTACATTTGACAACACAGGCAGACTGGAAAACAGGTTAGTAAACAGTAGAAAGCAGCATGGGGACCAGTGAAAATAATCTAGTGATTAATCTTTCATATCCATTACTTTTTCCATCTCTGTCTGAAATTTGTTGCCAACAACAATTTGAATAATGTTTGAGCACTGTTTGAACTGATGTAATCAGGTATCAGTAGGGTTTTTGTGCAATGGAAAAGGGGCTTTACAGAAAATTTGGGAAGAGACAGACATTTTTCCAATATGAGATGAGATAAATATAACAAGACGTGGGAATCCACCCCCAGTTATTTATTGATTTATTTATTGATGAGCAAGCTCTATGTTGATGTTTTTTTTTATTATTAGGCCTTTTCTTATTTTTGAAACATATATTTATATAACCTTCATAATTAGATCAGGGGCTGTTTATAAAATATTTGAGGCTGCTTTAGATGTCCAGGCCTCATGAGCTTAAATTATGAGCAAAAAAAATATCGATTTAAATTGTCTCTGCTCTGGTCACATTAAGTAAAGCTGTTAATTAGAACATCTGTGTTTGCAGATACAGGCTACACATGTCACAATCGGAAGTCATCATAACTTATCAGTGGTGCATGCATATATCAACATTAATCTGAGCTACTTTTAATCAGCAACATTGAAAAAAAAAAAGAAAATAATAATATAATAATAATTAAAAACATGTGGTGTGCTTCCATATACTTGAATGGTCATTTTACTGTATGCCTCATATAAACATAAACACTGTCCAGATAATTTCTGGTTTAAAAAAGGTCAGAGAATCTTCACTTGGATATTTGATTGAGAAAATTGCTTTTATAGTTTATTCAGTGAGATATGCAAATGGCACTAGACTTTCTTCATTTTCTCAGTAGAAAGGTGCCTGTGTGCCTGAATAGCTGCAGAGTATTGCTTTGTACAACTGGGCAGAGACAGGTTGGAGAGGATATGATGGCTCATTAATGGATTACAGTTCAGACTTTTTTCAGATGAGCTCAATGTTTCCAAAGTGGCCTGTCAGGTCATGCTAAAATTAAATAAATGTTCTGTAATCAGATGAGAGTAAGGTTATTTCAGTATCTCTATTAAGGTGTCACCAATTACATTTTGTTGACATTATGTATTTGCTATTTGTGCCAACTGTTTTCTCTTGGAATAAATGTGCATTTCAACCATATTGCATAAGAATAAAAAATCTGTGATGTGGTAATGGAAGTTCTCATTGAAAATATTAAAGTGCAGTGCAATCTGATTGGTTACACGACACATGCTTAAGGCTGCACACATACACTTGTCACATGAAAAAGGAAAAAGCAGGGCCAGGATGTTGGTAAAAAACATACCTGGTGTATCACTCACGCTGACAGCACAGCGGACTGAAGATCCTTTCTCTGTGTGTCTGTCTTCAGGACAATGAAAGTCTTTAATCAGGCCATGGCCTGCTAATGAACGGAGGCGGGTAGACGGCCCGGGAGAGGAGAGGCAAAGAGGAAGGCAATTTCTGGAAATGATTACAGACTCATTTCCTTGTTTATCCTGCCTTTGAAAAGAGAAAGAGAGACCCCCCCTTGCCCTCCACCCCCAAAGGATCCCCAGTTATTGTGTGACAACCACTGACCCTCCACCCCCCCCCCCCACCCTATCCAGCAGCACCCGGCTGAGGCCCTTATTGGTCCATTCTTAATCACTCGCACTCCGCGCTCTTTCACTTTTGCTCCCGTGCTTTGGCAGATTTGTTTCACTCTTTCAATAAACGATTTCCTTCGTTCCTCCGTCCTTTCTCTCCGTTTCTCTTGCTGTCCCCCTCTCCTGTGCTCTGCTCTATTGTGGAATTGAGGGCCCCACTTGTAAACAATTTCCCCACAAGATCAAGCTGTGTCCCGTCCCTTTTCATATCGAAGCTCGGGCCTGCCCAGGCCCTTGTCTGCTTCAAGTGGGCAAGCTGGCTAGGACTGAAGTTAATGGCTGGAAATCTCTAACTAACCTCTCCAACAGCTGTCTCCAGAGTCCCCTCTTTCTCGTTCTCTTCTTTAACAATGTTTCCTCTTGCTTTTTTTTCTCTCCTTCGCTCTTTTGCTCTCTCCTTCTTTGCCAAAAATAGTGGATGAGGGCGCTGGTTGATTGGGGGGGAAAAACTCGAGGAATTTTTTTCCAGAAATATGCCTTTTCCTCCAACAAGTGGCTCAAGGCCGGAAGAAAACGAAGGAGGTAGAACAGGAGGGAAAAT
Organism: Plectropomus leopardus; assembly: GCF_008729295.1. NCBI lineage: Eukaryota > Metazoa > Chordata > Actinopteri > Perciformes > Serranidae > Plectropomus > Plectropomus leopardus. The sequence continues at coordinate 13,336,816 of NC_056482.1, forward strand.
GAGGCTGTAAAGCTCCTTTCCCCCCATATTTCTCCCTCTCTGTCTCTCTCTCTCTCTCTCTCCTCCTTTCAGTAAAAAGAAGTATAAGAAAAGACCCTCCATAGGACATGTCTTTCTTTTTGAAACACAGGTTCAAAGGCACTGGGAGATTTGGGCCCTTTGTGAGGGTTTGAGGGTAATGATGAGAGGGGAGGAACAACATCCAATTCCAAACAGCTTCCTGGCCTATTCTGCACAGAATCTCTCCAAGCCCTCGGCTGTAGAGCTCAGGCCTAATCCACACAAATCTACACTAGCTGGAGAAAAGCTGTTTCCAGTCCTCAAGTGGGTGAAAGTACTATTGGAGTGGACGCTGCTGGCTGACTGCTGAATCCCGGTGGCTGCCTGTTTAGCTTTCGAGCAAACACATAAATGGAAGGTCAACAGCTCCTCCGGATTTATAAAATAATGGGTATAATCATTAACACAACAATGATTTATCACTGACAATTAACACAATTCTGCTGTGGGGGGGATTAAACACAGATTTCCAAAGTAAAGAAGTCAAAAATAACTATTGAAATATTTCTCACAAAAGATGTTTGATAAATAACTTCCTCTGATCCTCTAATGGTTCATGTAATAGGGGAGAATGGCTTCAAATCAATAGATTTTTTTCCAAGAAAAAGCAAGATTTAAAGTTAACCATAGGTCTTTAAAAACAGCCAGGTCTCCCTATCAAACGATAACAAAAAAATGAGCGATGCCGTCATTGCACCATTTCCATGCTGGCATTCACCTGTGGTGCACCAAGATTGAGTCTGCATCGCTGCTAAATTTGAGGGACAAGGTGGCTTTTGTCCTGTCAACTAACATTGTTCTTCATTTCTTCATTTTGTCAGCTAGTTGTTTGCTGCCATTTGCTGACAAATTTCAGTTCATCTAAACAGCTTTCCTGGCCCTCACCGTTACATGTTGAGGAGTGCACTGGCCCACTGAAATGGAACACACCCAATGATTATCTCCTGGTTAGGATTCCTTCAGTGTTCATTTTTAGGAGGTTTTTATCAGGAGCCAAATTATCCATAGAGGTCTCTTCCTCTCCAAAACGGAAAGACCATGTGATTAAAGCCAGTAAAAAGCACTAAACAAAGCCGTTTCATGTTAAAAATCTGTGTTTCTCCTGTTTTGTTCAGTTCTATGCGGAGGGGCTGCTACCCCAGTGGATTCTAATGAGTGCCCACCTTTTATTCTCTGATAACTTAAGATTTGAGATGAACTTTAAAGGACGTCAAATTATCTGAGTTCTCCTCCTCTCCACAACAAACTGAATGGATAATTAGAACCAGCTAAAACACTTAATAAAACAGTTTCAAATGAAAAATAAGTGTTTCCCTTATACTGTCTGGCATGCCATGGGCTAGAGCCAAACATTAGTGTATTCATTTTTAGCGATTTAATGAGGAAAAGTTACATATAATATCTGTTATCAAATCTGATCATGCTGGTTCAGCATGTACATAGAAAATGTGTAATCAGAGTAACATTTTAAAAACAGAGAGCAATGTTTAACCACCTTAAAATTTACACTAAAACATTTTTCTGTCTCTGTAATTAAATCATCGCCTATATTCAAATTCACTGTATTATTATATAACTTCCAGTCATAGTTTCTATTGTTCCTCAGAATCTTATCCTTGTTTCAGTGTGTATTTTTTTTTTTTTTTAAATGGTATGAGACTATTTGTTCATCAACTGCCTGTGCAATGAGAGTGGACTCTGCCATTCTTAGACACCCAGATGCCCTGAAGAGACAGGTGACAACCTCCCATCATGCCACATCACGCCCTTTCTGTGCTGTTGACACACTTAATTTGGCCTGGCAAGTAAGCATTTAACCTAAGATTACATTAACAGACATTCAAAGGAGGCCAACTGGCAAAGACGTAGAGACATAGAATGCACTCTAAAGCTGACACATCCGCACAATGAAACACACTAACACAAAAAACACATAAGGCTACGTAAAAAAATGGTTTTGTTGCTGAATTTTTTTAATACATCTCTGCCACTGATGCATCTCAAAAATGTATAGGCTATGTTTATATCAGATTTGGATTCAGACAACTTTATCAATCCCGCCAGGGGCAATTAATTTGAACAGCTTGCTTTGTATTCATACAGTAAAAAAAGAGGCACATAACTAGATTAACCATAATAAAAAACAAAAAATAAAATATGCCAAGGAGTTGAGTGGAATAAATGAGTCTAAAAACAGAATAACATTAAGTTTGATTATTAATTTAAAAAAAACATAAACAATCTAAAAAAATAACATTTACAGAGAATTTAATGGATGAATCGCAGCAAATAAAAGATTTGGAATGGTGGTTAGTCTTACAAGCAGGTAAAAAGTAACAACACCCTGATGGTAACAGAAAATTCACCTGCAAGAACATGTCCAGAAGAAGCTAAAATACAAAAAGTGGTCAAGTCCCTTTTTACAATAAACAAATCCTCCAGAAAGCGCCAAGTATTTTCTATCATGTTTCATTTTGAAATCGTCAGTTGCCACACGCATGCAAATCATGTGCATGCTTCTGCACAGAAAGTGCACATACATATACACACACTAACATGTGAACACATATGCACATTATAGGCTTCAAGCACACTGTAGCATGTGACACCTACATACTATCACCCAAATAGCAAAAGCAGCTTGCATAGAAATGTACACACACACACACACACACACACACACACACACACACACACAGTCCCATGTTGTCATGCTGATGGTGGTCACAGGCAATGAGGACTGATGAGTAAGATCTTGGCCGACATGCCCTGAAAGAAAGGATTTGTTGTCCTCCTTCATCACACCTACCTGTTTTTTTCACACATGGCTTCCTCCTCTCTCTTCCTCACTCTCTCTTGCCCTCTTTCCATTTTTCATTCTCCTTGCTGAGCAGATATTTGAGTGCCGCGGGACCCTTTAACCCCCCCCCCTTCCCTGTCCCTCCCTCTCCCCCCATCCGGTCATCAAACACGGGCACCAACTCACAATGCCACCCTCTTCCCACCTGCAAAACACAAACAAACCCCCCTCCTTCATCTGTCCTCAAACAAAGAGCACTCCCTCTCTTTTTTTTGTCCTGCACTGTCAGTTCTGTCCAGCTTTTCACTTACAATTAGCTTTGGCGGGCTTCGCACTCATCAACTGTCGTGAGTTTAGCACCCAGTCATGAGGGGCCTTGACAGATCAAGCTAAGGCACCCTGACACCACTGGTGTGAAAGAAGATTCTAATTCTGGATAATTAGCTGACGAGAGCATGTAAGAGGGGAGGGGGGGACGGGGGGAGCTGAGGCAAAGTGGCAGTGCGTCGTAAGCACTTTCTGTCAACTTACTGTTGATCTCTGTTCTCTCTTGCTGTCTCTCTCTCTCATCCATCCATCTATTTCTCTGTCTCTCTCTCTCTCTCTCTCTCCTTCACCTGACCTCATTTACACATCTCTCTCTGGGGACCAGCTATGACACACTTATTCCTCATGCAATACCAAAGACCTCATATTAATTTTGAGCCAGTTAATTCTAAATAATCCTCACTCCATTATTCAAATCTATGAACAAAATCTATGATTTTTACATTTTATTATTATACATTTTTACTTTTTTTATTTTATTTTTACAACATTCTATATGTAATTCATTTTAATAGTGATCTTCGACCTGCAGTGATCAGGTGCAGTTAAACAAAAAAAAGACTTTGACTGACATTAATTCAATTTAAAAAATTCATCAAAGATACAGGAAGTGTTAAAGAAGATTAAATATGAAAAGTTAGTCAAAAAACATTAATCCCAATTTATCAAATTATCATTACGACATCATATATCAGGAGCTAATTAACATTCATTAACCAATCCATGCAACAAGAATCTACAGTATTGTTCAAAAGAAAAAAAGCATCAGGAAAATTTGTCAAAATATTCTCAAAACTAATGACTCTTCCTGGTTTTATAGTATTATAGTATTATAATGATAAACTGAACAATGTGAAGTATATTAAGAAAACACACTGAGACTAGTAGGCTTATACTTGCAACAAAGGTTAATTATCAAATGGAATAGCATACTGCTGTATAGTAGATAGCATGCTGTGAGTTTGTTTACTAAAGAGAAAGTTCACTTTCAAATTAAAAATCTATGTTTTTCCCTCTACCCATAGTGCTATTGTGTATTTGAGTGTCTGAGTGTTGGGGATATCAGCCATAGAGATGTATACCTTGCATATAATGGAACTAGATGGCACTAGTTCAAAGCGTAAAAAAAATACATTCGAAAAACTCAACATCAATGTTTCTTTCCAGAAATCATGACTCGCTTAAGCGAGATAATCCACAGACCTAGCTGTGAGCAGTTTCATGTAGAGACTATCTTCTTTCTTCTGAACTACACCGACCAATCATGTCACCTAGCAGAGGGAGCTTGCATCTACTCATGGACAAGAATCTTGTGCTCATGATAGTACAATCTGTAAACATTAATGGCGTCCTCCTCAGCTTCTCATTGGATGTATTGATATGGGTTCGCCTGAATTACGACAAGAATCACCCATATCTCTGCATATACCAATCCTGTCACCCAGGAGTGTTATATAAGAATTTCCAACAGTACAATTGTTTTGAAAAAATCAATGCAGCCAAGATTTTTTTTTATCCCTATCGTCACATTTTTTTTACCATGAACATATGCAAAATGATTATTGACAGTGTATTAAAAAATGTTTTCCCTAATATATTCGGTCATAACAACTGAAGCAGGTGTCATATTGTTTCCTGTTTGAGCAAAAAAGTATATAAAGGGACTTTTTAGAGACACGGTTGGTGCATATGTGAATTGACACTTGATCTTGAACTTGTGCATCCTCCAATGTTTATCAAAATATAAGTGCCCCACTAACTCCATTATTGGCTAATACATTGAATGACCTTATTATCTGCTTGTGCCAATTGTCACATGCAATTCTATCAGCATACAGTTTCATGTGCTGTTTGGATGTCCCAGTTTTTATAGAAGTCTATCGTAGCCATTGTAAATGTATTGAACAAATGGCATAGATAATGCTGATGATGTTTCTCTTTTATAAACAGTGGTCCATCAAGGCCAGCAACAAAACCTGCTCCAGCAGGCTTGTCAAGGGTTACAACTATGCGAGCACTACGTTTCTGAACAAAGACCGAATGAGAGTGAACATTCACACAGGTATAATGACATATAACAAAAATAAACATACACACACGTATATGTATGTATGTATGTATATATATATACTTGCTCATATGTACATCCTCAATGCCATATGCATACATGCCCCAGCACATGACCACATGCACGTTTAAAATGCAGATGCAAAAAAAGCTCACACACACACACACACACACACACACTCAGTTAGTGCTATCTTGGAGGGAGTCTTGACATAATGTGGGCCTAATGCAGGGTGACATTTGTGATGTCAGATTCTTTGCACCACCGGCTGGGTAGTTAATGGCCATTAGAGGTTGTACACAGGCTCTGATTGGTGCAGGAGGACAATGTGACCCAGTGTGTGTGCGTGCATAAATGACACCTCCATGTAATGGCTAGTTGAAAAAGTGACCCAACCAAACCAGACACTGACCATATCAGACGTCAATGCATTCATGCCAAAATTTCCTAAATCTTTTCTACACACGTAAACCTGCCTCACATGACAGTACTTATGCCTAACCATATTCTCAAGCATCCACTCACTGGAGCTCTCTTGCCATATCAACACATTTACCGAGTTAACCATCCATGAATGTCTACATATCAGACCGTGACCCAACAGTTAAGCCCGGCGCCGGGGCCCCTGTGTGCCGCACACGGAGTGGGCCCATCCAACCGTGGCCAAGGTGGGCCCCAGCCACTGACTTGAGCCAGACACAATGGGCAGGACCGATGGTTTTGAAATGATATCTATTACTGTTAGTGACAGCAGTCCCGGACAGCGTGCTTTGATGCTCCTACAGACTGACAAGCCGAGCAGAGTGACGCTGATGGCTGTGGGCACAAATCAGAATCGCTTTACTGCATCGGCGGCGCCCCTGCGACGCTACACTCTCCCTAACCCTGGCCCCCAACCTCTGCCCTGCTCTGCCCCGCTATGCTCCCAAAACTGAGAGTGAGAAGTAGGAAAATCTGGATAGGTACGGAAGCAAGAGGAAGAAACAGAGTGTGAAGAACAGACAGCTGAATATTAGTATCATGTAAGAAACAAGAGAGAAAACACGGAGAAGAAGGGGAAAAAGGAAAAAGAATATGCATATGTGAGTTATCATCAGGCCTTGAACTTCTCAGCACTAAGGTTGGGAGATATTGGTAAAAATGTAATTGCAATATAATTTCTTTTATTTTGGTTGATATTGATAATTATCTACCAAAAAGGTCAAATCATTGTTTCTTTTAAGTTTAAAAGTTGATTTTTAATCACCAGCGCTGATCAGCACCCATCCTTCATATCACTGTCTTCTCTTTTACCTAAACAACACCACCCTCCTTCACTTGACACTCATTTTACACTTCCCCTCTTTTTTCACCTTTTCTCTGTAAGAAAATTTTCTTATTAGTTTTATATTTTAAGAGTGTTGTTTGGATCTAAAATGAGTGCAGATCCAGATAGAGATTTAGGAGGGATGAGGAATGAGTTAAAGTGCAAGAGGAAAGAAAACAAAAGAGAAAAAAAAAGACTTTGAATTGTCAAGACGTAGACCGAACTTCTTAATACCTCCACAATGAGCCATGCTACTGGAATGGATTCCCCAGTGGGGGAAAAAAAACAGTTAATCCAGGATGTGTTGACATTTCTTTGGCTTGAAGCACTTCCATTTCCACCTATAATTGAAAACATCTTACAATGCTGAAAATTAAGTCTGATCTCCTGTAACATAGTCTTAAGTGTATGCATTCATTCAGTGAGTCATTTTTAAAGTTTGAAATAATTTGACAAAAAGCCTCCTGAATACTTGAGTGTGTTAAAAGATGTCTTCTAAACAAACTGTGGATGTTCATGTTGTCTTTTTCTGTGCTACTGTATTTAGTTTCTGCACACACCCAGTCCAAAACTAGCTGTACCAACACACATACATCATGTCTGTCATGTATCATGAACAGTTTGCCCGCTGGCACTGTAGGAAATCTCATCAGTTAAGTGATGCTGTGGTCTCAAGATCTGAGGACTCATCTGAGGTAACATAATAAACAATGAATATACACACAAGCAAGCACAAGACATACATAAATGCGTGCCTGTGATTTAAGTGCACACACACACACACACAGACACTGGCACACACAGCCAGAGACAAACAGGGTGGCGAGTGAACACAGGCGGCGAGGCTACAGCGGTGTCTGACTCTGCGTATGTGTGTGTGCCAAACACATTTCCTAGCATCGGAGCACCAGCACGGCGGCTCCTCAGAGGGAGAAAGGAGAGGTAGTGGTGCCCGCTTAGCTGAAAGGCCTCTGGCCACCATGCCAGCACGATCTCTTCAGCACTTCGGGACCCCCGTCGCTCGCTGCATCTCCCTTTCTCTCCCTGCCTCTCGCCTCTCCCCCAACCCACGTTTATTTCTGTCAGCTTCCATATTCTTGTCTTCACAGCGTGTTTGCCCGTACTCATAAGACATTTCTAGTCCGTGCAGACGAGGCGCTGCCGCCTACTGTGGGGACCCCTGGTAAGATGGTAAACAGGCACACCAGCTTCTGCAGGCAGGCTCCCCAGTTGTAGTCAGGGCCTGGGGACACGTCGGAGTCAGACCTTCCCCTTATCCTTATTCTCTACAGGGACGATCAGTAGGCCTCTTAAGGCCCTGGTGTGACATCGCCTGTCCCATACGATACACCAACACAGGCACCAGGCTCTTCCCCTGCGGTCGTACGGCCTCCATATGCACACATCACTACAATGAGGGTCCTTCAGTGAAGGCCCCAGCTTTCCTGATATCAGGGATATTATCTGGAAAGATTGTTGCCAGTGGACAGCAACAAAAGGTCAGAGGAGCATTCGCTGATCATGACCATGATAAACACAATAGTCTAAGATAAGGATGCAGCATTTGCAGGTTTCAGAGCTGCATTGTCATGTAGTAACACAAACATCGAAATATTTTAAATGAATGCAGAACGTGATTGAACATTTGAGTGGTTTCTGTCAGGAGTGCTCCATAGTGAAGAAGTAGAAAACATATATTAAATAACCTTTGAATATAATAGAGTGTGTAGAGTGTTTCCTCTTTTAAAAAACAATACATACAATATGGTGAATAATTATAATTATATTTACATTATTTGTTGTAACACTGTTGTAAAACTGATGTCTGTTGCCCTTAAATAAACACAAAACATATTTTAGAATAAACACACACTGGCAAATTCTGCCATCTTGTATACAAATAATACAACATAAACCCATAAGTGCAAATTTTGGGGTGGATGCAGGTGACATGTCCCCTCAATATTTTGAACATGAGCTTTTGTCCCTCCTATTTAAAACCATGTCAGTAGCAGGGAAGCAATTTTGACCAAATTAAAGGTTCAGTGTGACATCTAACAGAAGAGATATATCATTTAAATGAATCAACATGCCCCCATAACAGAAACAGAAATGAAAAATATAAAATAAAACAAAATAAGAATGTGTTTAAACAAATGCAGTGAATTTCTATTTTTTGCCAGTGTACAGAAAAAAATATATTTTGAATTCTCATCAGTAAACTAGGATCTGTGAGAGATTAATAAGCTTGAATACATTAAATATTAATCCAATTGATATTAATTGAGGTAAAGATAACATTTGTGGAGAAAATACATTTTTAAACTACTTTGGTTAAACATGCAATTTGACCTGAGAACATCATTCCTGTCACTTAAAGTTCAGCAGAAGAGTTAAATACACTTACACCATAAAATGATGCAGAAAATGCACAAATTACTACTAAAGTTTCCCCAAAATATGCCAGAAATTTATTGTGTGATGCTTAAAATTTTCTGGTGGACACCCCAACCCCCTTATTTCATATTCATTCCCCCCAGTGTTGAAACAAAACCTACACCCTTGCCTGGTACACTAAAACGGCAGTAATTAACTGTGTAACGCACAGGTACAAAATTAAATTATTCTCAATTAAATCATGAACACAATCCTAATCAGAAGCCCTGCCTGAGTATTAAAAAAATGTTCCTCTTTAGCATGAGCAAATCCTTCCATTATTCACTCTCTAACGGGGAGAGCAATTCTTGCTATGATTCAGGGTCATACGGAAACTCCACAGCCTCAGCTTGGGGTTGTCACGACCTATCAAGGCCACTGTTAATTACCTGAGTTCAATCCTACAACGAATCACTGAGGTCAAAGCACTAAAAGGGAATAAGCGTAATGAACATATGAACCATATGCGAGTGAATAGGAGGAAATAGTGAGGAGGGGTGGGAGGGATGAAAGTGATAAAAGAGCCGCGGAGGCCAGGATTGCATGAAAAAAGGAAAAAAAAAAAAAAAGAGCACTACAAAAAAAAGTCAAAATTCTAAATCTTTTCCATCTTATCTTGGCCCTTCAATGGGTTGTTCAACCAGCTGTAGTCTCTGTGGTCTCCTGATTGACGTGCTGGAGCCAGCAGGTCCATCTATCTGCCCTTTAATGAGATGAGCAGGAAAGAGGGCTTCAGGGATTGATAGCTGACATTCTTGTAGGGACCCTCCTGCTCCTGCCTCTGTACACCAGTTAGGGGAGGTAAAGGCCGTATATAATGACCAACCCCAGTGTACTGATTTACAGTGCTGACCCTCAGTACGCCCTTACAGCAGAGACAATAGTCTCTACACAGGGCAATAAAGGAACATACAACAAATCCCAGGGACTGGCTGTCACCATCCCTCATCTGGCTCTTTACTATAGCAGCCATTTCTGTAAAATGGCTGATGAATTTAAAAAATAAAACAAAAGATGGCGAGTTGTCACTGAGAAAAACCATTTGTGTTCAATTTAACATAATCAGCTCTCTTTTCTAACACCAGTTAGAGAAATTTAAGTTAGTAAAAAGAAAGAAAATAAAGCTTTATATCTGAAACAAGGTCAAACAGAGATTTTTCTTTTCTTTTTTTTTTTTTTTCCAAAAAAAGGACCAAAATCTAAACTTACTGCAATTACATTTTAAAAGGTGCATGTGCACTGGCTGAATATTTGAATATTTTGTATTTTAAATTAGCTATAGAGAGCAGAACTGTTTTTTTGTTGGGTTTTTTTTGCAACCTTTGTCGCATGTCATGCCCATTTCTCACTTCCATCATTTCCTGTCAGCTGTCTGCTGTATGCTATCTAACACAGGCAGAAATGGGACATATCCAGGTTTTTCACATGTACATGCACATTGATGCCCCCTACCATTACATACCTCCACACAACCAGAAAGAGCATAAATTAAAGCATTTAAAAGAGCATCTGAAGGAAACATAGTGTGTTTGGACACCAGTCATCTCCATGTGAAAAATATTTGGAATTTGCAAATGAGTACATGTGTACAACATAGAATGAAAGAGGGGCAAATCTTTAATCCACTCTGCACAGTGTCTCTGCTGGTGGGTTAGCATCAAGATTAGCCGCATAAAGCACTAAATTAAATACTAATCAAACACAAATGCTGAAAGAAAAAGGGAGACAGGAAGATAAAAAAAAAAGACACCAGCGAAACACAATGGTGTTACAATAAATGGTACTTGTTTCTAAGACCTCACTTAAAATGTGTCTGTCCTGTTCCAGCGGGACAGAGAGGCTCAGGTGACAACTTGTGTCCCTCCTCCGAATGTGGACCTCCATAGCCTCCCCACAGCCAGTGTTTTCTGGCAGGTCATAAAAGATAATTGCGTTGCCTGGGCTTTTTAAGAGTTAGCCAACGAGTGCTCCAGGGTGGTCAAGGGGACTTAATGTGTGTTTACCATGACACGGAGACAGTGAGACTATACCTAGCCACCCACTAGACAGGAGATAAGACATCAATCTACCCCACCTCTCCAATTTAGGTATGAAGAGAAGGAGGGATGAGAGGAGAGGAGGGGGCTGTTTGAGGAATGAGTGGAGCTTGCCCCATCCGCCGTGCGGTAGTTTGGGGCTGCATGCACCATATCCACTGAACATGTGTGTGTCTATCGGTGTATTTCTGCGTATGTGTGCATGTGTTTCTGTGTGTGTGGGCCAGACACAGCAATCTACAGGGAGTCGTTGCCCTATAGCCCCGGCCCTGCTATAACTTCATTAGGTGTGTGTGGAGGTAATGGCACCGTGGTCCAGGAGCTCGTAACATGGAGCCAGAGGCCCATCGGCTGCCCACCAGCCCAGCCCACACAGATACTGCGCTGGTATGCCTCTGTATAAGCTCCAGTTATATGAGCAGAATTAGTGTTTAGTGAGGAGCCACTATAACTTAATACAATACTGTGCTTTTATATTGAAGTGAGTGGAATTTTCAAATACTGGGGATTACATTGGGGACATGGGGATAGATTAGTAGATTAATTCACACTAGATGTATATAATTCTGCTGGGCAATGTGAATAAAGACGTAGAGCAGATGTAGACAGAAGAAATTGATTTGAAACTCCAAGACGATCCATACCTTTCACACCAATGATGCAATAAAGCCAGTCCAAACGCAGTTCCAATTCTGCTGACAGCCAGGTTATGGCTACTGCTTTGTTGGAGTCAATGAGAGAATGAGCAAAAAATTTGCTGCTTCTTCAAAAATAATATATTAAAGTCCTGGATAAAGCAACATAATCGGAAAATGTTGCACCCCAAGGTGTAACAATCGATACCAAGTGGAAAGGATTAAATTGCATTATGTCATTGTCTGTAGCCTATTGTTTTGTTGGTTGTCACTCAGCCTTGGCAGTCGGCCAATTGAACACAAAGTCAGAGGAAAGTGTTTCTATACACCAGGGATGCATTTATAGAAGTGTAGGGACAGTTATGCAGTACTAGATCACACATACATAGCTATGAAGATATTGGTTATTTTAACTAGCTTTGGAACAACAAATAACAGGGACGAAGCACCAAATTTGAGGCCCAATGCATGAGTAGTCTCTGTGGGCCCCCCTCCTTTCTTGTCCTTATCCATGTCTCCCTCACTCATCTTTTTTTCTTTTTTTTTTAACAATGTCAGTTTCGTTTCTTTCTGATACCTTCATTTTCTTTCTTTTTTTTAATGGAACCCAACACGTTTTCATCCCAATTTGTCACATGTTGCAGCTTTGTCAGTGGACTTCTGCGTCTGAGCTGACTAATCGATTTTGTGCCTTTAAGGAGTAAGAGGAACCTCAGGGAGCTTCTACTATTTTCTAAACAAAATTCAGTCTTTTAACTAATTTAGTTTTAATTTAGTTATAGCAGTACTTACTTGGCCATAAAAAATTGCAAAGATACCAAATGTTTCATTTTAGGCTTTTCGAGTAATCAGTCCAACAATCAGTTCCACTTTTCCCCCTGTTGAGCAGGCCTTTGCTTCTAATGAAAGAGAACAGTCAGTGTAGATTGAGGACTGACAACGCTCACACACCATGAACTGTGTGTCGTCTCTGGTTCCTCCCGTGGACTAAAAGGACAGCTCATTTGAATAGTCCGCCTGGTCATAGACAGACACACACACAGACTGATTGAGTTGCACATCCCATTTCCGAAGGGAGCCTCTGTTTATTTATTTGCTATATGTCTGAACTTCCCTGCCTTGATGTTGTTGTGTTGTAAGTGAGTCAGAAAGGGGTCCTTTATTAAATCACTGGGCTCTCCTGCTGGAGTGAGACTATCCCACAGATCTATGGTAATACACAGCCTGGGGTGGAGGACAATTCCATTAGTGGAGGACAGGGGCTGGGGCTGATAGCGCGACAGATAGGGCCCCCTCCTTGCCACAATATCTCTTGGCTGACTGGCCAGTCAGTCTGTTTAGCCTGAAGTTTTATAGAGCTAATCACCACTGTTTGCACAAGTCGTAATAAATCTGCCCTCTGCACCTGAGTGGTAGACGCAAAACAAAGTATTGTCGTCACATACTGAGTACCTGGATTCTAGGGTGGTTCATATCATAGAAAGACTCTTGCAGGAGAACTGATATAATACAGTTTTCCTTTCAGCTTGCTTTTATTTTCATGGTTTTGGCCTACATTTTCTATTGGTAATAAAGACATAGTGAGTTAATTGACAAGATCTGGGTGTTTAAAAAAAGATGGTTGCTAACAAGTGGCTAAAAGAGACTACATAACGTCATCACACTCAACAGCGCTGAACATCACTTAATAGCCTCACAGCGGTGGCGACGCAGCTGTAGTGTAGTTCGTTTTAGCCCAGCAATAGCTTTTCACTTCTGGCAATTGTATTTAGGCTTCAAAAATCCTAAAAGAGGTGTTCATTTGTAAAGAATGAATGAATAAAACATGTCAATATAATAAACATTTGTTTGCCACAGAACTTATTTTAGGCAAAGATAGAAAATCCAATGAATAAATCCAATGGAAAAACATCATCCCTGGGGCATTCTATATTTCCAACACCCTGCAACTTGCACCAAAACAATCTAGATTGATAAATTGCTCTATAGGTATTAGGAAAATATGTATTTTTGATTTGGGGGTGAACTATCCCTTTAAGGCACATAGCAATTGTTCGACCCCTGACTTAAGTTGCATATCGCACCCCTCATGCTTTCTCTCTCCCCACATCTCCTGTCTAGTTTAACTGGCTGCTCAACATAGGCAAAAAGCACACATAATAAAAAAAAAACAAACCTTAATATTACCCAAACTGTCTGTTGTAAACATTCATCACAGTTTACAAACTGACCCTCTCTTTCAACATTAACCCATGATACTAAATATAGTTGTGTGCAAAATCTTTCTGTGCATTGATGCTAATAATGCTATTTTGGGTGTCCTAAAACAGGTACAGTGTCTACCATATGTGCATTTTGGAGTCACTCCCAGCACACAGCTACATTCAGTTTACATTTTTGAGTTGACCTTCACAAAGTTAGGCCAAACAAGTGAGCAAGAATAGGCCAGGCTTTAGTAAAGCCTGTGATGAAAGCCCACCACTCTTGTTTTTATTGTCCACTCTCCACCAGGCGGAGTGTTGTGGGAACTCTAGAGAGTTGTGGCTGCTGTTTGATCACACCATGGGAGTCTGACCTGTCAGTAAGTGGTGGCAAACACGGCCCACACACAGAGCAGCGAGCGACTATGCATGTATATGAGTGTATGTGTTTCCCACACGCAGCGCCACATACCTCACCAGAGGAGGCAGGTCACAACGTGTCAGAGTGCTGAGGATCCATAATGGCCATTTAGCCTTCAACAGCTAATATCAGCATTGCTGATTTACTAGGAATTGGGCTGTGTGGTCGCTGGAGTCAGGAACTGCTTTCATTAAACCTGTTTGACATTAGCTGGTATGAACATACAGCCGAAAAGATATACATATATTATACTGAATAACAATAAAATGAAAAAGAGATATTAAATATCCTGCCTAAGCTGCTTCCAGTACTGGACTCCATACCAGCACGCACCATACATCCCTCCATGTTAACTAGCATGGTACTGGCTCTGGTAACCAGCTGTTTCCAGCCAGGCGGAGTGACAAGGGACCGGAGGGAGCCATCGAAACTCCAGGAACTATGACAGAAGCGTGGTGACAAGTGACATCGACGCCCTCCCTCATGCATGTGTCCCCCACACTGCACAGGACAGCACCCTCAGCAACAAGACAAGACGGAGATCACGCAGCATGCTAGGCTAATAGCTACGATATGCTCTGCTGAAGTCAACTCTGATAGAGGACTGGCTCTGTGATCACTGCTGATAGGGGAACAATGTGACTCGTGGATGTCAGATTGCATATATGGAAAGGGCAGCTTGTCTCCTGGATACTTTCTGTACCCAGCGATGAAAACTTGAAAAATCTATGTAAAAAGTTAGATAAATAAGGAGCTGTAATTGCATAAGATTGGTTATCTGCAGGACTTGACCTCAGATTCACCTTCACAGCTTGGAAGTATCACAGTGGTGCTAATGGAGACCATGTTTGGTGTTTGCTGGATCTATTTACAGCAGAGGCACGGTGCAAACAACATGTGCTTGAAGGTTTGACTAAACACACATACAAAAATTGAACTTTGGCTGTTAAAGCTTTCTCTTTTACACACAAACATACACACACTGCCCCTGTGACCAACTGGAGACCAGAGAGACATTGACATGACCCAGATAATAGGCCTAAAGTCTTGCCTCTACAATTTGATCAATTTGCAGTTTCCTCACAATCGCAGCCGCTGTGCTGTCCCCCGCAGCTACTGTGTGGCCCCCCACGCCCAGCCATGCAGACGCATCACCGCTCGCCACAGCAAGATGCTCTGCCTTTCACCCCTTTTCCCCCCAAATCACTGCTAAGCCTGCCTGATGCCTGCTGCCGGGACACAAACGTGCTCTTGCTCCTGTCATCTCTAAGCAAGCACAGACAGGAGGGAAAAAGGCTGACAGTTTGTCTTGTACCATATGCCACGTGGCAGCAAAGCCTAACTGATATGGCCGGAGTTTGGGCCACAGCCAAGGGCTCTTTTTCTTTTTTTATCTATTTTATTCTCTTCTTCCTTGCATGTGCCTGTGTCTTGGGCGGAAATGTGAAACAAAATCACTGTCTGGCCCTCACCAGGTTGGATTTACTGTCTGGGCCCAGCCAGTGCAGGGAGCTGCTTTGATCGTTATTTGTGCAATATTTCAGACAGTACTCACGAAAGGTCTAGCCACTGATAGTTGGAATAGCCAGCTCGGCGCAGACTTGCCGTGCTGAGGAGAGTCCAAGAAAACACTTTTTTTCCAGAGGGAGGAAAAACATGTTAGGAAGTAACTATCCCCTCCTTCTCCTTGCCTCCAGACATGTTAGTCTTCAGTCAAGCTAATCAATCATGGATTCACCTGTGGGGTCTTTCCATACACAGTGCAGGATTGGAATTTGAGCAGGGTTGTCAATAGTAGAGAATTTGCTTGTGCGACAGGCTTAGTGAAGGCAAATTTGTTGCTGCTGACGTTTTAACCCTTGAGGAGTAGCACTGCTTTGATCATTTGCCTCAGAGTGGAAAGACAGAGACCCTCAGGCTGCCAACTAATTTCAGTAAACTAAGGTGTGTGTTTACAGCTGACAAAAAGGAATAAATGTCGGCTGTTCTCCTGAAATTATAGGAATTTAGCAAACTGAATATGATATCCTCTTTTGTGCTCAAGAAAAAGAGACTGAAATATGGTTTGTCACTATGAAAGGGATTATGTGGAAGAGACCTGACTGGAAACAGGTTAGGTGATCAATGACACATCATCATTTTCAACACTGATTATTCAAGTTCTGTTTCCATCTGACATTAAGGGTTTTTTTACTGTGCGATAATGTGTTTAGCTCATTGTTTTTGTTTCTTTTCATCATTTGACTTTAATAAATGTGATTAAATACACTGCAACTGTCTGCATTAACGTGAAAAAAAGTGTGAATTAGTTGTCATAATTTGATTTGTGTTAGAGAAATGAAACTTTACAGTTATTGTTATCTTTTTCAGCACTTTAAAACCTAGAGTGACATCACTTCCCTTGTGCTGCTTTCAGATGCCTATCACATGTAGTTAATCCTTTGAGCCCGGAACAAATTGGTGGGATTTCTTTATAAAACTTGGGGATAAAGGGCAACTTGGTAAGAAATGTTCGACAAATTGCAAGAAATTAGTAGATTAAGAATATCATATTATAAAATTATTATCATTATTATTATAAAAAATTTACAGGTAATTTTCTTGTTCCTTTTACTAATTTCTTGCGAATTTTGAGGTCATTTCTTATTTTGTTGCCACCTGCTTTTTCTCGTGTTTTTGAAAGAAATCAAGCCAATTTGCTCAGGTTTTAAAGGGTTAATGTATAACAGTAAGACAACAACAATAAACAGTTAGAGAAATAAAATCTTGACCCAGGGGCTCTCAACTGCATCTAAAAGACTTCATTATTATCATCATCATCTTTAAAGGGACAGTTCTCCCCAAAATCAGAGAGACAGAGAGACAGGAAGAAAACATGGAGGGTGTACTTTTCTGTAGGTTATTGCATGATGTTTTGCCACTTCATGGCCAACCCACCCAAAACTTGCAAAATTTTCTAACAAGCTTACCCCAATCGCCCCAACCCACAAGTCAACCCACGGGACCTGAAGGGTATGGTTTGACCCACGTGTCACTATCAGGGGTAGTTAAGAAATTGCTAATTTTGCCATGATTTCAAGAAAGAGCCATTTCCACTGTATTAGAGAGAAGGTAGACATGTCTACTAGATAGATAGATCGATAGATCGATAGATCAATAGATAGAGTCATAAATATAGGTAAGAATTTATCAGAATATATTAATTAGAATAGATTTATTTATTTACTTGATACTTTATTTTTAGTGTTCTATCAATCTAGGTATAATCATGCAAAACAAGCTATGACTTTCTGTTATAGAGGACAAGTCTCTCAAATATTTAACTCCTAGACACCTTGAGAGAAACCTGCTTTAGCGCAATGTTGCTGTCAGTCAACACCTCCCTGATGTGTCATCCTTCGTAGCAGCTAAACTGGGAACTGGGACAAAGTGGTCACCATTTTCGCTCCGATGGTTCCCTTCCCGCCTTTGCCGAGGCAGCGCAAGAAGGTAGGAAGAAGGCAGGAGTTGATGAGAGAAATGACAGGTGAGTGACAGACGCCTTGAGGAAGAAGAGGTGGGAGTGATGGGGAAGGGTCGAAAGCATGCTAGCCGGGAAGGTGCAGCGTAGTGCCACAGGTAAAGAGATGCCAGGGTGGAAGATTGACGCACCTTGATGGCACTGGCAGGCAGATGTGACAAAGGTGAGGGGCAGAGCTGGGGACCTTCTGGGCTTCTCACAGCTGCTTCTTTGCTCCTGTGAGACAGATGCACAGAAAGCCAGCGTTACACTTCAGTCAACGCAATCATGTGTGTTCATTTGCACAAACATGCTCACACTCACGCAGTTTTGTAAAGCACAGAGCGCAATAACAACCCTAATTCTGGCTTTCTTAAATTGTTCCTCTATAACTTCTACTGCCTTTTTTCTTCCTTCAACCATTTCTGTCTTTCTGCTTTGCTGCTACAACTCCATAACAGGTGCCTGATGTCACCACTGACCGTGTCACCTTCTCCTCCCCTCGTAAATCTCCATTCTCTCCTTCTTCTACACCCATTCGAATTGAATTTTATGTTAATTTAACTCCAGATAACCCTTACATTAGCAGTGGATTCTAGCCATCTTCCTTCTTAGCTAATGTGGAGCCATCACAACCATTTGTGAGTCACCATGATGTGAGCGTTATGTCGTGTGGATAGTAGAAACAGTTGCATTTCCTTGGGTCCTTCTAAATTTTGTCTTTGTGGCCATATATGAAAAATGTTACAGTTTTACTCTCCAATATAGGCCTATAGTGTTTCAATTTGCAGCAACTTTTTCCATGTGCCAATTGTGCAGGTTTTGCGCTACTGTGGAAACTACATGGTGGACTTTGAAGAAGAGAACCTGCTCCATATGTAGATATAAACAGCTCATCCTAAGGTAGCGAAAATACAGTAATTCTCTGATAATTTTAAACATAAACATTTTAATGAATTTATAGTTAAAAGTGGGCCTGTGTCACATTTCTTTTTAAAGATGGGCCCAAAACCTACACACTGGACCTTTAAAGTAAAACTACTGAAAAACTCTACACAAATACACAAATCTGCTACACTGAGAGAATGACTTGTGAGTGCATTAGTTTGACATTTTTTGGCATAAGCTTATTCAATTTCCTGCCAAGAATTAGGATTGATACCAGTCTCTTCTGTGTACACTAATTATGAAGCTACAGCCAGCAGTCAGTTCGCTTATATATATATATAGATATATTAATGATCACTGATTGTGTAAACGGACAGTTCAGTGAATGAACCCGAATCAACAATAGATGCCATCCACACAGCATCTAAAAACAATAACGCTTTTCCCCCTTGCAGATGAAATATGAATTAATTACAAGTATGATATTTTATTCAGGGGGCCTCAGTAGCGAGCGGGGCGCCCATCTGTCTCTCATCTCTCTAGTCAGCCATGTCATGTGGGACTGAAGTGAAAGAGAAAGAGAGCCTCTCTGATTGCCTGCCACCCAGCTCTTTGCTGCTGCTCAGTGTCACTGCCACTCACCCGCCGTTCTGATGTGTTCGTTCCCCTCCACCTACATTAACGTCATTCTTGGTCGACACACTCGCAAATGGAAAGGCGTACAGGCCTCCGAAATAGGGAAAAAGGAAACGCTTCATTTATGTTTTAGGTGTACATGGACACTTGAAAGGCAGAACAAGAGTGATATATTTTATTATTTCCTTAAGTAGGCTTGCATTAACGAAAATGTCTTTGAATTTCAGCTTTTGAAATGTTATTCTCATACCCCTGAGGAACTGGCCTACAACCTGAATCCTGCAGTTGTTATCCTAGCAGGCTGGCTTGGGCCCCACTGTCAGTGAATGGATGTTTCAGGCAGACTGAGTGACGAGGTGCATAAGAGGTCAGCATTCTAAAGGGGCTACCAATTGGATCATGACCCATGAGGGACAGATATGGGCAAGGGATTTAGCCTCAAAGGTCACACCAGGGTCAAGGAGTGTCTTGCATTCCAGACTCCTAATCCTCTCCCTGCAGTCTGGAACGCCGGCCTTTGCTGCTCCACACATGCATGCCCACACACACATAAACACGTACACCTCTCACATACTCTGCTGAGTCTCTGTGCCCCGCGCGCCAACTAGCACAGGTTGTGGTGATAGATTGGATCAAGGGACTTAAAATAAATGTACGCCTCCTAGCCCCAACTCCTCCTCCTCTTTCCCCGACGTAGAGAAAGCTTTAGGTGCCCTCTCCACTCAATTCCCTGACCTTCCACTTATCCACCCACCTCCTACCGGGCCATCGAGTTTCCCCCATGCTGAGACACCGGAGTGCTGGGGATGTGGGTAATTTGTCAGGGCGCCCCAGCCCCCCACTTTTCATGTACGTGTGTGTGTGTGTGTGTGTGTCAGTATGCAAGTATGTGTATGCACTAGGGGGCTTTCTCCGGGAATCTCTCAGACTGTGTCGCCAGTCCGGGCGGTCCCAGACAAGTCAGTGTCAGGGGCTGCGTAAGCACCGCTCATGCTAGCAGCACTGCATTGGAAGCCGGGGCATCCTGGTCACGGCAATCTGAGCCATCCATCAGCCCGATGTGACGTGTGTGCCACCCAACACCGTGCAGCATTTGCGCCCCCCACCCCCCTAAACACTTATACATTACATGCACGGACACAGTATACAATGGAGACTATAGATGATTTTGGAAGCGGAACCTGTTGACATTTACTCTGCAAATCCCAGCACACACTCAAAACACACAAACACAGTGACAAAAATCGCTCCATCTGGGGCTCCACGTAACACAGCACTGTGTGTGCAGCAAGGCACACCAGGCATCAGCCTCCTACTGTTTGTGTTGGAGTGGCCCTCATGCTGCGCCTTCAATTGTACCCCCCACCCCCCTCCTCACTTCCTATCCCACTACACTATACCAAACAGAGCCAAATAAAACACAGGCTAACATAATGTAGCAGCATGTCAGTGGTGGGCCCTGGAGCAAGGCTGAAACATGAACCGCTCTGTACCAGCCATTAAGACAAGAGTAAACGCAGCTATGGTTTCTTCCTAGCCGTCCAGCCCTTATGTTGTCCAGTGTGGAGCCCGTGTGTGTGTGTGTGTGTGTGTGTGTGTGTGTGTGTGTGTGTGTGTGTGCCAGCAGCAGATTGAGTGATGTATCCTGTGTGGCTGTGGTGTGCTCAGTGGGCCAGAGAGAAGTCCCAGCAGGGGACTACTTCTCCCTTGGCCCCCAGGCCACTGCACTTCATCAATCTCTCCACTGGGAAAGGCCTGCCAGTGGATCGCAAGAGTTTCACACACACGATTGCGCTTACACAGAGAGAGGAAGCAAAAGCATACAGACGTATACAGGCTCCGAGGAATATGGTGGAGTGTTTAGGAAGTTTTGTCAAACACTTGGGAGACATTTGTTTTTAAATTTTCTAACCTTCATTCACGCACATTCATTTTAAGCAACCTCCGTCCTTCCACTCTCATTTTATAAGCATTTATACATTGATTAACAAGTCAAAATTTTACTTGTAATATGTATTCTTTTAATATCTTTTTAATATTTGTTTAAAAAAAATATCTGTATGGTTTTTGTTAGATGTTCTTTAATGGTCTCATTTCCATTCTTATTTCTTACAAAGTCTTATTTAATACAAAGCAGGTATCAAAACACTCAATCCAAAGAGAAACGCATTTCGAAAATGTGCCTTTAAACAAGCCATCAGAATTAGGTATTAATAATTAATAATTTATGAGGTCACAAATAGAGGCTAAAATGTTTCAAACATTCACATAAACATTTTAAATGGGTCACTGTGTATTTCTCTTTTTCTTTAAGATTATTTGTTTGGCTTTTGCCTTCATTGCAGGTTAGTACAGCTTTGGGAGAGAGAGGGGATGACATGCAGCAATGGGCCACAGGTTGGAGTCGAACCTGCAGCCACTGCGGTGAGGACACAGCCTCTGTACAGCCCCTTTGTATTTCTTGTTAGAATGTTTTGCAGTGTAGGTGAAAAAGAAAGAGGGTAAATACAGGTGTACTCAATGGACAGTTTTAACTGTCCATTAAAGCATGTAAGAATATTCGAGTAGATACACAAAATACAAGTATGAAACTGTTAAAGAGTATAATATGGGACCTTTAAATATTACCCATAACGTAATCAAGCATTTAGCTTCACATCAGTCATTTATGACAAGATTACTGGCTCTTTTGCCTTAAGGAAGATTTGCATTTCACATATTGTATAAATCATGGCATTTAAATACAAATCTGCTATAAGTGTACTCATTTGTAGAGCATTTCTTAACTTTCCAAAGAAATTTGATGTATAATGTCCTTTGAAAAATAAAAAGAACACAAAGAAGATCATTAGATTGCAGATTTAAATGTTTTATAGGCTGATGTGGTGTAAATTCTCCCTCAGTCAGTCGGAGGGCCTGCGCTAAGTGAAAGGGTGTGGTGGTGGAGAATTCTGGCTCTGGATCCCATAATTGTCTGGAATGACATTGATGAGGTGAGAGCTGATAGCTGCTGTGTTCAGGCCTAACTCTTCTCACGGTAAGATACACTTGTGTCTGCTTGACAAAATCCCCCGTCATGATTTTAGTGGTTACGTCTCACATGATGCTCACACAATAAATTAAAAAGAATTAAGAGACATTAAAATGTGGTGTGGTTTGCTTGTCATCACTTTTGTTGCTTTAGTGGGGGGGGGGGGCTCCTGTCTATTCCCGTTCGCCTTGGAGTTAAAAGGAGGCACACAGGCACATGTAAGTTTACACATGCTCTGGCGCAGTTTCTGACCTCAGATGAGGGCTGGGTGTACAGATTCAGTGAAGGTGAGAAATAGTTAGCCTCCTCCTGAGTTGATGATGACTCCAAAACTTGAGAAACATTTAGGGAATTTCTCATGCCTCAGCGGGAAGCAGGGATCCCCTCTCACTTGCTCACAGAGCCCTCTGCATTCTGCAAAGATAGATTTAGAGGAAGAAAATCTTCTGGATCTGATTAAGAGATAGTAGGAGGATGTAAGGTAAAACATATAGCTAAATTCAAAAACAGTTTTAAGCTATATAGCAGAACATTATATGATATGCACTGAGCTATAGGTGCAAATCTTTAGCTGAATCTATGGCACTTTTTCAGTCGTCTATTCCAGCTAAGCAGCTTTCGGGACTTGAATCATTGCTTTGTCAAGTCAAGAGGAAGCTGTGGAAGGAAAGACAGAGAGAATAAATGAGCAAAACGGAATAAGAGCCAGAGCGGGTGAGGAGAGTTGGTTTACAGTGCAATCAGCATTAAGGAAATTGGTTTGCACTAGCGCTGTGAGTGGAGAGAGGTGATTGATGCTAAGCTAGGCTAGCAGGAAGGAAGTGGAGAAATTAGCAGCAAGCCAGGGCACTGAGAGCTGTCAACTACTTCCTGGTCAGTCTCGGGTGTGAAGTATGCGTCCACTGCCAGCCCTCATGTACCACTTGTGTTGGTTTTACACGGGCACACACACATTTGAAAATGCCATGCATGCATGCACACATACTGGGCTGGCATTTTGCATTAAGCATGAACTGTGCATTAACTGCATTACATGGAAACCTGAGCACAGCTTGACCCCACCAATCTGAAACTCAAGTGGAATATCTTGATTTAGGAGTGAGTTATGTGTGACAACTGTGTGCACAAGCTTGCTGGGAAGTGCACATACAATCACGGACACAAAGACCCTCATAAAACACTAATTTCTAGCTACTGAGATTCACAAAGAGCACACATGACCCCTTTCTTGATCTAAGCTCACTCGCCTCGGCACACAAGCCTTCAACGGCACATCAAAACAACACAGCACAGTCTCCGGGGCACTGTGTCAAAACTTGGCTTCATGCATGCCAACAGTGCAGCCACGTCAAGTCCCTGACAATAGCAGTAGTAGCGTACATGCAGTGTAATTAAGCAAGGCAACAGAGGACAGGCACAGAGGAGGAGAAGACACAGAGATGCCCTTGATACTTGGGTGTCGGCGCTGACAGCATTTCCTCTGACAGCTTCATCTCGTCGGCCTCCACAGAAGCCCTTACGTCTCCTGACATGTGCTTTACTCATCCCTGCCTGGCTTCTCTGTTCCCTCGACATGACGGGAGAGAGGGGATGGAAGGAGGGCGAGTTGGAGATGGATGAAGAGATATTGTGATGGCCAGTGCTTGCTGGTATCAGTGGTCAGAAAACAAGTCCATGGACACACTTGTCATTGGCTCTCAGTAGTGTTATGAAATGTTGAAGAATAATGAACTAGGGTCTTGGTGGCATCTATTGTAGTGGGAACTACCACAGTAGTATTTTGTTATGTGTTGTATTTTGTTATGTGTTGTGTCACAACTGTGCAAGATGCAGTCATGAAACTTTACAGATGTGTAGTTGAGAACAAAATGAAGGTCGAGTTTGAAGAAGAGTGTGGTCCAAGCAAGATGGCCGGAAGAGGGAAAGTAGAAGAATGGATGGGGCCATTTCCCCTCCACTTTACGCCCTTGGCCCACATTCGTTTTAGGTTATGGATTGCTGGATTCTGGCCAGGGTGATACTGTTGCAAGATGGCCTTGAGTTTAAAATTGTCGCTGAAATATTTCAGTTTTTGCAAAGTTGATAGATTGATATAAAAACATAAATTAAAACAATATGAATTTAAAAAAGAGGCTCTACCTGATAGCCACTGCAGACCGAAGCTTTACGAGCTGTCTGATGAAGAGCCAAAGTTAAAAATTCAATTTATATGGACATTCTTCCAGACAAGTCATGTAGGGAGACCCTTTTTCCCCAAATGTTCAAGTGTGTCATTTAGAGCTCCCAATAAGTAAATGATCCAATTTTGTACTGAGGGCAGTTCGGGTATTTCCCAGTGTTGCAGTAAAGGTTTCTATGACATTAAGACCATGAGCAAAAAAAAAACACACAGCAGTGTTGGGTCTGGCAGCAACAACCACTTTGGGTAAAATTTGTGAGAGAAGAGACAGAGTTGTGAGATATCTAACTCAAATATAGTAAAGGTTAATAGGATTCGATTTAAAAAAAAATCAACAGCAACATCTCTTTCCACAAACTAGTAAATAAAAAAATGCCATTTGGCCCCCAGCATCAGATATGACTGATTGTGCACCCTTAAGCATCTGTACGAGATGCACTGGGCTTTTATCCAATTCCAATTTACTTATGGTAAGTGGAAAAAGGGGGTGAAAGGGACAAGAACAGGACTTTGACCCATGAGACCAGTGTTTGTGTCCCATGTGAAGCTGAAAGTCAAGGTCAAGTGATTTTGTTAAAAGTCCATAGTTTCCTGAGTTGACCTATGTCAAAGTCTTTTCCTAAACTTAACCAAGTTTTGTTGACTTAATCTAGCCGTTGACCCCCTGCATCAAGATACAATGCAAATGGATGCCCCCAGCATCATCACGAAGTGTCAAAATACAATGAGAAGGGATGAAATCACATTGCAGAAACAATGTAATTTTTACTCTGGATAATCTCAAAGAACATACAGTTACATATTTTAAGGGCCATTTCTTCTTTGCAATCATTGTATCCAGGTAAAGACATCTTATTTTATATCTATCAGGAGGCAGATCTTAAAACTTGCCAGAGTAAAACCGAAAATATCTGCAGCGCTAGATACCATTAGGGGTCACTGTGAAAATATGTTTGGGTAAACTTTACAGAAAGACAGCAGGAAGACTGAGACAGAGAGAGACTAGCACACTGAAAGAGAGATGGCCATTTTACAGAAGCCCATTTTTTATAAAGCACTCCATTCCTCTCAGGCAGGATTGAGTTAACGTCCCTTCCCTCCCTCTCACCCTCTCATCTCTCCCCTGCCCCTCCCATTTCGCAGTGACTTGCTGGCTTGATTTATCTGATGGAAGGAATTCTGCACAGGGCTCTGGTGGTATCCCTATACTGTAACCTTTTCCCCCCACCAGATGTTCCTCTCTCAAAACACAGAAACGTTCATCCCAAAATCCACGCACAAACATATCAAGTGGTCGCTACATGTTGACGTGGGCCATGGCCAACAGAAGTGACAGGTCACAGTGACACGAGTGTTGGAGATCGGAGAACAGACAAGGAGGAAAGAGAGACCCAGACAGAACGACAGACAGAAGGAGGTGTCAGACATATGCTTGCGCCAGCTGACGACACCAGGATGACCTGGAGGAGTAAGGGGAGATCGGGGGCAGAAAGAGGTTGATAACTCCCACAAATGTTGTAATGGGTGATACTTTGAGTTCAGCAGTTTCCCTAGATCTGAGGGTCTGGGCTGATTTATTGTATCCTTCCTTTCATTTCATTTCTTTCCATTTTCCTTTCACATGCTTTTTTAATTGCTAAGCATTCCAACAAGGGGTGAAGTTGGCTTTTGGTGGAGCCACTGCTGATTTTTTATGATTGTAAATATGTAAATTATGGTATTACTGAATAGTCCTACCATGTACAAGCCTAGGGGTCCTAAGCATAAAGTTGCCCCCAATCCTCACTTGTCACTCAAATCAACTCGGACCAAGCAAGAAGAGACTCAAAATTACCAAAAAAGAGAAAAAAATACTGTAAAAAGATGTCACGGTCCTGCAAAGACACCCAAAAAAATGACAACAACAGACAAAACAACCACAAAGACTCAAAAATGACTACAAAGAGACACAAACCAACCACAAGGAGATGAAAAATGAGACACAAAAGAACTGGAACACAGGAACTGCAAAGAAACACAAAAAAACCACTGCTACGAAGTCCCACAAAGATACAGATAAGAACCACACAGAGATACAAAAGAGCAACAAAACAACCAAAAAGATGCATAACAACTACAAAGAGACACAAAACTACCACTCAATCGGTTTGTCTTGGTGCAAAGTAAGAGAAGTGATGGGGCCCTTTGCATATCTGTGCCCACAGGCCCACTGTCTCATAATCCACCTATGATGTAAATTAATGCATTAGCTTGGCATGCAAATGAATAACTAAAAAATAAAGGCTTCAAGTCTTAGGTAAGGTTAAGCTCGAAAACTTGGCTGCACCAGTTGTATTAAATTAAACCAGGTCCTGAAGACACGGGTACTGCAGGGTTCAGGTTTCAGTTGTTGGCTTGTAGAGAACTGCACTCAGCACACCTCACACAGTATTTAGGCGCATGAACATATTCATACATCTGTGGATTTGTGTGTTCCGTTTATTGGGAAAGGAGCACATACATCACCAGTAAGAGAGAGCAGGAAAGAAAAAGATGATGACAATCTTGATGACGATGATGGGGGGTAAGCTATGTCAAGGCCCTGACAGCTTTGACCGCCTCAGCCAATATTTGTCACTTTCAGCGTGCATGAATTCTTGATTTGATGTGCCTTAATTGATTCAGCTCTGCCTGGCACTGTCTGTCTGTCTGCCCCCTCCCTCCTCACTCACTCCCCCCTTTTCTCTCCCCAACTCTTTTTCCATCTATCTTTCTATTTCTTCACCTCTCTACGTAATATCACAGGGAATACAGAGTCTAGGCAGACTAAGATTAATGCATTGGAGGAGGAAGAGCAGCCAGCGATACTGCCCTCCCTGTGACCTCCTCCATGACACAATGAGCCCCAAATGGCAGATGTGACGGAGGATCAAGTGCTTCAAAGTAAGCCAAGGAAGAGATAAAACCCAACAGGCCCCTTGGATGATGAACAGGTTTTGTAGCAGGAAAAAGCCATCATGTAGCTACCATGACACCTGGGCTTTGGTGCACAGGCCCAACACATGTCACATCATGTAGCTAAAGGTGGGGAGGGGGGGGGCAGAAAGGCTCATGGCTCATGAGCTTAGGTGGACTTTATGATTAAAGCGCTGGTGTATAATGTGTAGCTTGTGCCCGTTTTAAGTGTACTAGTAGGACTTGATTATCAAGATGTAATTTTGTAGTAGGATTTGTATTTCCTATACCTGTACTTTGCTACACAACCATGCAGTAGTGAACCTCTGTGGGTTTTTCCATTAATTTTCTTTCTTATTCAGTTATCAGTTTTAGTAACAATCAATGTTTTAGGTATTTATTTCCCAGATAGGATTAACAATTATCAGTATCAGTTTCACGCAGCCTGGTCTCCTAGAAATCCCATTTATATACAACTTATGTGAAACAGCACTATGTTTTTGAGGGGAAATATAATGATTAGCATTTTCTATTTTCTATTAACATAATGAGGAACAGTTGCTAATTGCCATTACCTGGCAAGTCACAAAAATGATGACATTGAACATATATGTTCATAGACAACATATTTCATCTGTATTTTGTATTTATTTTTATTATAACCTCTTTTTGAATGAGGTGGGAGGGTGAATTCTGTATTTTTCAACCTTGACCCTATTTTCTTATGTATTTGTATCTCAATTACGTGACAGAAATTACTTTTTAAAAAAAAAAAAAAAAAAATTGGCCTAGTATTGAGCGAGACCACTGCAGCCAGCAGCAGTGAAACAGGCTGCAATGTAACATTATTAGGCAATGCACATCATCAATGTATTCCCAACAGGCTCAGGTTGTTATTCAAAGTATCAATAAACATGATGGAAAGGATCACTACAAAGAGACACCTGTTGTTAAAAAGTAAAATCCTTTCTGTTTAACCAGAAACAGTGCCAAAATCATCATCACAAACCCACCAGACTCCATTTAAATAAACAGGAATTTTATCATTGCAAAACACACTTCAATCAAAGTCTACGGATACAAAAAACAACCAATGAAAAACATTTTTGTTCTTTTTTCCACTGCCCAAACAATCACCAACTCAGGTTTGGTTAAAATAAACCCTAAATTTGCCCTGTTATGTGAAAATATGCTGGCTCTGTACACCCTAAAATTACTGATTATTTAAATTGAGTCTGGTGGGTTTGATGGTGGAGAATTCAGGACTGATTCTGGTAACACAATGATCTTTTTCTTGAACTAAAAGGTTTATTCCTGTACCGTTCTTTCCACAATGTTTTCAGACACCGATAATAACAATCTGAGCTTGTCAGTGGCAAAGACAAGCACTTCTAGTAGACGTAAACTGACAATGCCAAATGCCCCTTGTGGCTACACTGCAGTCTGTTTCACCATTGTCGGCTACAGCGGTTGCACTCAATACTAGACCTGTACTGTACTGTACTGTACTACTATAACTGTTCCCATTTAGACACAAAACATGGGAAAATAGGGCCCAGCTTAAAAAACGCCAAAGTTACTCCACCATGACCAGCTCACTGAAAATGTAATGTAGTAAATGTATGTGTGTTTCATTAATTCAAAGAAACTGGTCTCCAGACAGCCAGTACTTCCTTACCACAATATAATTATGAAAACAGTCCAGTTATATACAAATGTAATTTTGAGGTAACAGGATTGCTCTATGTGCCCTGTTACCATGGTGTTCAGGCCAAGGTTAACTGTTGTATGTTTCACACAATGTGTGTCTTTTTTCAGGCCTGCATTGTTGCTGGGCACGTTTACCTTGGTTGTTCTCAAATAATCCATGCCCACTACAGAGAGAAGCACATTTCCTCTCTCTGTATTGTGATGGTAGAAGTATGCAAGGTTTGAGTGGTTCCCACTAGAAGGGACGCCCTCCTCCTCTCCTTAGCCTTGGACCAAATGAAATGAATGATGAGGGAGTAAGAGGGACCGAGAAAAACTTGTTTCGTAAAAAAAAAAAAAAAAAAAAAAAAACCTTGTCTGTCTGTCCGTATGTGTGTGTGTCTGCCCGTGTGTGTGTGTGTGTGTGTGTGTGTGTGTGTGTGTGTGCAAGTGTGTGTGCACGTGTGTGTGTCAGAAAGCGTGGTGGTCATAGACTTTTCAATGACAAACAAGAAAAAATCTTGGATAAACCTTTTCATGTTGAAGTATTGCAAAAACACCTTTGAACAGTGGATTACTCAGAGCACAAGGTACTTCAGAGCGCTCCCCCAAGACACCCACCAATTGTCCATGTGTTGAAAGCTGCTAAATTTCCCATAATTCCCTTTTTGAACAGAGCGAAAAAGGCCTACAGAAGATGAGAGCTCCAGCATACATGTACAAACGCCACTAATAAATGTGAAGATGCTCGCATGCTTTTTACAGAAAGCATAATTCTATTTTATCTGCTGTTTCATGTTGGGTCCATTCAAGTAATGTGAGATACCTTTAATCTCAAGGCAGGTTTTCCCATTTTATGATGAGTTGTGGGTAACACTCAAGTGGAGAAACAGAAGGAGCCGCGCTTTCTTTACAATAAAGCACAGAAGACCCGTGCTGAACCTGTCAGCTTGAAATTTAAATGCATACTCGATTGCTTTTAAAGTGGGTGCCACTGATATCCTGCCATGATGTTAAGGCTTTTTTGATGGGTGGTAAAAGCCTGAGAAAAAAACTTCTTTCAGGCAAAGATGAGGAAGGTGTAATCGCAAAGGAACACGTTGTAGTTTTATTAAAAGGAGCATCTTGTGTTCCAGCCCGCTCCGCTCCAACCCCCACGCATTATGTCGCTGTGCTGATGTCACATTGATTATGCTGATTGTAAACTGCCTTTGTTTGTCCCTCGCTCCCTCCCGTCACTCATCCATCTGCGGGAATGAGCAGGAGTCACACTAAAAGCCATCTTTTCCATGTTTTCTGCATTTTCAGGTCGTGCTGCAGATAACACCAGTCCCACTGGAGGCCAGGGCGACTCCTCTTTTCCTTTGCACTCCAGTATATTAATTGCTTTTTAATGTTTCCCTTCTCTCCTGAAAGTTGTTGCATACTAACAAATCAACAACAATAAGGTTCTTTTTTGCTGTTGCGGGCCACAGCCAAGACTAAAAGGGTGCAGTTACTGAATAATCCATGCAGGGTGCATTGGAATGAAGGCTTCAAGCTGGTAGCAGAGGAGCGGAAACAGGAGGCCATGTGGCTTTCTTTATGCTTCGTCCCAAGTGTCCTCCACTCCCAGCTGTGCGCATGTCACAGAATGGGACTTTGGTGCAAGCAAGAATGAGAAGATGTAATACTGATCCAACTTATCCAGCTAACCCAATAAAGCATTGTGACATGCCCCCTCCCTCTTAAGCCACAACAAAATAAGAGTTTTTAGCATTCATTTTTAATACAGGTTATAAGGAATAAGCTGTCTGTTCTGCACAGCTTGTTAGATGAACTGTAACAATGTATTATGCCTTAATTTTAGGGAAAGAGATTGTAGCATATGCTATAAACCCTGGATCTTTCAACAGGAGTTTTCAGAGTTGCTGCAGGAGGGCTGCCAAATTACTGATTTATATATATATATATTATATATATTAAGTAATTAATTATTTAAATGAATTTAATTTTTATATCTGAAAATACACATTAACATGAATCCAACATAATATTACCAACAATAAATAAACCTATTCATGAAAAAAACAACATTTAATTTACAGTACATGACATAAATAATAGACTAACTGTTTACGCATTAATCTTTGTTCAATCCAGGTGCCAAAAGAAGGGCGCTGGGCTTTGAAGCCAATTTTTGTGACAGCCAAACAGTGGAGTATCAACTTAAATGTCCATCTTGCAGTCCCCAATCAAGATTGTGGAGCACTTAACCAGAAGTAGCTGGCTCAACCAACGGAAGTCTCTAGAAATACAGGCTGACAAGTGCGGAAACAGTGCCTGATCAACCAGGTAATTTATATGCAGCAGTTGAACCATTTTGACTTTAAGCACCACTAAGCAGCTATCAAAGAAATGAACGGGGCCCTGATGCCTGTGCTGTATCCTGTTCCCTTTGTACATCAGTGGTGTAATCATGCAAACTAGCTCGCACTAAATTACTGTGCAGCTTATAT
This sequence comes from Plectropomus leopardus, assembly GCF_008729295.1. Lineage (NCBI taxonomy): Eukaryota > Metazoa > Chordata > Actinopteri > Perciformes > Serranidae > Plectropomus > Plectropomus leopardus. The sequence continues at coordinate 13,368,460 of NC_056482.1, forward strand.
TTATAACAACGAGGTGAACTAGTTAGCCAACATTTACTATGGAAACATATTGGCCAAATAGCTTTGTACTTATTTCAACTATAAGGCAATTTTTATGAGCTATAATGGATCATTTTGTAACTTCTCAAGCAGGCGACTCTGACATATTGTCCAGAGTCCACTGGGCAAAGTGTGAGGCTAATGCAACGAGCCATGCTACAACTGCTGCTGACTTAGCAGCTATAGGCAAGCACATATGAGAGAAGACCAGAAAAATCAGAGAATTATTTCAAGTGCAACCTAATGGCAACCTCCAAAGATGAAAAATGAAGCCAACAAAGAAGTGCCCAAATAACTTCAGTTCATCGAATATGAGGCTGGCTCCAAAACAGAGTCAATGCCCATAGATCCCCAAATAAAAAGACCCAACTTTGCAGCAGAAATAAACATCTTTCATGACAACTATATGGGGGGTGAATATTTTTATAACTCAGCCATTTACATTTTTTTAAGCTTAAAGTTAAGCTTATTTAGGGGCAGTACTGCTTGAGTGACAGGCTGTCTGTGAGGTGGTGCTACAATCTGTGAGTCAGATCTATCCCTCGCTCCTTCACAGCTCCACACTCTTGTCCAAATATGAGTCACTTTTGGCTAAAATAGAAAAAAAAAATGATGTCGACAGCCAAACTGCTGGACTTGGGTGTATCACAGTAGCTACATTCATTATTTATACAGTCTAGATTTTGTAATAAATTCACTAGTGAGATATATTCACCTATCCTGTAACATTTTCAGACAATAAAAGTTGCAACTATATACATATTTTCATATTTTTGGTGTCCTTGTTTAACTATGAAAAGCCATATATCTGCCTTAAAACTGTAAGATTGAGAAGAAAAGTCTGCTAACAAAATGATTATGTGATGAATTAATTTGTTGCAGGCTTAAGCCACCCTTTGATATCTCTGCTCAGTAGCCTGCAGCAGAAACGAGAGCTCTTAGTGCTTAAGCCATTAACCTACGACTTGCCGCTGCTTGTAACATGATTCTTGCTCGTAACATACAAGGGAAGCAAAGGCGGAGGTAATCAGACGTATTTACAATTTTGTAATATGAAAGAGGTCATAACCCAACTACATGATTAGCAGACTTACTGTAACTAATGACATTATACTTTCAGCTATGTCTGTGATTTGTTTGGGATATTTGGCGCCTACTGTAATGCATCTACTGTACTTGTTGAAATGTAGTGCCCTAATTTTGAGTGGAAGGTTCTTGATTTTTGCCCTTCTTAATCTTTGTTTTTTTCCCAAATAGCGACAGAAAGTATTCTTAAGCCATACAGTCGAAGAAAAAATATGTTTATACAAATCAACAATAACATCAGGGCTGAGAAAACTATCCTTAGTAGTGAATCATAGTACAAATCAATGCTGACTGTGGTCTTGGTTCTGTACTATGCTTATGGAACATTTTTTACTTCCATATAAAAATCATGTAACATTAACCTAGAAAGTAAAAGTACAGTTTGTTTGGGAGATTGCACACCCAAGCAACAACACTGCATTGAGTGAGGAACGCACGGGGTGCAAGGGGGGTCATCAGCGAGTGTTTGGAGCTTGAGTTACAGGGCCAGCATCTGCCATCCGGCCATCAGGCCCTCATATCCATCACTGGCCGATGGCGTGGTGCAGCCCGGCGTTTGTAAAAACACCCAGAGGAAATGGAGTCTCTGGGCCAGACAAGAATAAAATTAGCTTGATGACTAAGTTCCTCCTCAGGTCCCAGCGGGAATAGAACTCTGCCATTTGTTTTCATTACTTCCCTTGGCTGTAGATGGGAGGACGAAGTGTATGTGTGTGCGCGACTGTTTATGTGCATGTATGTTTAGAGTAGCGGGTGCATGTTGTGTATGTCTGCTTCCATCCCTGTGAAAAAAAAAGCACTGCACAAAAACAGGCTTTTTGTCATTTCCAGTACTGTATGGGTTTAATCAAACATATTCACTCGTAAACACAGCACTTCCATTCCCAACCTCCTTCCATGTATATTTGTGCTTGGTCTGTAGAGGTGACATTACTGTCTGGAATTGTTCCACCACCCCTCATGGCATACAATATTGGCTTTGGCCACTTTATTGCATTTGCCTCCCAATATCTAATAAATACGCAAAGGTTATAAAAATTGATTTGCTTGCAAATGTGTTTTCATTTATTCTCAGTGCTATGACCTAAGCCAACTTTTGCTGAACTAAATGTGCAACCGGTTCAGTTTTGGTGGTTGATATTAGTGTGAAAACTATAATATACTTTTCAGGCCCAAGATTAAATTGTGACTATTTTCTATACACACCCTGCCAATATCACCAAGTTGATCCACTGTAAAATCTGATAAGTTGATGTTACTTAAACTAACTATGGGAACCAATTGCTTTGAAAAAAATAAAGTAAATATAACTATTTATCTTAATTTATGCTTACTTTGTATCTAATTGTTAAGTTTACTTACAATTTAGCAACATTTACTTAATTTTGTGACGTTGTTGCATCTTAAAAATGAAAGTTTAAATGACTTAACTTGATCATCACAAAGAGGATTTTTCCAATGATGAAGTAGGGGATCTTTGAGTTCTGTTTTGTTAACATGTTTAAGAATATACAATTATGACTGACTAGTTTACAACCAGTGGGCTACAGATATATTACACAGTAAGCTTGGTTTCCTGAAGTTGCTAAAACTTCGAAAGAGAGCTTTAATTAAACTTGTCATATTTAAATTGCAACAACTTCACAAAATTAAGTAAATAAATATACATTTTATGTAAATGTAATAATTAGATATAATGTAAACATAAATTAAGAGAAATATTTAAATTTATTTACATTTTTCAAAGCAACTGGTCTCCTTGATTTTTTAAAAGTAAAATCAACTTGTTTGTGTTTGACTTTACAGTGTCATATGAACATAATCAATTAGTTTTTAAAAGATTGCTCTGCATGCATTATAATGGGACTCTAATCATGAAAGAAATAAAGATTAAAAAGTAAAGACAAAAAGTTTGTTAATTCAAATAGATACAAGGTAAACACTTAATCATAAGCTCCTGTAGTTCTGATCATGTATAACGTGCATGCAATATTTGCTGAGAAACACTGTTAAAGGAATTATTTATTTTAACTTAAAAAAAAGAATTAGTGCTCGGGTGCCTCAAAATTTTAAGTTGACTGAATTTAAGAAAACAAGTTGAATCATTACAAGATTATCTCAACTCGTCTTCTCAAATTCAGTCCACTTAAATTTTTCAGGTAGCCCTGACACTAACGTTTTTAAGTTAAAATAGTTTCTGACTACAGTGTATTAAAACATCAATTGGCAACTAAACAGCAACCCATGCTATTTCAGGGTCCCTGCATGCTCACACTGCAGAATAGCTGGCTTTGTTTGTACTAAAGTAGCACAAAATAGAACGGCAGAGAAAGCAAGGAAGTGCTTCTGTAAACAGAGCAAGAAACCTCAACACATACAGAAATAATGTCGGCCATATTTACTACTGTCAAGCTGTGAGAGCACCTCTGAACTTCTTACAAATGCATTTCTCTGCTTTTAATACCTCAGGTCTTGTTACTCTCTCTTTCTCTCTCCCTCTCTCTCTCCCACACACACCTCACAGATTAGTTCCAGCTTTTACCCAGGGTGCCTGTTAGAGCTGAAGTGAAGACATCTTGTACTTCTTTAAAGCATGTAGCATTAACACCTTTGCCCCCTGTGTAAACCCTGAGTAGTGACCCACAGCGGAGAGCGAGAAGCACGCAGCTCTTTGGGATGCAGCAGTGTATAACCCGCAGACCTGTGTGTAAATGTTACTGCAGCACTTTTCAGTCAAAGCTTAGATAGGAAGGAAAGAATCAGGAAAGGGGATATTGGAGGTGATGGAGAAAATGAAAGTGTGTGGATATGCATGTATGTGTGTGTGTGTGTGCGTGCGTGTGTGTATGTGTGTTTGTGTTCTTTGGGCAACTCAGTGACTAAACAGGCCAGGAGACTGGTGTGGAAAAGGCCTTGAACCAGAGGTGTGAACAGAGAGATCCGCTCACACATTTGGCACATAACTGCTAATTTTTCTTTTTTAGTTTTGTCGCCGCCTCTGTCCATCTCTGTCTTCTTCACAGGCAAGCAGATGTAGTTTATTTCAAGGCCATCAAAGGATTGTTTCACCCAAAGTACAAGTTTTCAAAAGGGATATTTAGCTATTCAAACATGTTTGAAAAGTAATTTAAAATTAAAAATAATTACAGTAAGTTACTGTAAATGGGATAGATTTCTACACCCTGTTTAAAGGAAACTACACTGTAAAATGTGATACAACTGAGATGAATGGAATTCTCTTTGTGCTGCTAACAGCTTTAAAAAATTCAATTTAAAAGGTTTCAACAGTAATTTGTCTTTCAAGAAACTATGCCCTGATAATCCAAACATGTCAATGTCAACAGTTTTAATGGTGCTACTTTCTAGTGAAGAAATAGACTGCATCTCTGCAGTCCTGTGAAAACTATTTATTTAAAAAAATGTCAAAACTGTCAACAGCATGGATTATCTCAGGTAGCACAATGGAGGATGATTCTGGAAAGACACACACCTATTGATTTTTTTTTCTTCTTGATGCTAAAAGCGCCATATATGATAGTCTTTTTGCCTTTATGTTTTACTGTGGGAGCAAAAAGTGCCAAAGCACGAATCAATAAAGCCAAGCAATCCATACAGCTAGCTTTGTTTGTTTGTTTTTTAGAATTGGGCGAAAGACCCATTTTATGATAATTTTAATTCTAATTATATTATTTATTTTATTTTACTTTATTTTTTTAACAATATCAAACTCCTGCTTTTGCAAACAAATTCTGTATCTCCCGACATAAATAGAAATGGAATGATGTGGATGTGGAAACACAGTATAAATATAGAGTGCATGTGAACTGACCATGGCACAGTGAATTTAAATCTGCATTTATAGGAAGGACAGAGAGAACACAGATCACGGAAGAATTACACGACTTCCCAGAACCATTGTTGGCTGAAAGGGGGAAGTGATTTACTCTAATGTATCTCTGTGTTGTGTCCTTGTCCTCCCATGACTGGCCTACACACCAGCAGTTAGGGGTCCTGCAAAACGTGGGTCAAGGAGAGTGTGTGCACATGTGCGTGTGTGTCGGACAACAAGAGAAAGAGAGAGCGAGAGGGGGAAAGAGAGTTTGCTGGTGACGACGAAGTCAAATAAAGGGAAGAAAAGCTCCATTTCCCCAGCTAAATGTACCCTTGGGAGGCGTAAGGGAAGGAGAGAGAGCAAGAAAGAGAGAAAGGTTATGAACCGACAATACTCCTGCAAGGCTGCAGATTTACAACTACCAAGCCCTAAGAGCTCTGCCATGCTTATTTCTACAGCCAGTTAAAACAAATTGCAGCCATGTTTCAATCACCCACATCCTCTTCTTGCTCATCCGCTCAGGCCGGGCTTTTGGCTGCTGTATTATTTCTCTCTCAATTACTCCTGAATAAATACTTTCCTCCAGTGAGGCAATCTTCATCCACTGGAAAGTCCCCACATGCTGTACATACACCCACACACTCCCAAACCCCAAGTGCTCTCTCCGCTCCCTTCTTTTCTTCTTCTGTCAACTCAATCTGGGGTGAGGTAAAACGGAAATGGGCGCATTGTTTTTAGAAACTGTCGGCACTTTTAAATTTTGTTTACTTGCATTTTATCATTGGTGTGCATTAACTTTGTTTTTACTGGCAAAATTTCATTATTTGCTATTCTTTTGAACAAAGGAAAACATGTATTGACTTCCATATCGAGTGAAATTCCTGACCAATGGAGGCATGGCTGAGAGCACCAGAAAATGAATAAATACTCCCTCTTTTGTATGTTTGATTGCGAGTTGTGGTAGAAACCGTTCGTAACCCGATCTGCTGTTTGATTTGGGTTCAAATGAGAGAGAGCAATGTCGGGCAGAAGGAGCGGGGCGGGGGTAGAGGATGGTTGGGGGCAGGTATGGGGTCACAAGAGTGTCTTTTTCATGTTGCAGATTAGAAGCAGATGTCAGTGGGATTACACCACCAGTGTCATCACTCACCCCACAGCTCCACCTCCATCCATACAGACTCATTGTACACACACACACATGCAAAGAGGGTTAGAAAGGATTCACAGAGCTCTCAACCGTCCACAGAGCAGCGAATAAGGAACATCACCAAATGACGTGATGCTGAACCAAAGAAAAGTTGTACGAAAATATATTAAGCATGGAAGCCTAATTCTTCAACAAATCTTTCAGTTGAACACGTCTTTAAAATGAATAAAATGAATTAAAAAACATGGGCACAACAGGAAAAACACACACTCCCTCACAAGCTCCTTAAGGGAATTCAGGAATGCATTTATTGTGAAGCAGCTGCTGGAATGTGATGGAAGTGTTTAGTCACCGAATACTGACTTATTGCTCCATGAAAGTTCATCTTAGTCTAGATTTGTACATTTTTTTGTTGCTTTTTTCTACTGAATCAGTTTGAAATATTGCCAGGGAGGAACAGATTTCATTACAGCTCTTGACAAAGCATGAACAAGTTAAAGCTTTTTTTGTTTGCCTTTGGCATGACGGAAGGGAATCTAGTTCATGAATGAAAGAAGCAACTACTCACTAGATTCGTTTGTTTGATCCAGCTGAACCGAACACTTGCTCCCTCAATGACATGGTGGCATCAATTTCATTCGTGGTTAAAGGATCCAAGTCACTAATTCAGATGCTCAGGAGGTGAAAAGAACTAGTTCATATTAACATAGGAGCTAAATAACATGAGTGGTGATTAATTATCAAAGTGTTTAATTTTCAGAAATGCCCATGGTTGTACTTTATAACCATGTCACATAGGCCTAGATTTGGTGGGGTACAGAGTGGAATCTAACAAGACTTTTATTCTTACACAATTACAAGCATTTCCACCATAAATTGATCTAGAAAAAACAATCATTTATAAACAACAATGCCAAAGCTACCGTTCTTGGCAGTATGATAAGCATCAGGCAGCGTCAGTTTGTAACACAGTATTATGATATGCCACCAGTTGACCGACATAGGTCCAACAAACCCCAGACTTTCACCCAGTAGCCTGGTGTTCGCTTCCCATATGAATGTAGAAACAAACCATGATGCTCTTTTCTAAACCTAACCATGTGTATTTGTTGACATTCCCATTGCAGCATCCAAGAATGTAAACAGCAGATGCAGGAGAATATCTAAAGTGTGATATATAAATGCAGAAGCCCACTGACATACTGGCAACATGTGGGATGAGAATGTTTTGCCATGTCATAACACTGACAGAAAACTTAAGTTGAGCGTATGATTATCGCCGAAAGAAGTGGTCAAGATCAGGTTTGTGTGGCCTTCAAAATAAAGGCTTCTCATCTTACTGCCTCAAAAATAAAAGACTGACGCCATCAAATGTGACTTTCTTGACCTCTGATGGCATTTTTTATTACGCTAATGATACCATAATGCTGCATCCCTCTCTAATGTCTTTACGTCATTACACTCATGTCCCCAGAGCCACCCCCACCACTGACCTCAGCGCCATGCACCTCCCAGCACCTTGAAGTGGTCCTGGCCCGCAAGATAAACGATGTGACGGAGGAACCGCTGTCTGCAGACAGCTTACTGGAGCACCTCTGAAGACGCTGAGGGCCGACAGGGTCTAATCCTGAGATCATTGGACCCCTACATGTTTGAATGTGTGTGTATGTGCATGTGAACATTGTATGTACAAATGTAAGGAAATACTTATATAATGCCAATATGTGAACCAAGACAATGAATGTGGTACTAGCAGGCATGGTCTGCTTGGCCTAAATGTCAGCAGAGTGTGTTGTGTGGTGTTGGAACAGAAGACAGAAGCCCAGAGGCTCCATAAGACATAGCTATGAGGAGTAAAAGCTGAAACATATAGCGCTTATTGGTCCTGACAGGAACCACACTGGGGCTGTGAGTACAGTCACATGTGCTGAGAACATCACCACATCAAAATATGATATTTTGACCACTGCAACCAGCTTATGAAGCCTGGAAGCCTTTTTTCTGGTGAAGGTCAGAGGTCTTGACTGGATGTCAGAGGTAACTGTGGATCAACTATGACCATAGGCGTTCATAAAAGATTTATGATCATATGAATATGGGAGCAGCTTTGCTAGAAAAGTGTTGTTGGGAGTTAGGGATGAAGACCAAGGAGGAAAAAAAACAATTGGATCACTTGATATCATAATAAAATAAAATATGCAAACCATTAGTTACAGCTAATAATTAGAATTGTCATTAAGTCCATGTATAGACCAAATCACCTTAGTCGCACTAACAGCAAAAGTCACTTCAAAGTGAAAAACTGGTTACTGTTTTGAACTGTGGAGATATGTAAATTCAGCAATTTCTGTTGTCATTTTCAACCAAATCTACTGGCACAAAAGCTATGTGTTGCTGTGGACAAGACCGCAGCAAAACATATTTTAGCCGCTTAAAAAAATAAAATAAAATCAATATCAGTTTAAGTGTACACTATTTGAATAATTGCTCTGCTTTACCTTACACAATAGCTGATCGAGGCAGCGGTAGAATAGAAACTCTGCTGTTCATTGGGAGTAAAATGTTTCTGTCAATAGAGTCTCATGTTTGTGATATGAATGCTTCAAATCAGTGTTGGAATAAGGGCTGTCTTATGGCAAGGTAAAGTGGTGTAAATATTCTAAAGGTAGCAAATTCTTAAACTGATATTGATTTTTTTAGGTGACTTAAAACTAATCAATAAAGGCAGAGTTTGCTCAGCACTGTTTGATTATATGTATGTGAAGTGTGTATTGTATTAATCGCCCAAATAATCCTCACTTCAGGAATTTGAGACTAAAGTTCTTGAAGATCAGTGACTTTAACTAACACATTAAGGTTAATTGCAACATTAAAAAAAATACAGGTCTACACTCTAAAATACAAAACAAACCCTTGATATGCAAATTAAATTAACCTTGATCGAAATGCCAAAGAGAAGAAAGTGTAAAGAAAGCTTGGCCATTTATGTCTCATCTGTGAGCAACTCATTTCTTACAGTGATCATTTGTATTACCCTTGATGATGGTAGCAACAGGATGAGTTCAGAAAGATAAAGTAATGTGTATGTCTGCGTGTATCAAAAAAAGAATTTAAAAAACTACAAGAGCAGACCATTTTATGAGAGTTTTATCAGGAAGAAGACACGGAAGCTCATAAAGTGGACTTGATAAGGGTGTGTGTGTGTGTGTGTGTGTGTGTGTGTGTGTGTGTTCTGAGATCACAGAGTGCAGACAGTTGAGGCTCCAGTCCAAGATTTGGAGGTGCTGCTGTTGTAGCAGACAGACTGGTTGAGATTACAGAGCTTGAGATAGACAGACATTCAGAGAAGTTCAAAGACTGCAGAACAGCAGCTTTTATATGAGAGGATGTCTGAAGCTGACTCTGGCAAACATGCTACAACAGCAAAACATTTCCATTTGGAGAAACGTGTTGTACATTCAGAAACAGTACCAATTCAAAAACATATAAAAATCCCAAACAAATATAACAACAGAAACTTGCTGCAAATGAAAAAATGTGCAGAAGAAAGCAAAAACACTTTTATAGAAAACTCGTAAATTCATAAATGATATAGGGCTGAAACTAACAATTATTTTGATAATTGATTTGATAATTAATTGATTAATCAGCCGTTTAATCAATCGATTAATTGATTAATCAGATTGATCAAACAGATTATCATTGACAACAGTGCAGAAAGTGCGGTGCATCAACAGGCGGTTTCTCGAACATCCCTGAGCTGTCAAAATAATATTAAATTATAAATAGCTACAAAATCAAATATGAAACAATTCAAAAACGAAATGTTAACAGCTTTTACAACATACCGTTACGTTTCATTACCTTAAAGCTGAAAACAAGTGTTTTTTGTCGTGACTTACCCTGCCGTTGAGCTCTCCTCCTCTTCACTTTCACTTTCATTTTAGATGCAGCATCTGTAAAGCAAATATAAAGATGAACATACACTGTTTTAGATCGCTTCTATGATCAACTTTTCTTTCCGCTTCAAAAAAAACTCTTATCTCTCATCGTTTTACTATATACTTATTTTTTCCTTTTTTCCTTATTTCCTTATTTTCTCCTTTTTTCATTTGCAGCACATTACTGTTGCATTTATTGTGGACTTCTGTATGTGTTTTTGAATTGGCAGTGTTTCTGAAGCTGCTTACATTTCTAATAATAGAAATGTTTTTGTCATTGTAGCTTGTTTGCCCTGGTTGACCTCCACATATAACTGATGTAAATATATATTTTTAAAAAAATGTGTCTATCTACATGCCACTTAGTGTATTAATGTGCTGGAAAAAAAACAAACACTTTTTTAGGAACTTCATTCTGCAATAAATCCACTCATGTGAAGATGTTTTGCTTGTCATTATATTAGATAATGCTAAATCTAATTTGCCAAAAATGCATGGATTAATTTCAAAATAAAATAGACTCTGTCATATTTTTATGGTAGGTTTTGGAAATCAGTGATAGCCTAAATAACAAAGATGGAGATTTCGGTAGCATGAATATCATATGCATCTACTCCTGGCGAGGAGGAGCCACAGGATCAAACCCTCCTTGTGTTGTTCTACTTCTTTATCTTTTTGTTTTCAGGAGCAGATGTTAAAACACTTCAACCAACATCTATAACCATGTACCAAATTACTCACACAACGCTAGAAGAATAATAGGCACAAAACAGAGATGTTATGGGCATGAGACACAACCTAAATGCTGCTTGTCCTGACCTATATTTAGTTTCAAAGGGTAACTCTGTCCCCTCTTATCTCCTCCTCTACATGGTGACTGCATGCGAGCCTTGAGTGCTTTCTGAGAACAGCCCTAGAGCCCGAGAGCCCACTCTTGAGTGACTATCTCTTTGCTCTTGACCCAACGGTACAGCATGTAGATAGCTTTAACTGTGGTAACTGATGCACGGAGGCAAAACTTATCCCTAAAAAACTGTTGAAACCCTTTTCACAAAGCACATCTAAAGGTTTTGTTTTTAAAGTGGTTTGTTTTGGTTTCTGGATCGTGATCATGAAGGATTTTATAAGAAGATGTAATTATATTAAGGAAGCACATTATATGTAGCCCGTGAAATACATAATTTACAAGATGTACAAAGAACTAAAACAAATGCGTGAACAAAGTACATGACTTAACCATAGTGTTTTTGTTGCCTAAACCTAAGACAAGAGTGTGGATGTGAACCCCAAGTTCTAGTGCCAAGGTCCTGCACTTTGTACACCCACCACCCCTCACCAACGTTCTCCTTCTTAAGCCCATAAATAAATGTAATGTTACTTTAGAAACACTGTCTCTGAAAACAATGCAGACAGTGATTACATTGCCACAAAAACTTAATTAAGAAAGCACTTTAGTTACATACAAATGCCATTTCTGGGAGACTCTCTTTATATGTCCAATGGAAAACAAAGATCTTCCATGCTGTTCCTCCCTTTGGGATATGGGCCTTATTTCACTATAATATGTGAACTGAGAGCTAGATGTCACTACCATCAAGAGCCTGAGCTTCTGTGTAAAAATGATTAATAATATTCATACTAGAATTAACATCAAAGCTATTAGAGTTTGACATGAGGTAATGACCTTGTGTGCAACCTTCCCTACCAGCACTTATCGTTGTGCAAGATGCAGATAAAAGCCATATATTCATGTTTAATTTCTCTTCATTGCTTTGACCTGCACCCGTACTGAGGATTTATATCCCAAATCTGCTCCCTCTGACCTACAATTAACCTTAACGAAATCAGGAAGACACACAGCCTTTTGTGTTTCTATACATCTCTTAAATGTGCATGTGCGTGCACATGCATGCATGTATGTTTTTCCACATCCTCTCCATCCCCTCTCTTTTCTTTTTAGCTCCTCCATGTTACTTTTCAGCAATTGAAATCAAGGTAATGACTGGGCAGGGAAAAAGAATGTTCTTTCAATAGATAATTAGGGAGATTGGTTTACCAGGGCCACTCAAAGCCTATTCAAATGCAGGGCTGAGGCCAGGCCTTGTTGTCTGCTGAGCCCAAAAGGCTCCCAAGAGAGGCATTCGCCTTGGCTTCATTTCTCAGAGCAGGTGCCTGGCAGGTAGTCAATGGAGACGGCCAGTTGAGATATATAAGAGACCCATCCCCCTGGACAAGGGGTCAACATCACAGGTCAGGGGTCATGAGCAGAGGTCACAAGGTCAATGTTTAGCGCACGGGATCGGCCAGATGACTGGAAATGAAACCTGGACAGGCAGCTATCAGTTCTGTGACCAAATGTGTGCAGGAAGTGGAGGTAGCTACTGCTGCTGTTGACTGACGGCTACCGTTTCTCTTATCTAAGTCTAAAAATCTCATCTGAATTTAGCCAACAGCACACAAAATAAAAGAAAACACTCACCAGGGGCTTCACCTGCCCACTCAAAATACAAAAACAGTCAAGAAATTCCCCCGTTGTGTTCTATGAAGTCAGTTTTTATGTTAAAAATAAAATTTATCTAAAAGCTAACAAGCAGGGAGAACCTTTTAGAAATCTTTTGCATAAACTGAAGTGAAGAATTGATTGATTCTCACCATCATGTGCACTCCCATGGATTTTTTCTTTGTAACATCAGCTGTGACAGCTTCATTGGAGCATTATTATTTTACATTAGATGGGGTCAAGTGATCCCAGTTCATATAGGCAGGAAGTGGAGGTAGCTGATACATAATAATAATAATATGTTGACTGACAGCTACCGTTGCTCTCATCTCAATCTAAAAGTCTCATCTGAATTTAGCTAACAGCAGACTAAATAAAAAAAACAATCACCATAGCCTTCACCTGCCTGCTCAAAATTCTCAAGCAATCAAGAAATCTCTCTGTTGTTTCACTTTTTATGTTAAAAATAATAATTTATCTAAACAGCTAACAAGCAGGTGAAACCATTTAACAATCTTTTGCACAAACCAAAGTCAAGAATTGATTGATTTTTACCATCATGTGCATTCCCACGAATTTCTCTCATCGTAACATCGGCTGTGACAGCTTCATTGGAGGATTATTATTTTACATTAGATGGGGTCTGGTGGTCCCAGTTCGCAAATATGCTTAGAATTCCTCCCACGACATGAGCGGCACAGGATTAGAGGTCAGAGGTGATCTGCACTCTAATTTCTAATTAAATCTCAGTGTGGAAAAGTGATCTGTCATTGCCCATCGGCTACCATTGACAAGGGCTCAGCTACCACAGCTTCACACGTAAAGGGATAACCCCCCCCACCTTAATACCACTACCAGCCAGCACCCCCTGGTCTGCAGCCACCTCGAGCTCCCTGGCTGCACCCCAAGGGAAACACTATATAAATGTCAATGTACTAAGAAGCTGCTACTGAAAGAGTCGCATGCAAGGGAAGAGCACATGGAGTTCTGCAGGAGCTTTTTCACTCTAGTGGTGATTCTTGGAAATGCAGCAGTGATTTAGAGTCAGATCTTCTTACATAGCAGTGGACCTGAGCTACTGTGTAACTAAAACTCTGTTGGGTTGGCAAAATGTGCACGCTCAGTCTCTGCTGGGTGCACTCATACACACAAATCGAATGGTTACAGAACTAAAGAAATAACAAACTCTAACCCATGAATACTATACTCAGGTATCTATAACCCATTCTCCATTAGCATTTGTGGCAATAAGCACAGCAACATATCCAATATGCATGTCAATTTTTCTCTCTCTCTAATCAAATAGAAAGCCTGTGAAGTAAATATCTATTTTCTTACAGCCTGGCTGTTTACAACATGGGGGAGCAGCTATATAAACAGCGTGTGGCAAATGAGGAATTTCTTTTAACATATCGGCCTGGCCAGCATATGCTAGATATAGGAAACCCATAGCGTCAGTGGCTCCATATCGGCTGCAGAGGTCAAAGGCTAAGGAAGGTCAAAGGTGTCATCCTCCTTTCTCATCATGAAGTGCATTAACATCTTCTCCCTGTCCCGTCTCATCCAGATGGCGGAGCAGGCCACAGGACAGATGCCCCATTTTAAAATATCTCAGGGATCCAAAACGCACCATCGAGAATAAATATGGCTCCATCTTTAGGACATCATATTTCAAAGGAATATGGATATGGATACGGGTGGTTGTAGGGTGCATAAGCCCAGGCTGTGTTTGGCGTGCCTCAATTGATTCTTGGTCCGATTGTAACAACTTGCTCTCTCCAGTTTGCGTTACAACTATTTAGCTTTTAATTCGTTGACGTAGTGGAAAAAAGAGAAACAAAACTTTAAGCTGACCTCAATAACACCTAAGAGAATTCCAGTGTTTAATTATTTTATAGATTCACTTTAAAAAGTAATTCAGGGGACCTATCACCCCCACCTAATTAGATGTATGGTTGCAGGATAAGAATTTTAATTTATTGCTTTAGATGAACCTTTGAAATGGCAAACATTATTTTGTTAATTTTTTTTGTTATTTTTGTTATTTCATTAAGTTGTGTTGATATAATAATGTTGATAAAAACCTAACTCACATTTACTCAAAATATCAAACTTTACTCTCTTGAAAAGCCTTGACCTATTAAAGAGTTATTACTGTCATGTTAACTCTATTTATTAACAACAGCATACCTGAATAAGAGGAATAATAATCATGAGAGTGGAAGAGACTTTTCCACAGCAAGAAGTTTACTCTAACAAGGAAAATACACATTTTCTCCTGGTATGCAGATGGCGACAAAAGCAATAGATTCCAGGATCTTGAGACCACCTTGTAGAGCACAGATAAAACACTTTCACATCTAGAATGAATCAATAAAGAATAAAGTAAACAATAAACAACTTTTTAGTTTTAGAATTTGAACCATATACCTGATTCTAACCATTTTACCCTATTTGATGTTTTTTGTCAACCCTTATGAACTGAACCTCACAGATGTATGTTCTCAACTTGACCACAGATTTCAACATTAGATATCATGAACTCCCTGAGCATTTTTATAAACAGGCCATTAGTATTATTTTCATCATCTGTGTGAACAGCAAGTCAGACACATGCAACATCACATGTGCAAAAAAATGTCATGTGTCCAGAAGTTTTTTTTCCAACAATAAACCACAAATAAATATCAAAGAACACACAGTGAGTGAATGTTTGTTTGTTTTTTCCTATGATTCTGCACCACAGTTGAAATCAGCAGACTAATTATGTCAGGTTGTTGCTATTGGCAGTAGACCATGATCCATGTTCAGAAAAAAAGCTTACCAGGAGGAAGTGACTTCACTTGTGTGCCTAAGTAATTAAATCGCAGGGTCTCAGAGTGCAGGCATGGCATTCTTCCACTTTTTCTTTGAATATGTCACATGATAGCCAAACCCACATGCTTAATGTCTTTGAAAAGTCAGCCAATTGGTTGCTTTACAAACTGCAAGAAAGAATGTCAAAATATCTCCAGAATTCTTAAAGTTAGTCAATCATCAAAACCCATCACTCAGTGTCCCACATCAGCCAATGACCGAAGTTTATAATAGAGATGACCCCACCTCTCACAGCCTGTTATTTTAACAGCACCAAAACTCTTCCAGGCATTCGCAGTCAAATGAATGGATCCCCTCCAAGCCAAATAGACCAAGGCACCCTGCCGGGAGCTTTGGGTTGGCCCTCATGCGGCTTCTCAGACATTCATACACATTTATGTTTACAGAGAGCCACAGTGACTCATACACACATCCAAACACACACATACACACAAACGTATACGGCACGCTACCCTGCCCGGAGACCTCTGACTTGAACCTGCTGCTCTCACTCAGCAACACATAAATCACCGGGCTCTCAGCAGCACTGCTGGCCCTCAGTGCCATGCTGAACTTGACTCCACGGGAATAAAAGTCCGTAACTGGATACAAAAACTAATCCAGGCCAGAGACAATTGCTGGCATACAGAGGCCCTAGAGGTGCTGAAACCCCCCCGTGACGATATGCCGTTTCTGTCATGTGACCTCTGACTTCTTCACTAAGGCAACACAGGCCTGCTGGGTGCTACTGGTCAGAGAACAGAGAGATGGGGAAGATGAGTGAGGACATGAAGAAAAGGGGACGATGAAGACATAACCTGTCAAGTCACCGCCACTCTTGCACTTTTGATGAAAATGCCCAAATGTTTTGATTAAGTTTTGCTGTTGGACCCTCATAAATAAAGAAATCATTATGTTCAATATTTTCTGCAAAGGCATGTGAGAAAAAAGTTTTCTTCACAAATTCAAGATAACACAGCAGGACTCCTTCCTTTGAGGACTACACCTATGGTACATGGGGAGCACACTCAACCAGATGAGCTACCAGGGCATCCCATAATGAGTAGTTTTACTTCAACAAATGCAAAACTTGCACAGTATTTTAACACAGTGGTATTAGTAGGCTTTGGTAAATAATCAGAATGTGTCTTCCCCCACTGCAAACACACAAATTCAGCCAATCATTTCATTTAAAAGTCTTTGTTCAAAAAAATAATGGGAGCTCTCTAAGGCCCCTCCATCCCCTTAAAGCTGCAAAGCGGTTTAGTCTGCCCCTGCACTAGAATTCATCTCTAAACACGGCTCAAGCCGAGTGAGTTTATGCTGTTGGAGCACTGACGTGTACTGTCAAGCCTTGCACATGAAAAGGGAAATCGGGGTTCCAAAAACAGAAGGAAAGAAGGAAAGAAGGAACGGAAGAAAGAAAGAAAGAAAGAAAGAAAGAAAGAAAAAATGAGGAAGGATGGGGATCCCACAGATCCCACAGGGCACAGAATTTGATGTTACACCCCTGCATAGGAATAAGAGAAGCTAATACCAGTTGAATTGTACAACATGACATCACATAAATAGCTTCTACATATCACAATTTAGCATATGTATGTGAAACTTTCTCCATAAAAATGTCAATGTCACTGCATTTCTTGGCATAAAAATGACTCCTGACAACAGTGTTCGTTTCTGGGACACTTAAATAAACTGTTGAGCTTTATGAAGGTGTTAAGAGCAAATTATTGGAGAAAGAAGGTGTCCACTTGATAAACCCAAATGTTGGCAGTGATTAATGAAATTTAGATTAGGTAAGAGGTGACTTCTGTCTTTGTAATGCTGCCAAAGATTTATAAGGCTATAATGAAATACAAAACTTTATTCAGACTTGTCAGTTTCCTTTTGTTGCCCTGTTTGTCTAATTGAGCTGCTGACAAGCTGGCATAGCAAAGCCCTAACAACACCCCGCTGTAAATAATCCAGCGGTCTATCCTGTTATGTGGCAGCCTCCCACACCACTCCCTAACTGTCTAACTGTGCTCCTGCAGCGTGTTGCATCCCAGCCGCCAGTCACAGCTACAGGCCCGGCACCAGCTCCAGTAATACAGGAATGCTTCTGTACTCTTCTGTCCTGATAGAGTGGTCACTGTGATAACATCAGGCACCAGGCCCTGCACAGCCACGGGGCTCCGAGACACACTTTTATGACTTAAGTATCTGGGAGTGATATCTGCAGCCATCAGCTCAATACACCCTCATCACATACTCACAGACACTCAGACACTCTCCTGCTGCGTCTCACAGATGCACACATATACATGCCTGCCAACATGCACGTGTACACAAACCCTGTCCTGTCTGTTCTACTTTCCATGATTTCTTTTGCGAGCATGCGCATGCACACGCATAACTTAACATTTATTTCCTGTGGGCCAAATTTAATCTTCAGTCAACTCGTCTTTAACTAGCGACAAACTGTGAAATTACCACTAATCCTAACCACTTAAACTTAACCTAGTAACTTCAATTTATTCATCAAGGTGACCTTAACTTAAAAGCGTGACAGTAATACTAGGCCAAATGCAAAGTTTAAACCCAGTCACCTTAAAACAGAAAACAGAAAACTTTTGGCCCTCACATAGATAACGTATAAGAGCAGACACAAGACGATCAGTCTAAATCAAATAGACTTCAAACAAAGTGCAGCGGAGCTGTATCACTGCGAGACAGAGGAAAACAGCAGGGATTCACATGATAACACTAACTTTTCTTAACAATGTTCCCTTGATTAGAGTGCTTGCTCACTGAATAACACTAAAGCAATTACGTTCTTTATTCACTTTTTTACTGATGCTGTGTTTGAACAACTTTTATTAATATAGCACAACCAAATACCATTGGCCCTCATTTACCAAACAAATGTATGACAGAAAACTCAAAGCTTGGCATTTATCAATGTGGACAAGAGAGGAGGCTACAATCAAATCTCACATCAGGTCTTAACAGCAGGGAGCTGCTTTTGATTTTTCTTCTTTGAATCAAAATAGGATTTTTCCAGAGTTTTCCACCGTTGGAAGACTTGTTCGACCATGCCAACACATTGTCAACACACATTGTCTTTCATTCTTTTATCCACCCTCTTGGAATGGACGGTGTATTTGCATATATCCAAAAACCTGTTGATATCTAAGTCCTTCATACTGTTTAATGGTAGCTGTGTTTCTCCCCCTGACCAGAAATATGGGTTTTTTCTTTTGGGAATGCATCTCTATCTCTCAGCCTTGCAAACTGTTGGCTAGTTTGCTGTGCCAGCAACAGGCAACATCCCGTGTAAAGCACACTGCAGTAAAAACCCCAGTTAAGATGCATATTCTGAGTGTGCTGTATACATGTTGTCAATTGATCCTAAAACCCAAATAATACCAGCAAATCCCACGTCTCAATCAGAAAATGCTACAGTCAGAAAAAGGCTTTACTTGGAATATCTAAACAAAATATGCTGTTTCCATGACCCTTATCAAGTTCAGAGTACTAACATATTCGGAATAATAGCGGAATATTAGTGTGCATGTAAACGTACTCAGTATGGCCTTCTTCATCAAACACAATACAGCCTACTTGAGCGATAAGGAGACGATGAGCCAGATGTATAAGCCTTTTTTAGGTACATAAAGTTTGTTGATGTTACACACGATGAGATTGCCAGATGCATCCAAAAGACACAAAAGATTTAAGTCAGAATCTAGAGGTTATATGATGGTTATAGTTTGGGGAAATAGACCTCATACAACTGCTGCCATGAGAACGTCTTTAAAGACAAGTCTGACTGTTGAATACTTTGATCTTGTACACAGTACTGACAAGTTTATTACATGAACGTCATAGCTTGGCTTTTAGCGATGCAGGCAGATAAAAGAACAACTGATTACTCAAAATAAAACAACTTTATCACCAACTGAGCACTCTTACAGCTATACTATAACTTGTCTTGTAAAACGGATGCATCCAGTTAATGTAAAATGTGGCCTAAAGCACCACTGTCACTGCTGTCAGTGTGCAGAGACACCGCAGATACCCTTTACTCCTCTTTGACCTAAGAAAAGGCAGCGTGTGTCTTTTGATGGACAGCACCATTTCACTCTTTCACGTTGATGGTCAGTCTCACAAACAAAAAGAGGGATGAGATGAGTTTCTCAGGGGAGTGAGGATAATAAAATCAGGGTGTCTGTGTGTCCTGAGCGAGGGCCATATTTGATGCTCTAACAGAATGAGGGTCTTTGGCAGCCCGGCCTGGCAGTCTTTTAGCTAAAGCAAGCAGATTTCATTGAAGTCTGGCCACCTTGGCTGAAGAGCCATTACTCCAGGGGTTTTCTATACATTAACCATGCTACAGCAGCACAAGTGCATTACAGGCTGCTGCCCCAGCAGGGCCCAATTGTACTCCCTCTTGTTAAATATTAGCCCAACAGAGCTTTTGATTTTATTGTCATTTTTTTCTCCCCATAGCGCTTATCCTCCCCCCCTCCCCGATCAGATTAGGATCGATTGCTGCATGGCAGAGCTGGCCCAGACATGAGGACCAGAACAACGCTACAGCGTGATTGTGCTCCTCAGGCCCCGCCTTGGAGACTATTCAGGCGACTAAATAGAATGATTTGCCCTTAGATGTCAAATTTCCTCCGAGACAAGGATGTCAATACCAATTAGATTGTCTGCAGTTGCCTTAGTTACGCCAGCCTGCCCCACACCGCCACCGCCGCCACCCCAGCCTCTTTTCCTCTAAAGATACACTCGCTCTCTTTTAACATCTCACTCACATCTCTCTTTTTTGTAGGCAGAGTGGTGGTCTCGGCACCAAGCCTTTAGCCTCAAATCAGTTTTATGGCTGGCGCTGTGCAGACATTAGGCTAACTCCATTAGCCTCTCTGAAGGAGATGGCCTGAGGGGATACTGAGGGGCCAAGATGTGACTGGCTAAGGGTGTGTGTGTGTGTGTGTGTGTGTGTGTGTGTGTGTGTGTGTGTGTGCGCGCGCGTGCGTGCATGTGTACGTGTGTGCGTGCGTGCGTGTACATGTGCATGTGTGTGACTGTGTGAGTGTGAGTGTGCATGCTGAAAGGGTGAAGGGGTAACATTGTCTTACAGAGTCTTTTGGCATCCCCTTAAAGGTCACTGTCTGCTGGTCCGAGGAGGCAAAAGCCCACTGGAGCAAGAACATAAACAAGAAAGAGAAGTGGGCAGAAAATGGATTAATGAATAAATGTAATTAGGAGAAAGGGAGGATGGAGAGAGTGGGAGAGAGGACTCTGTCTCCACTTAGTATCGTGGCTCCTGCAGGCGCTTAAGTGCTAACATGACAAACAGATGTGGCCATGGCTGGCCAGACACAAGGCTGCACATACACACTCAAGCATACAAATAATCCTACATATACACAGATACAAATACTGTCGTTCTTCTACTGTCTCTTTCGCAGCATCCTAAAAATGGACTTCAAACTCACTGAAAACACACAAAAATAGAATTATATAATTATGCAATTCCAATTGATTTATGACAAAATATTTGTGACAAGCAGCAGAGCAAAAAAACAAAAAGGCACAACTGCTCCAGTAGGGGAGACCAGGTTTGGTTGGCACACTTTTCACTCTTTGCCTTATTTCTCTGACTTTAGGAGTATTCTAACCTGGGACCACCTCTAGCTCACCAAAAGCGTGTGTCTCATATAGGCTGAGGCCCTTGCAGTGGCCCGGGTCGATTCCAACCTGTGGCCCTTTGCTGCGTGTCATTTCCCTTCTCTCTCCTGTTTCCTGTCTCTTACCAGTTGCATTAAACAAAGGCAAAGTTGTAAAAATTAATCTTTAAAAAAAGAATTCTAACCAGACTATCCTAACTAACATCATTTGAAAAGTTAAGGTCTCAGCTATAAACAAATATGTTTTCATGTACAAAATGTTTTCTAAAATGAAGTGAGTCATGATTAAAGGCATGTTGTGCATTTGTGCCAACCAGCTCCATCACGCGGTTGCAAAACATTAGAAGGCTGTGGTTAAAAAAACAAAACAAAAGAAAACTAGGCAACCACTAAAAACAATTTGAACATTTAACTCAAATAAGAACCAAATAACACCAACATTTAATTGAATTCCTGGCCACATTAAAAACCAATAAATATTTTAAAGCAATTTATCATCATAAAACTGTTCTTATGATAATCTACAACTTAGAGCCCCACAAGTGATTTTACATATATACTTTACATAAAGTTATGTACCTAACTTAAAGTTACAGAGGTTAGGTATAGGCATGTAAATTTACTGTTGTTAGATTATACAAAAATTACTGGCATAACCTTTCATCTGAAAACATACAAACAGTGCATCAGAACAGCCTGAATTAATTTTGCCATTTACAATTCAAAATAATTATACAAAATAACTATATAAACATTGCTTTTAATCTTTCCAAATATTTTTAAACTCTCAAAATCATTGTACCAACCAACCCCTCCCACATTTGACCCAAAGTTGTGATGAAACAATGTCATCACAGACTTTCACATTTCATATCAAAATGTAGCTGAGTCCTATGTCTATTTTTTCCCGTTAAAGGGGTTTTTGGGGGAGGTTTTTTCCTTATCCACTGTGAGGCTCCAAGGACAGAGGGATGCTGTATGCTGTAAAGCCCTCTGAGGCAAATTGTGATTTGTGATAATGGGCTTTATAAATGAATTTACTTCACTATTTACACTTTTCCTATGTCTCTCTCTAACACAGATTTATAACAGGTTTTATCTACAGGGTGTTAAATTAAATATTTTTAAAAACTTTAAATACAATAAAACTGAAAAGTCAGCCTCACCAAAAAAGTTAGTGACTTTCACATTTTAACAGATAAGTGCAGAAGAAAGTAAACATTTTTATGTTACATTTTTTTTGTTTCTGTGAACTTACAGGACCAGAAAATACCTGTGTGCCAACCAACCCGTCTCCCCGATGTATTAGGCATCATTACAGATAGCTTTAGTAGCTTACTTACTCAACAGCTTGCTTTCTGTTTCAAGAAAAAAAACAAAATAGAAACTTTTTCGAGGTTCAAGACAACCAGAAATTTGAAAGGGCAACCACAAATAGATTTAGAAACAGCTGTTTTGCTGCAGTATACACTTGAACCTATGGCATTGTATTTCTTCAGCCTTTGATCCATCACGTCTGTCCAGTGAGCTCCATGGTCTTTACTCAGCTGTCCACCAGTTATAGCTAAAGCGTCACTATTTTGTCTGGATTTCAGCATTAAACTGCTGCTGGTGTGTCATCCAGAGTTTAAAATTTTCAGGAAGGTATGTCCTTTATACGATTATGAACTCCTCTTATTGTTTTCTCACAACTCACACTGCAAATTTGACATTAAATATTTGTTTTAAGGGCCACACTGAGTGATTAAGAAGTGTATAACTCTTCTCTGTTTAGTTTACATGTCATTGCTACAGGAATATGAAACCTTATCCTTCCTGTTCCAGGTTTCAATTAGCATCTAAAGACACCATTTACTACTGCAATTGACTGAATCAATACCTTCCCAGAAAGCATCCAAATCAAGATGTAATCAGGTCTGTTTTCAGTTAGTTAACCATAAACACCAGAGACTTTCTTGAAAGCATCATACCTTACAAAAATACGTAAATTAAATACTGTTACAACATTTCAGGCAATATACTTTAACCGGAATCACTGGTTGAAATTTTGAGAAACGGACAAAAAAAAAAGAAATGACTTCACCATTTGTACTGTAACCCAATATTATGCACATTCTTTCCCTTGGTTTCATGTCAAAGGCAAACTGTGCAACCAGCAGACACTAATGTGAGCCATGAGCAGGGTTGCAAATCTCCTTTTTTCAATACCTTTTTCTCTTTTGCAAAGCGCACAACAAAATCAATTCAGCAGTGACTTGCATTTTGAAGTTGGTTTAACCTTGCAGTGACACCTATTGCAGATGCTTTGAAATGGTTGGAAAGAATAGTTTCCGCATGGTGGGATCTGCAATTAGGCGGCACATCTGCACCGGCAGCAGCACCCCAGCATCCCCTCAACCTCCAAATCTGGCATGCTCAGAGCTCACTGTTGGTTGGCAGCCAACACAAACAGTTCCCACTGCATAAATGTGAATAATTTTATGAGACGAATTTCAATCGGGCAGTTAGATGGACTTCAACTCTGAATATTTCAAAAGTGTCCTGCATGTGACTTTCCAGTTGATAAGAGAATGGACACACTAAGGGAGTAAGAGAGACGCAAGTGACAGGACACGTTGAGCAAAGTGAAGAGACAAATAGAGAAACTCATGAAAGAAGGGGAGGAGGGACAGTGACAGCCATGAGACAGAAATTTACAACCAGATCATCAATTAACCACTCCAATCACAATGGATCATGCCATTAAATGTGCATTTCTCCTAAACGACCTCCTGACCGACAGCGACTACAGATCATGAGCTTGTATTGATGGCCGCTGGAACACTACGCAGTCCCAAAGTCTGAGAAGTTCACTGTTTGTCAGTTAATTCAGCACATGCGGTCAGGGACAAAACAAATGTTCTGCCCTCTCAACTTACATACGTCTCATTAAATGCAATCCAGTTATTTCAAGCTGCAAGACTAATGTCTTGTGCTCTCAAGTTGGCATGTTTACCTTGCTCTCGTTTTTCTTGTGCTGAATAAGCACAGAATGTGACCATTAAATATATTGCTGATGGAGAGACAAGGGGAGGGAGACATCAATATTAAAGTGAACTGGAGTTACTGAAGGCGCTGTGTTACGTGATAGGTTATCCCTGGGTGACGTCAGTGCCAGGTTAGATAAGAATATGCAATTTACACACATAATATTCAAGCTATGAATATGACATAACATTCTTTCCGTCACTTAATATTTACTTGAACATTAAAATCAACTAATGCTGTGTGAGATCAAATGTTGCATTTTTTTTACCACACGCTAATCTTTCCAAAACTATGAAGATTTGGAAAAAACACATATTCACTTCCTCGTTATCATTAAAATTAGCCCCTGAGTAATGAAAAAAACATGTGAAACAAAAGGACCTTAGGACATGGCATACTCTATAAAATCCTACTTTCAGCACCTCTGAAATTAGACCTAAAGTCCCCCCAGAGGGGCTATTAGACGATAAATCCCTGTCATTGACCAGGTTCTGCCCTCTGCCTGCTCACAACTGACGTCCAAAACCTCTTTGAAGTCCCTCGCCCCAACAACACCAGCACCATTTCCTCCCCTCTAGAAAGACAAAATGCCCCTTGCAGTACACCAGAAAAGAGCAGGCGAAGGTTTAAGGGAGGAAAGGGGGACCCACAACATTCAAAAATAAGCCAGATGTTTGCATGCTAACATGTGGAGACATGCGCTTGCCGTGGGCCTGCATTAATGAAGGTGGAGATCCATCTTGAGGGGGGCTGATAGGCAAGGGGATGCTGTGTGATAGGCCGTGGCACATACACAGACTCACCCGGTCACATGTGCTAGCAATAAGTTAGCCTCGCTGCCACTCTGGTCAGACAAACAGATGGAGCTGGGCTAAGACGGGAATATTTCTCATTCAGCAAGAAAAAGAAGAAAAAGCTTAAGAATAGTATGCTGCTGTTGGGTTTCATCGAGGTACTACTGCTAATTCATTCAAAGACAGAGCAATTTTCTAACTTATTTTGGTAAAACAAACAGATATTGCTTTAATCAGAGGTAAGATCATTGTGTTGCGAGTCACAATAAGTCCGAAACTTTTTGCACTTTGAATCCTCAACCAGTCACATCGCACTCTTCACCAAATGTAGTAAGAGTGATAATATAATACATTCACAAGAAAAACTTGAATGCTTTAAAATATGTGAAATAAGTGCAAATGAACCTAATCATGAAAAAAAAAACAGCTCTGACATTGCACTTTTATAGATATAGCTCTACTAATCATAACAGAAGTTTGTATGTTTTTGTCCTTAACATATTTAACTCATCTTAAATGGAAAAATGTCTAACTTTCTCTCCCTAAATTTGTCAGACATTTAGTAAGACTATTGCTCCTTTAGAGTGATATTTAATGTTGTTGCAGTCCTTATGTTTTGTTTTATGTCTAAATAAAATGAAAAGATTAACAGTTGATTCAGGAAATTAAATGATTAGTGGCACACTTGCTTTGATAACAAACTCTCTAACCTTTGGCTGGAAGTATCAAGTATTTTAAAGTCATAAGTCCCAGTGATGTCATAATTCAAACTGAAGTCCAAGTCAAGTAGCAAGGCTTTTTTGATTTTGTCACGTTGACTGTAAAGTTATCAAATTTGTGACTCAAGTTTGTGTCACGTAACTCGAATCAACACGTCTGACATTACAGTTTGCTCTAGAAAATAATACATAACTTTTTATAATATGAATATCTTTACTTTAAAAGGCAATACCTTTAAAGACAATATGTGTAGTGTCACAGTACATTCTGATTCTGAGGACATTTTATCTGTGCATTAAAATACTGAAGTGTGAACCAGAGGATTACAGTATTTATTTTCTTAAACTCCGTTTTAAAATATTTAATGCCATCATTTAATAAATAATTTTAATAAATGTATCCTAAAATAAAATTAAGTAAAATGCAAATCTCTTTTAACAATAAAACTTCTAAAACAGTCAAACAATATAACAAATATGAAAGTTGTTTTTTTAATTGCATAGTATAGTTAAACTAATATGACCTGGACATAGATTTAATGGTCACGCTGCTCACGACTGAAAATCTACTTCTTTTTTTCTTTTTAATCTAGCGGAGAGCTACAACGGGTACTTCTATGTTAATATTTAACTCTCTGATATCTTTAAAAAGGGCTACCTATAAAATGATAATGCTATTTTTATGGACATTAATTATGCTAAGTTAAAATTCATTATGCTATTTGACCAAAGAGTGTGTCTTCTGTTCCATATCAGCAGAAAGAAAGATCATTCCAGCACAATTAGATTTTAGTATAATCTGGCCTTTCTCTTTTGTCATGTCACATTTAAAGTTATTCAACGTGTAAAAACAAAAACAAAAAAAGAGCCACAAAATGAAGAAAAATTTCCTTGTTATTTATGCACTGTAAGTATTATGCCCAAACTAACTCATATTAGGGGCCTTTACAAAGGCAAAGTTTCTGGCAGGCATAAATAAAGCTCTTGCCCGCCTGCTTGTCTGACTCTTTGTTAGACTTGTTGTGTTAAGTGTTAAGAAGGGGATTAGTGAGCTGCCCTGGTGTTACACTGGCTCTAAGAGCTTGTTTGTTTGGCCGTGTGTTGTGATTATATCACAGCAGATAGCAATGAATTTCAGAGACACTTAAAAGCGTCATTAGGGATCAGTACACAGGAGTTACAGTACGGACATCGCTGTGTGACTCACATCTCTGTCATGGAAGTACCGCTCCTTGGCACTAAGCAAAGTATGCAGAATATACTGTACATGTCAGTGCTCTGCACATATTGAACCAAAAAGTGAATCATGGCAACGTTGAAGAAATAACTGTTCGTATAGATAGTAGCATTTCAAAAGGGGAGAGAAAGAAGTGTGTGATAAGCGAAGGAGCGAAGAGAGGACGAGGGGGGAGAGAGTGAGGGTGGATGGAAACGTAAAGATTGCATGGAATGCTCTTGCGTGAACTGCAAATGAACCCCTAAACCCCAATCTCCACCTGACAAAATCTGTTCTTTGCCCTGACACACAACCACAAGGAGCTTGCAGGCAGCATTCAGGAATGCCATGTTAAGATCACAATTGCCTCTCTATAGGCTGTGGAAATAAATATTTCCATCCCGGGAGAGGCTACGGAAATATTATACAATCCAATAATTGAGGATCTTTATACACTGTAAAATCTGACAAGATGATTTTATTTAAAAGAAATCTAGGAAACTAACTGCCTTGAAAAATGTTAAATATAACTACTCATCCTAATTTATGTTTGTTTTAGATCTAATTTTTAATGTTACTTAAAATGTAGTTATATTTACTGAATTTTGTTATATTGTTGCAACTTCAAAATTACAACTTTTATTAAATCAATCTCTTTAAGTTTTACAAACTTCAGTAATTTTTAAGTTTACATAAAATGTAATTTATTTTACCTAATTTTGTGAAGTTGTTGCAATTTACAAATGACAAGTTCAATTAAATCAACCTTTTCAAGTATACTGTGCTATACTATATCTGTATTTTGTCGGTTGCACACTAGTCAGTCATATTTGTAATTTCTTAAATATGTTGACAAACCAGACCACTTAGATCCCCTAACTTCATCACTGGCAAAATCTTCTTTGTCATGATCAAATTAAGTCAGACTAACTTGGTTTACTGAAGTGGTTAACACTTTGAAAGAACAAGGTAATTTAACTCCTTTTTAAGTTGCAACAACTTTTCAAAATTAAGTAAATACAACAAAATTTTGACTAAACTTAATAATTAGATATAAAGTAAACATATTAAGATAAATAGTTATATACACTTTCCTTTTTCAAGGCAATTGGTTTCCAAGATTATTTTTGGTAACATCAACATGTCAGATTTTACAGTGCACACTCAATATTCTATCATCCTGTTTTCTATTTGGGGGAATATTTGCAACCATGATACCTGAAATGTTAGGTCTCATAAGGGAAACGTTTGAGATTAGGGCATGCTTAAAATATCATTCAAGACATAAAAATGACTCCTCTGGGGATATGCTTCACAATCATGCGTTTTTTCATTCTCAGTTTGAACTTAACGACCCAAACACACAGCCAAGAATAGTTGTAACATTTTTTGACGGTCTACCAACATCAAGTTTAACACCTCTCTGGTGTGTAACCACACTGCTGGCGTTCTGATCTCCCCTCAGCTGTCATCAGTGACACACATCACATTAAAACTGTGACTGAACTGGCGTAGTGATAACCACAGTTGCTCGGTTAGAATGGTATTTAAGCAGCCTAATGCCCTGTTTGTTTTCCAATGTGCTCTCCCAGTGGTGCTCTCAATCCACTGAGGGTGTGTTGAGTGCTGTGATTGGTGTGTTTTTGTGTGTGTGTTTTTGTGTGTGTGTGTGTGTGTGTGTGTGTGTACGTTCAGAGACACTCCCTCTCCTACACTGGGCAGGTCTTTTTCTGTGTGTCTGTCTCCCTCCTTCATTCACTTTCCCCTCACTCGTTCTTTTCTTTCCCTTTTTTACTTCCCCTCTTAATGTCTGCTTGTTTCCTCCTCCTCCTTTCTTCTCCCTCTCTTTCTCTCCTCCCACTGGGGCTGTATGCATTCCTGCCAGGAGGGGCGGAGGTGTCTGTGATCCGGGCTCGATAAGGACCAGGCCTCCCCCTCCATGCTGCCCTCCCTCGTGTTCACCATCACCCCCTCCCTGGGAAAATGGGTGCACCCTCCTCCCCTGGCAGGGCACCGGCTCCCCTTTGAGTGTGCTGCCAGCCGTGGCAGCAGAGACTTAACATGATTTGTTTGTCTGCTGCTGCGTGTTTGCACCAAACTCTAGCGCCAACCCCCATTACTCCTGCCGGAGATCCAGAGGGCTGGTTAGCTGGTACAGATCTGGAGTGAGGCTCCTGGAGGCGGGGGGTGTGGAGGGTTAAAGGGGTGTTAAAGAGGGTGAAGGTGGGGGGATGTAGGGAGAGATGAGGGTTAAAATGAGTTTGGAATATGATCCACTGGCTTTTCTTGAAAATAAGTGGGGCTGCGATGGGCTGGACAATGTGAGATAACAGGAAAACATTCACTCACACACACATAAAACTCTGTCACTAATCACTCATTTTGCAAAGATCGAGGGTTTTCCCTTTTTTTTTTCCTCCTGGTGTTTTGTAATTGGCTTGCTTCCTGGTGCAGTGGCGGACAGCAGGCACAGCAGCGGCTGCCCAGTCGGCCCATTGATCTTTCATCAGCCCATAGAGTTAAAGCTGAAGGCATGAGGGAGAGGCTGGAGAGGCAGCCCCTACTTTTTATGGCAGCCCGCTGGAGCCTGCCTCGGATTGTTCCCTGTTTCCTCAGATTGTTTTTCATTTAGTCAGGGTGCAGCGCTGTGCCGCTCTGAGGAGGTGAGGTGAAGTGTTGCAGACATTTAGGAGAGCACGTAACAGCCACAGTCTGGGTAGGTGGACACAATAGTATAGCAGGGCTTGTTTGCTGATAACGCTTGAGTTTCTGTGTGTATGTGTGTGTTTGGGTTTTTGGTTTAAAGCGTGTTATGACATCTCTTTGGTATATTTCTTTACATATTAAATTACCTATAGGTCTACAATTAGAAAGGTGTTGTTGGCCTAATAAGTGATTACTGTAAATACATATAAATGTGTGTTTTTAATGGAGAATATCAGCTATTTTTTGCCTGAAAGACTGGCAGTAAACTCAGATGACAAACGGCAGCACCACTAATTTAGTTAGTGGAGGAGATACATTAAAGCGTTGCACTTGATAATATTTCTCCACGGACTCCCCGACTATTAATCAAACCCATTTTACATTAAGAAAAAGCAGCAAGAGCTCTTAACGCAAATCAAATTTCACTTAAGGGGCTAAAATTACCTTCATCAATTTGCATGAAAGCCATGGCAGTGGTCAAGAGACATCCATGTGATATCCAATCAGCGGGGTCTAATCAGTGTGTGGGTGTGGTCCAGTTGTATCCCCAACAGTATTCCATTGATCCGAGCAACGGCGCTGAGCTGCAGGCCCTGAACTTGGTCATCTAACTGATATGTGATATTTAGGATCCTTCTTCGAAGGCAGCTCCACGGGGATCTAGTCAGAGAGAGAGGGAGAAAGAAACAGACTTCAGATCAGCAGATCAATTTTCACTGGACCTTGAATATTTCATGTAGGGAGTCTTGCAGCAGACACACAGATGGGCGAAATAAGTGAGCGACAACCATGTCCAGTCACACACGTACACCTGATTGAGAATGCTTACAAATACACACACAGGCCAATCACACTGGAAATCTGTATGTTGTTGCACCATATACATGTCATATTTTCCATTTGATTTGAACAACCAAGAAATTCACCTCCCATACTGAGCAAAACAAGCTAACAAAAAAAGACCTTCTCATGACCTCGCTATATTCATATTAAAAACACAAATTCATTACCATGCTACTAAAAAAACAGGGCTGTTTCTGTTTGCAGTGTATGACAAGAACATTTCCGTGAGAAGATGTTGCACAGGCACACACACACATTTCACCCTAAGGGCCGGGTTAGGGGAATCATGTCTGGATCATGTTTCTAGTCCCAGCGAACATGTGGTCGATGTAACGCTGTGATATTGACTCTGCCCTGGTCCTAGAAGTGGACACAAAGGACAACAAGCTCAAAAAGCCTGTCTCTACACACAGTGAAGTTATACCTGTGTGATATACTTGCAAAATTATTTGCTCATTTGTATATTTTATGTGTATGTCTTTTGACATTAAATTCCCACTAAATGGCGCATGATGATAAAACTTTGGTACATAAATGTCAGATAATTTTAAAGAAAAGCTTAAATGATGCCCTGTGTAGAAAGGACAGTAAATCTATCCAAGTATCAGCAGTAACAATGCAATAACCCACACCTGACCCCTAAACCTTCACCCGCAGAAAGGATGTTGTTTCACCGACTGTCTTCAAATACTTTCCTCTCGGAAAGACATCAGTGAAACCAGAGCTTGTCAGACCCTGTATTTGTTTATTAAGTACGCTCTTGGACTGGCGTACTCCCAAGATGGCTGTAACTGAGAGATTTGTTCATGTAGGCATTAGGGCTGGCTATCAGTGGTGAATTATTTATTGAAAAAAATCTTCCCTTCCTTGAGGGATGAGAGAATATGTAGGGTTGCTCACTGACTCTGCCGTATATTAGGGGAATGATGAAAACGTTGTTAGGCGCTGCACACTGACAGTTAGACAGTGAATTACGGGCGGGGGGGTGTAAAAAAATTCTATTTCTGGGAATAATCCCCAAAATATTAATAGTGAACGTGTGATTTTAGAAATATAATGACATGACCTAGTTAGAAACACAACTGGCATACTTCTGCACAATATGTTTAGTATTAGAATGCTATACAAATACAAATTTGTGTATAAGCATCAAATATTAATTGTATATATCATGTTCTGTGCCTCTCCAAACAGCTCATTATTTCCTAAGCTGTGTCAGCCTGTCAGTGCCTCCTTAAAATGTTTGATGTATTTTTAGAAATGCTATCTTCTTGGATAAATATGATAAACTTCACTGTATATATCCGCCCTGACAGGAACATCAGGGATTCCACAGTGGTTGCAAAACATGTGCTGATAACGTCGGACCCCTAACCCGTTTTTGGCAACGACAAAATACAAAAAAAAAAAAGAAAGGGGGGATACAAGTCACAAAAAATTACACAACTAGAAATGTAGTTACCGTGGATATTTCTCCTGCCAGATTGAAATCACAATGATTTGTTCAAATCATATTTGGTCATTTTCTCTGCCCGCTTTATTATGTTAGTTTTTGTAGTCTGCAGCAGTGAAAGAAAAAGAGACAAGCAGAGGGGCCTGGCTATTGTCATTCAATGGCCGAGCCATTTTGGAAATCACCGCTCTCGATTTGCTCCTGCTGCCTCCCTCTCTGTATTCCCTTATGGCTGCACTAGATGGAAGGCTTCCTTTTATAATTTCCAACTTGCACATAACACCACCAACCCCCCCCCCAACTCAGAATAGCATACAAATGTCCCAGGCTGAGCTGAATGTTTGAATGAGTCGATGAAAGAGCTAAAAAATGATAGACTGTTAACTCTCAATCTGCAACCAACGGATACATTCATATTGATAAATCTATTTCCCCCTTATTTAAAATTTCACAATAAAATACAAGTTGCGATCTCTCAGGATAATTTACCACTAGAGAAGTCTATATATTGGTCAGAGCTAAAAGCTGCTCCATTACCAGAGGGGACTAATAATTGTGATCTATGCCTGCTCACTCAGCAAATAATCAATCATGCTTATTTAGTGTGTTTAAACTAGGATTTTGCTTAAACAAACCATTGTCGCACACGTGGAGGGGCACCTTCTAAAGCCAGCAGTAATGTTCAGGTGACATTATCTAAAATAAACTTTTTTGTGAGCTTTAGTGTTAGTCACAATGGCATATGGGGAGGGGGGGGGCTTTTGTGAGCTCCAGACCTAATTTGAATAAAATCACTCTGGCCCTGTGACCCCGCTTGTCTAAACACTTTCACATTGTCACACAAAGAGGCACTAAAAAAGGGGGCCCATGACCCATTTTGTGTCTCAACCCATATTTCAAAAAAAAAAAAAAAAACAAAGTATTATTGCTGCCATCAGTGAGACAGCATCCTCACTGAAAAAAAAAAAAAACAGAGATAAGAGAGGAAAAAAGAGAGCAGCGGTGGAGCAGATTAGTGACACAAGACAACTGAGCAAACTAGAAAACGCTGCGTAAAATCCAAGATATTCATGGAGGAGCTGAGGATGTGCATGCTGACAGCCTGATGACTTGAGTAATTGCAGACCTGATTTAGAACAACCTGCATGTTAAGACTTTAATTTGCGGAAATCAGGCGGGATCTCCGCATTGCCTGTCTCACACCAAGGGAGATTATTCTCATCAATAGGGCATGAAATTTACTGGCTGACCAATGGACACCCTGCCTGCTCTCAGGCCAACAAAGTGACCACTGAAGTGACGTGCCAGTGTGTGTGTGTGTGTGTGTGTGTGTGTGTGTGTGTGTGTGTGTGTGTGTGTGTGTGTGTGTGTGTGTGCATGTAGATTGTGGAGCCGTGTGTACGTGTGAGAGAGGGAGGGAGAAAGAAAGGAGACAATTGTGTGCGTGTGCCTGGGAGAGAAAAATAGATGTCCATATTAGTGTGAATTTTTGAATGTGTGCGTGTGTGGGTTTGTAAATTCAAGGGAATGAGGATTTTTTTTGGGGGGGGGGTCTATTTTAACTCTATGTAAAATGATATGAAACAGCCATTACTGTAAAATGTAAAGTTTTTTAATTGTGAAGCCTCTCATTTACCACACATTTTGCCACAAAATTTTGCATCAAATGTCAAAACACTTTAATTCTACATTCTGGTGAATTTTTATGTTTAAAAAAGTGCATTTACTGCAAATATCTATAGCGGAAATGTCTTTAAAAAACTCATCTGCTACTTTCATGTTTTTATTGGAAAAGGAAAATGCACAAGTCCTAAATATTGAGGGGAAATCTATACCCAGGAATTAATCAGTAATGATCAGAGGCTAAAACTAAGCAGAGTGTAGTCTGTTTAAATCTGAAAATTCGACAACTGTTTTCGTTTTTTCTTTCTGTCTGTCTTTCTTTCTTATTTATTTATTATTTATTATTTGACAACCATCAAGTGATGTGACACAAGTGATGATATGTTAGTGAAAGTCCAGACATATTTACTTTCACACTTGCATCATCATTTTCTGGATTCACACACCCTATTTTTGCAACTATTCTTATCATCTAGGTGGCATGGACTACTTTGTATTCAGGTTAAGAAAGAGCAGGATGAAAGAATCAAAGGGCGTAGGTTTTTCATTTCAACATTGGGGGGAAAAATTAAGCGGAGGGTTTGGGGGTCCTCTGCTAGAAAATTTTGAGCTTCAAACATAATCTCCTGCATTTTGGGGACTTTATAGGCACCAATTTTTTTGCATTATCTGTATCAATTTATGGTGGAAATGTCTTAAATTTTGACGAAATAAAAGTCATCTGCTACTTTTATGTTTTATTGGGGATGAACACATGCACATGTCCTAAATGTTGAGGGGGATGTGAATCACAGACTGAAACTAATAAACCCTACTGACCAAAGTGTAACTAAATCTGGCATTCAGCAACTATTCCCTTACTGGTGATGCGACACAAGTGGTGATATGTAAGTGAAAGTCCAGACATATCAGCCTTTTGAGATGTTGCCTAAAAATGCTTTAGAGAATGCCAGAGGACATGACTGAAAATTGAGATCTCCAGTCTGATTACCAAGCAGTAAAGCACTAATGACACTGCTTGTGCACCAATGTGATGAATCGATTTCACTGTAGGTTTGAGAGCAGACCTGTACACACACCTTACAGAAAAATGAGAGAGAATCCTACTTTAACAAGTTATAACAGCCATACATAGTCATGATAGCAGAGTGTTTAATCCTAGAGGTGGACAGCTCTCATCAGTTACATGAAGCAACAGGTAAAACAGGGGTCAAAAGCAGATCATGTAGAGACATCAGTGCTTGCGTGGGGCATGTAAGATATTCCAAAATTAAGATCTCTAAATTATCAGAGCTCCAGGTGCATATAAAATAGATATGAATCTATTAAACAAGCTGTCCTGTCCCATGTTCAAACGCTCTGAGAGGAGCTCTGTGAAGAAATGTGACTCTTCACCTTGTAACAAATGTCCCTCAGCAGCTTCCCAAGAGTCTCTCAAAAGCTTTGACATCAAACGCTCGCCAACATTTAACGGGAAGTGTCCAGAGAAGTGTGTGCGTAAATGGCAAAAAAAAAAAAAAAAAAAAAAGCATGACCAAGCACTCGCTGCTGCAACACATGGCTGCTGGACGCGCCTTGCCTTCAGCGTAGAGTTTGTGCGCCAGGCGCCGAGCAGAATAATCTGTTTACAGTGTGCGCGTTGATGGTCATTTTTTATGATGTTGTTTAATCCACGGTGGTGGATGGAGAAGGAGGAGGAGGAGGTGGAGATGGAGGCGGGGGTGGGCTGTCTAGCAGAGCCCCAGACAAGCTGGCTCCAGTGGCCATCTCTGTAGGCTATGAGCTTCTCTATTTGAACAGAGAGACAGGTGTAAATCTCCGCTGCGATCTTTACTCTGCACTCTGCGCGACACTCACCTGAAGGTAAATAAATGGTTTATGGCCAAATGAACCACCTCTCTGGTCTCGTGCAGAGAGAGAGAGAGAGAGAGAGAGAAAGGGACGGAGAGAGAGAGAGAACAGCCTCGGGGCAGCTGTACTTGTCATGCAGCAGAAAACACAACATGGAGAAGTTGTGAATGTTTTAAGTTTAGGAAATTACAATGTGTTTAATTAAATGTCCCAAAATATGAGAAAGGGGAATATTAAAACAACATTCCTGATAATTTAAAAAATAAGAAGAAGAATACATTTAGTTTTTTTTAACATTTTACCTAAAGTCTCTTATTTTAAGCTTTTCCTCCAAATAAAAAAATAGAGTAAAAAAAAAAAAAAC
This sequence comes from Plectropomus leopardus, assembly GCF_008729295.1. NCBI lineage: Eukaryota > Metazoa > Chordata > Actinopteri > Perciformes > Serranidae > Plectropomus > Plectropomus leopardus. The sequence continues at coordinate 13,404,138 of NC_056482.1, forward strand.
TAAATATACGCACTCATACTTAAACCACATCAATCAAAAAAGTTGTTAAATAAAGAGATAATACACTTCGTGTAAATATTTAAATGAATAATTGTGGCCTCTACCTGGCGGAGGTGTTTTGTGAATACACGCAATCATTGCAAATGTTTTCTGACATTGTCATGCGGCACCCCACGTCACGCAAAGTGTGTGCATGTGTGCATTTGCAGAGAGGGAGAGCGCAGAGAGGCGAGGGGCGGCTATTATATCCAAAGTTCTGCAAAGTAGGTCTGTGCCACTCTTGATTAGGGACTGTTCCCAAAAGATGGTTGCAGACATGAGATAATGAGGTCCTGTGATAACGCGGGTCTCCTTTAAGTTTTTCCCATGAATCGAGACTGTCGCCAGTCCACAAAACGACACTGTGCATCGGCACCACGCTACTCACTTCTCATTTGTCGAGCACAAAAGCTGATCCACCCCAAATCCTCACTAACAAACCAGGGGCCGGGAGCAAATCATATAATGTTCAACCGTATTCACTTCCCCACTAATTAACTGGAATCCCACCTTATTCTTAAATACAGTGACCAATTAAACGGCCATGTATGCCAAAGGTCTCCGGGGCCACAGTCGGTCGCCAGGAACATTTGTGAAGGTCTGCGGCTTCACTATAGGCAATGGATCTTATTAGGTGGGTGACCTCGGCGAGGAAAGGTTACAGACTTTTTCACTGCCCTCGGTTGGAAAACTAAGATGTTTCCTAATCGGATTTTAATTGGTTGGTTGGGTGGTTAGTGCTTGTGTCCTGTCGGTGTGTGCAGTGGGATGATGTTTGGATTTCAGCGCGGATTCAGGAAAAAATTGTGTGGAAATCTGCTCATAGATGGAGTGAATCAGTCTAAATGCATAATTTAGAAACCTTTATGTGGATATATATATGTGTGTGCCTTTTTTAGGCTGCAGTAGTAAAATCAACAGGTGTTAATTTACGCAATCAATTTTTCACATGGCTGCAAACATCTTGTTCAGAAAGCATCTTTGTTCCACTTTTAAAGGTTACAATAAGCAAAAAAAAAAATAAAGTAATGAAAGTGGCCATACCCACAAATGACCATCAATTGAACACTCACCCGCCAATTAAGGCGCAATCACATTTTTCCTATGGGCTACTTTCTGCAACCGTTTCCCCACTCGTGCTCACTGTAGAACCCTAAGCCAACCAGGTTCAGTTTACGTTCAAATACCCCCCTCCCCTCCTCATTACCCCCAAAAAGCGTCTTTATGCAAAACATGTGTAGGGACTTCAATAAATGAAAGCACAGCTCCTAACCGCATCCTACTTTATTTTGATTTTCATGTGGTTCTCGTGTATTGTCCAACTTGGTAAATACGTCTCATATTTCAAATGTCACAAGTCTCTGACGACTTGCAATTTGGACATGAAAAAGCAGCAATGGCAAACAGCTAGTAAAAAAAAAAAAAGGGAAAGACAAAAAAGGTGGAAAGTGTCTAAACCGAGTCACATTAAACTCATAATAGATCAAAAGAAAGAGATTTTTTAATTCAGCGTCGCTCCAGATTTAAGGATGGTAAACTGGTAGTTTTATGTCAAACAAAGAGGAGTATTTGGCAAAATATAAATGGTACTGTGTGGGTCTTTTGATGCAAATATTCAATACAAGGCAGAAGCACGCTCATGTAAGTGTGCACCAAGCCAGATAAACCTGTTGACGCACAACATCAGACTACATTACTGTATACACCGCAAAGCAAAGAGACAACTTAATCTGCCCTCAGTGTAAACATATAGGTAACTTTAAACCGTATTTAAATTAGCCTTTTCAAATTCTGAGTCTAGTCCAAAAGAGGAATTTAAGTATTAGATCTGGAAATTCTTCATTCCAGAGTTGCAAAATATAATTTAGAATTTATATTTTCCATTTTGTAAATGTGCATCTGACAAAATGTTTCCCACGAAAAGGTTTTTTTTATTCCTAAAATATACAGCATTTCTTATGTTAATATAAAAGTAAGACATGCATATAATTTTAGAAAAATTGTATTTTTTATGTTGTTCTTATTTAGTAAAAAAAAAAAGTGTCTGGTAAAGGAAAACAAATCAGCTCAAAACAACTTTGCGCAAGGCTCCATACCCAGAGGACTTCTACGCAAACATTTACAAGGCATTATGCCTTCAAGAGAGAACAGAGGGATCCATCCATCGCGCAGAGAAGCATGTGGGAGATTCAATTGACCGCACTCAACTTTGCCGCCGCTTGAGCTTGCCGCATACACTTCAAATTGTTGTTCTCGCTACTGACAAAACCGTTAATTCACCCAGAAACGGGAGGTCAAGTTTCAGCAGGAGCAGAGGAGAAAGAAAAAAAAAGTAGCCGGCAAACTTACAGGAACATTTGTGTCAGACGGCAAAGCTTTCTACACACAAAGAGCCCTAAGGTCTCCTAAAAAATATTCAGATATGATCATAAACATTTAACACCTGTTGCCTTTTTATTATTAATCTGTGTGCCTAAAATAGAATAAAATAAAATAAAGACAAGGAAGTTTGAGCTTTGACAATGTCATAGTAATCAGGTGAGTTGAGACATTTAAAAATTCATGATTTTGTCCAAAAAAAAAAAAAAAAGAGTCTGAAAACCTCTTTTGTTGCTGTTAAAAATAATTAACAAGGAGGAACATGCCAATAAATGCCACAACTGCAATTTTTAAGGGGTTTTGGCATTTAAAAAAATGTTTATTTATTTTTTTAAAGTGCAAAAACTGGATTTTTAATCTTTAGTATGTTAAAAATAGAATTTCACTGAGGACTCTGAACAAACTGAAATCATTATTTAACTACAGTACTTCATTTTAAAGCGACAAAACATGTAAAAACATGTACTTGTTACACACTGTATGCCATTTTAATTCTTTGTTTCACCTAAACAAAGCAAGACAAACACTAATAGGACGAGGTGCAGTGAAATCCACACTAAAAAGGGCGGATTATGGGCTCAGGCCTGCCCAGCACCTGTGGGGAGTGGCTGGTGAATCTTCTCCCAAAATAACCCAGAAAACTCATCCCAGCAGGTCGGCAACAAGGTTGAACAGGAAAAAAAGAGGACAGACCACCTGAGGCTCACATCCAGGAAGACCTGGCATACCTGAGGGGGAACTGACACCTAAGTGAGTTTTTACAAGGTCATTTAGGGATGGGGTACTGGCGTTTATGTAGCATAACTGTGCAGCAAAATTCCTCAACTGCATTTAAAGGAGCTCCCTTAAAGCCACAGTCAGAGCTATGATGTGGTGTATCTGCACGATGCCTGCAACCAACTGATTTCCTACTGAAGGTCTATCATAGTACTTAGCGTGGATTTACTTTAAAGATTGCTATTGCACTTGATCCATTTACCTCAATCACCATGCTCGGTAACAAAATGTCTGATTGTGGGGTAAAAAGACATAAAAGACATGTACTCAACCGTCCCGTCAGTGGAAATCAGTGCTGGTTTCTCTTACCCAGCCTTTCAGACTGCATGGCACTTGCTTTTCCGCCTATGGTTTTCCATTTCAAAGCCCTATGTCTCCATGTAAATACCAAAACACAGTAATCCAATCTGACCCCATTGCAAATTTTCCAGAAACTATTGGGGGGTTGTGGGGTTGACATGAGCCACACACTTATCCCACTTAACCTCTAGAGAGAAGCCACCCTAACCCCTTACAGCCCAAGATTCCCTTGGTGGAGGAATGCACTGCTTTATACCACTCTCCTCTTAAAAGCACTGAGGTTGGGGCTCAATGGCAAAACCTTCTAACTTCGTGAGACTGTGAAGTCAAAGAAGCACAAAGGCGATGCCAAAAATGGGCAGCAGATATCCACGTTAGGGCACCTCCCTGCCCACTGAGCAGTGCAACCCCAAATTCTTTTCAATTCAAACCCAAAATAGTCCCCAACTAATGCCTCCCATGAACATAGCAGGGACATATTTACACTGTGCTAACTTGATGACAAATAACCTGAGGATCTTTCTGTTTCCCATTTGCCATTGTTTGTTTTTTAGCATGCAAAACTGGTTTTCAGTAAGATTCTCAGAATATAGGGGGGGGGGGGGGGGGGTGATGCTTATCTGCCATGTTGGCGAGTGGTGGCCTGTAAGGCAAGCTAAAGACTTTTGACACATGGTCCACATCTGAGGCATTTTAGCATGAGCATCTTGATCACACAGCTCCTAGCTGCAGCAAAAGCCTGAAGGCTGTTCATGGGGTTGAGCAGACGAATCTCCTGCATTATGGTCTACAGGTGTTGCATGCCACTGGACTGGTTTGTTCTATTAGTGGCGCATTACAATGTACACGTCGAAAAGCAGCTGTTCAGACTCTATTCTGCAGCTACAGGTGATAATGAGCATAGCTTGTTTTACGTGAATAAGAACCATTAAGTGAGTGTTTAGTGGGCTTCTGGCAAGATAATGCAATGCAAACTTAGTTATGGGCTAAACATGAACTCTTAATGATTTCTAACCTAAATATGATTGTATTGCATGTGATATTTATAATGTAAAGAAGATTTTAAGTCACAATTCAGGTCTAATTTATTAAAACGTGTATCATTTTAAATTGTCATAACTGAGACACTGATCTCAGATAACTTGTTGATTTATGAATTAATTAGATTGTTCTTTAAAGTCGGGTTTCTCTGTTGCTCCAGGACATTTTAGTATCAATATTGCCATAATTAAATAAAAAATCAAAAGCCAGATATGCAATTTTCACTTTTCTGTTGCCTCTTTCTTAACTTAATGGCAGTAAAGTAAAAATTCTGAGCCTGAATCATTGTTGAACAACCTCAACTAAGCAAGTAAAATGTCTCCCATGCACACTGCCTTTTCCTTGTCAGTCTGTAGTCAATGCATTGCCATCAATAAACACATCCCCTAATTAACTAAAATTGTTTTTCATCAATACCTATAACTGGCCAGCACAGAAATTGATGAGAGCAAGGGTTGACTTAACTAAAAATGCCTGACGGGGGACAATTCATCGACAGGTAAGGGGTTTATTATCCCTCCTGCCAATCGACTAAAGCATTGTGTGTGATTCTAGAAAGTGGGTTTTATAATCTGCACCCTTTTGGTGCAATACAGCCCCAATGGATCAATTTTAAGCCCCACCTAAATCTTGGAGGTAAATGGTTTGCATTTAGAAAGTCATTACGCTGTCAATTGAACGTCTCCCCCTCCACTTTGTGTTGGGATGTCTGTAATGAAGTTTGGAGTCATTATAGTAGTTGAATATACTAATCTTGTGATGTTTCCTTTCCCTATCATGTCGTGTTAGGGCTGATGACTCTCACCAGACAATCTCCATTCAGGAGCGGTGCCACCAAGTCTGTCCTTGCTTATCATTAACAATCTGCAAATAAACAGGACAGCATACATTACATCACTTGCAGCTCCATGATCAATTCCAGGAATGTCTTTGAAGCTTTGCTTAATGAACCTACACAGTGTGGCTGTTGTGTGCAGTCAGAGCATTGAGGCTTCATAACCCATGACCTTAATGCAGTTTTTCTTCATTGATAATATTGGGAGTAAATGAGAATATTCAATAGAAATGCATAGTGGCTGCAAGTAAATTGCACTGCAAAAAACACATGAAAGGAAGTTGTTTTTTTTTTTCCTTAAATGCTAACAACTTAAAGCACATTCTTGTGTGGACAGTGTTGCATGATGCTTTCATACATCAGACAAAACACAAGCTGTCCCCCCTGTACCATCAGAAATCATCCACCCACATAGAGTGAGATTTTAGAGCCTGTCCAGTCAAATATACTGCCCCTTTTGATTTTGATACGCATGATCTCTGTATAAAAAGGGAAGCGCTGACAAAGTTGGCTTCATCAATCAGTGGTGTCAGCTCAGACCTTTTTATAGCCCTCTCCGAGTTCCTGAGAGCCCTAACCCTGTAAAAGTTTATATAGTGTATTGACCATTCTCTACTTGCTTAGCTAATGAAGCCAGCTTGGCCACAGACACTGAGAGGCTGCCGCCGTGTCAACACTGCTTCCTATTTGATGACACCTTCCACTAAATTGAAATGTGCTGCTAATGGCGGTGAGTGTTTAAAGAAGAATAAGCCACAGTAATTGACACAGGGCTGACCTCACGCACACAAAGAAGAGGATGGAAGGCCCCACGCAGGCTGGTGGAGAGCTTCATTTTGGGTCTTAAAGACATCAGACAGTCAGATGCTGCAGCGGCTTATCAACACTTTTATCAAATCAATAACATGCAACACATAAACTGAATATCTTTGTGTATCTCCTCTGAGCAGTGTTGTGCATAAAACCACCCCACTTAACACACACACAGGGAAGCACACACAAAGGTGTTCTAAAAGAAAACACCTTCAAGTCAAGCCTATAATAAAGAGAGCATTGTTACAGGTATCACTCACGCTGCAGTGAACAAAAAAACATGCATCTCCCTGTTGCATGCATGAGTAGTGCTAAATGGAGGTTCAGTTGAAGTTGATGCTGTCAGAGGCTCCCAATATGAGCCCTGAGGCATTTATGTCAAGCTCTGAACTTCAAAACAATACTACTGTAGATACAGGCTTCTATACATCTCTGGCCTGCAACAAGTACATCACACCTTTAAATGTCTCAGCAATTTCCACCGCTTTGCATATGCGTTTTATTTGATGAATGATGAAAAAATACTGAATGGAGCAAATAGCAAGGATTTGGCCTATTGCTTCTTTCGTGCAGATTTGCTCTGCATGGTCCACCCTGTCAAGGACTTTGAGATTCCCCCACCGCTCTGGATCCACGGAGACAGACAATTGACTGAGAATTGATGGTCAATGTTTGTCCAAGGTGGCTGACTGGCCGCGTCTCTCTAGTTTACTTGCGAATTTGTGGTTAAATAGCGCATTTAGAAAGCACTGGCGCGGTTTTGTCTGGAGTGCACATCTCTTTTAGACGCTTTGCAGTGAAGCAATAATTGTGCACGAAATGGTCGTGCCCCTGCATGCTTGTATTTGGCGTTTAAGATGAGTATAACGTCCATAAGCTGTATTCATATCCACCGCTTAAAATGATGCGGCTGGGAGTAGACCTGTAAACTTCAATGTTATAATGGATAGAAGAAATCATGATAATCGTATCCTACTTCACATGACAGAAAACATTTGCTCAGATAGAATTAAGAGTTAAATTATCAGTGCCACCTATTTGCCTGTGCAAGTGTGACTAAATTGTTTCTCGGATACAGCTGCGCCTGGAAAGTGTGCCATATTTCACAAAAGAATTGATTGGTGTGATTCAAAATGCGGTCGTTTTGATACACCTGATAACAGCCTACACGCACCAGTGAACGCATCCTCTGACGTTCTGGTTGTGTTGAGCGCAAACTTGTGGCTTCAGCTCTTATAAAATGCTGTTTCAAGTCAAAATGAGCATATCCACAATGTCACTAATCGCCAAAGCATCAGCTATTCCTCGTGTTTTCATCGATATAAGATGCATTTATTTAAAATTAACTGACTTCACTCACATTGTCTCAAATGCAAAATCAGGCTGGAGAGGGAAAATAAGTGCAAATAGTATCTAAATATACAAAATAGCAATTTAAGAAAAATAATCCACTTTGCACCCATAAGCAGTCTAACAAAAATAAATAAATACATAAAAACAATATGAATGCAACAATAAACAATTATTGCGCGTTTATCATGGAGCGCCTCATCCCGTGCACGCTCATATTTTCCTGATTTCATATGAGGATGTTGCAGGAAATGCTCGGCTGCTCTTCGGCGCTGTTGAATCTCTGCAAATTCTGCAAACTCTGCCGCGAATTGAACCCTGACAAACCATACATAAATATATTTGTGAATGAATAAAATTGCGATATTCAAGCATGTAAAGACAACAGTGCTGCAGGACAGGGAAGGAAGTCAGCAGCCCCGCCAGAGCTCAACATCTCGCCGACTAAGCGCGCCGGTTCCCCGGCTTGGCTTGCCTGCTTCCCTGGGTCTCACAGACCGACCGATAGCGCAACTTCTCTAACGATGTTGACATATTCACACAACACTGACTGAGGCAGGGTGGTGTTTCACGGCAAAGCCCTTTTGAGTTTCCAAACACCTTTTTATAAGTCTGAAGTCTGTCCCCTCCACCCGACCTGTTAAAACCACGCCTACGCAGCCACACAATTGGTCCGAAAGCGTCAAAGAGCCAATCAAACGGAGCGCTGCTACTCGTAACATGCAACACATCCATACAGTATGAAGCCCTATGGGCCACAGAGGCGATAGGAAAATCACGGAGCTGGGACCTTACCACCTCTCTCCCTCTCTCTCTCTCTCTCTCTCTCTTTTTCTCTCTCTCTCTGGCCGTCAGCGGACTCCTTTCTCTGCACACGTCTTTCTCTGAAATGTGTGTGTGCGTGAAAGAGAGAGGAGGAATAAAGTGTGTGTGTGCGTGTGAGGGTGCATGTCCGGAGCAAGTAAAGGCAGGGGGATTATTCGGCGCTATCGAAATATTTCAACACGTCGCCCTCGCTGCAGGACTGAAGCCAATAAGAAGGAACGCATTTTAACAGGAATGCCGATATTGTAAACAGCAGCAGAGGAGAAAGAATGCGCCGCAGTCAATTAAGTGACTCACCCAAGTTGGTTTAATTCGGCTAATGTCCGAGAGCCAGCAGCGAGACGCAGAAAGGTGTCCGATGCGCGTCAAGCTCTGAAGAAAATCGGTCTCGCAGCACTTCTGAAGAATAATGGAGAGCATTTTTACATTTCCAGACTTTTGAAACGACTGAAGAGATTCCCGGACTTGTGAAAAATAAGTGGATGCTTATTTCTGCAGAGCTGAAGGAGGAATTTCCAAAGCTTTCCAACTCCAGATTGATTTTTTCCTTTTTTTTATTTTGTCTTCATTTGCTCCTCTTTACGCTCTTTAGCGCTGCTGGCACTATTATTGCTTCTACATCCAACCAGTCGTCTCTAGTTGTTGCCTGCACTTGGATGAACTTCCTGATGAGAGACCCAGTCATACAGGGATCAAGTATGGCATATCATCCGTTTATACCTCACCGGGGTCCGGAATTTGCCATGAGTGCAATGCTGGGTCACCAGCCTCCCTTCTTCCCGGCTCTGGCGCTCCCTCCCAGCGGCTCCCTGTCTCTGCCGGGCGCCCTGGGAAAGCCGATCATGGACCAGTTGATGGGAGCCGCGGAGACCGGCCTCCACTTCTCTTCGCTGGGGCATCAGGCTGCTGCCGCCCACCTCAGGCCTCTCAAGACTCTGGAGCCTGAAGAGGAGGTGGAGGACGACCCGAAAGTTCACCTGGAAGCCAAGGAGCTTTGGGAACTCTTCCACAAGAGAGGCACCGAGATGGTGATCACGAAATCCGGAAGGTGAAACTGATTTGTTTTTCGAGCGTGTGTGTGTGTGTATGTGTGTGTATGTGTGTGTATGTGTGTGTGTGTGTGTGTGTTCATCCCTAAAACGTAATATTATCTCACAAGCAGAAGACCTGTTGTGTGTGTTGATACCTCATGGCGAAAGGATTTATTATTTTACATACACAAGCCTATAAATATGTAAATTTATATAAAGAGAGATTTATACATATATGCCACTTGGAGATATGTAGATATTTCATGCAACAAAGTCACCTATCAGTCTAATGTGTATTAATTAAACTAAGATTGTATCATAACTGTCTCACTATTCTCAGTCAGATTTGACATTTATTGCACTATAATGTGTTTTCACTGAAACATAAAAAAACCCAAATAATAATTTAGCTTGACAGAAAAAAACTGACACAAAGCTGCGAGTTCCTGTGTTTCTATTCAGCCTGCAAAATCAGAGAGAGACATTTAGTGAACTGCACACGTTTAACGGATAAGAAATAAGTTGTTATCTCACTGTAGGTATTTTACTAAATAAAATTGGCTTGTAGCTGCTGTATTATGAATATTAGGCCTCCAGTGCAGCTAGGAGCTTTCACGGATCTATTCACATTTCCCCAGAAACATTTGATTTGCGTATCATCCTAGTTTTTAAAATTTAGCGTCCGGTTTATCAAAACTTTACACTGATGGATTATTCAACTGAAACTTTGAGTGTGTGGAGCTCTGACATTATTCTCGTCATCACAGTGACAGTATACAAAGATGGCTGCTGTCTTTGAGTGCGTGTATGTATGTTATGTGTGTGTGTGTGTGTGTGTGTGTGTGTGTGTGTGTGTGTATATATGTGTGTGTGTGTGTGTTGGCCTTTCGAGGCATTAAAAATCAAGACACTATCCAAACAGCGTTTACGTGTCTTCTAGAGTCTTTTCGGCTGAGTTATCTTTAGCTGATAAATTATGATGGGGCTACAGGCTACATTATAGCATAACTTGTCAAACCGATAAAATTCACTTTTCACATTGAAAAACATATGTTTGTGTCTGTGTAAAAAAATATAGATTTTTTCTTTATATTGTTGTACATTTTGATTATATTTTTATGTGCCACTACATGCGTGCTTATCATTTGTTTTCTTCGTCACAGGCGGATGTTCCCCCCGTTCAAAGTGAGGTGCACTGGTCTGGACAAAAAGGCCAAATATATTCTCTTGATGGATATTGTTGCAGCCGACGACTGCAGGTACAAATTTCATAACTCCCGCTGGATGGTGGCGGGGAAAGCCGACCCCGAAATGCCAAAGAGGATGTACATTCACCCGGACAGTCCGGCTACTGGTGAACAGTGGATGTCAAAAGTCGTCAATTTTCACAAACTCAAGCTGACAAATAACATCTCCGACAAGCATGGATTTGTAAGTTCAACTAATGTATGTCAATTTTCCTATTTATCACCTTACAATTTTTAGTATAGCAAAATGTTGTATTTTTTTATTTGCTTGTTTTATTTGAGCACAGGATTTTAGGATTTATTGTTTTTGAGGAAGACCTGACTACAATAGGACATCATTAAAAAAAAAAATGTAAACAATTGTTTAAAAAAATGTTTAAAGATTGTATTATCTTGAGATAATCTTATTTTTACAAGTAGTCTATTGTGATTATTAAGGAAGATAATAATACGTCTGCATCCTTGAATCTTTAACCAGATTCAATTGACTAAATATTGAACTGAAAATAATTTCAACTATGTTTTGAAAATTATTTGCATAGTTTACAACAAAGTTGTATCTTACAAGATAGATTCCCTCTTAATTATGTGGCTTCTGATTTTTTTAATAAGAACATTTTAAGAAACTTATTGAATTAAAGGATATATTTTGTATGACAAACGCTAGAGTACTTTCATTAATAATTTTTTGGTGATTGTGTGTTGCAGACCATACTTAACTCGATGCACAAATATCAGCCTCGATTTCACATTGTGAGGGCCAACGATATTCTCAAACTCCCGTACAGTACCTTCAGGACATACGTTTTTCCCGAAACGGATTTCATTGCCGTGACTGCTTATCAAAATGACAAGGTAAGCACAATTATTGCTCAAAGGCTTAAAGCTTATGTACCCTGAATATTTTTTTTACTTAAATGCAGCTTGCGTGTCCCTTTCGCCCTGTCAGACTCGCTCTCTTCCCCGTTTCTTACGTATTCTGCACCATTTTGTTGTCATAAAATATGAAAGACGTCATATTTGTTGGAGCCTGTGAGAGTGCAGTATCATAGTTGAAGGGGGTTGATGTTGCGAGTCAGTGCCATATTCAGCAGCCTGTGGTAGAAAAGTCATAATTCTGAGGAATGTTATATACAGGTTGTCTTCCTTTTATTTAATCACGTGGAAAGGATTTGGCATAGACCCAGACTCTCTCTCTCTCTGCGTGTGTGTGTGTGTGTGTGTGTGTGTGTGTGCGTGTGTGTGTGTGTGTGTAAAACTAAAACAGGGGTTGGGGGTTGAGAAATGAGGATAAAGAAGAGGGGCAACATTGTGCGGTTGAATGGAGAAAAAGAAAGAAAAAAAGGGGGGGGGGGGGGTTGGGGTTGTGTCAGACTGTGCTGTATGGTAACATTTTATTCTCTGTGAGACATAAAAATAATGAAAATCATCCCCTAAACTGTTTGATATTGTTGGGAAATCATGGCACCCTCACTCGCCTCCTATGTGCAGTGGTAACAAGTGGGAGTAAAGTTTTGCAAAAGTTTACACAAAAAGCAGCATGTTTCACTCTTGATGAAAAACGTGCCAATATGAAGACTCGTGCGCTCTGTGTGCGCGATTTTGGCATTCGCGTATTTAGTTATATTTATGTGTTTTTATCTCAAAACCAAAAATAATCTAAGTGTATTTTAAACTTGCAGAAGTTTACCTGCAATTTAAAAAATGGATTGAATGAGTATAATACAGTCTAGAGGGTCAAATTTCAGTGGCTTATATTTACGCACAATTTTAATCATTTCAGATAACCCAGCTGAAAATCGACCACAACCCATTTGCCAAAGGATTCCGTGACACGGGCAATGGGAGACGGGAAAAGAGGTAAGGCAAGGGAGGGGACGTGCATTGCAAAAACACTTCAGATGTATTTGGATTGATATACACAGACAGAGAGTGATCTCGGTGGATTAAGTCTGCATCAGAGCTCCCTCATTACCCGCAGGGAGTGTGGCTCTTCACAGTTTCTAATCAAATCGCGTAATAAGCTCGAGTTCACTAATTCCGATAGCACTAGTGGCAACAGACATTGCAGCGGGAATGTTTTCCTTTCTGTCTCCACTTGCTAATTACCATTTAATTACGAATTAATCCAAAACGTTAAATTCTGAAAATTAGATTTGAAAATCAGCAGTGTCACATGATATGATCAATAAATAAACGGGTCTTACAGCAACAGCACTGTAACAGATTCCTAACGCTCACCTGCGGCGCAGGTGAGTCAGCCCTACAGTCAGGAACTTCATTATTTCAGTCTGAATGAGCCTCCATCGCCACTCATTGCGCTGTTGATATTGTTTCTGCACTGAGAGCTGTGATCACCGCCTGTAATAACCTGGGTACTTGTGCACAGGAAACAGCTGGCGCTGCAATCCATGCGTTCATACGAGGAGCAGCAGAAAAAGGAGAACGGCGCTTCAGACGACTCCTCTGGAGAGCAGGCTCCCTTTAAGTGCTTCGGCCAGGCCTCGTCCCCTGCCGTGTCTACCGCGGGCCCCCCACACCTGAAAGGTAAGCTGGGGGACCCCACAAAGTCAGTCACGGCCCCGATCACAAGTCGTGTGTAAAGTCGTAAAATGTCTATTGTGGCGAGGTTTTTTACGAGGTAACGTGTTAAAGAAGAGCATACATTAGCTTTGCAGCACATTCACATAGTCTTACTGACTTGAGGTTTCACTTTGCACCTGGACTACTGATTTGCACTTAATTCATAATTGTCATTGAAAACTGTCATTTTTTTTTCTTTTACTGTGAAAATTACTTGGGCACTTTAGCACTTAAATATTCTTTTAGTTGTACTACGTACGTTAACCATTATGCTAAATGATGCAACAACTAGGCTATCTATTCAGATTAAAAACTCCAAATCATATTCGGTTAATCTGCAAAAAATAAAATAAATAACAGAAACGAATGCCATGTACAAATGAAGGCTTACAGCATGCAAAGTTACGCAATCCAAATATTATTGGAAACAATGGGAAATTAATGTTACAGGTCACGCTCACCATTGCAAATATGTGCAAAATGTGTCCATTGGGGTCTATTTCTTATTCCGCCTGCTACACGCAACATGGCTGATAATGTGACTTATCATTTCCATGATTCACCAATGTGCAGAAACTAATACTGTACTCCTCCTACTCTGGCAGATTTCTGTGACAGCGATGAGGACAGCGACGACGAGAGCAAAGATGGACACATTAAAGATGGTCCGGACTCAAGCAAGATTTCAACAACCACAAAGGACGGGAAGGATCATGACGGGAGCCCAGCTAAGGGGCACCCTTTTAGTAACACTGACTCTGTCAGCAGGACCCGAGACAGCGGCCCTAGGACTGAGAAAAGTCAGGCAGACTCGCGGCAGAGCCCCATCACCGTCATCTCCAGCACCACACGATCTGGAGAAGACCTCAAGAGCCCGAGCCTGGAGCAGCCCAAAACGGATGAGTGCAGGTCGATAAGCAAAGACAATTTCATGCCTTTGACTGTTCAGACTGACAGCCCGCACACAGGCCACGGCCACTTGCATAATTTTGGATTTCCAACGGGCCTTACTGGACAACAGTTTTTCAATCACCTCGGGAGCGCGCACCCGTTTCTCTTGCACCCCAGTCAGTTCAACATGGGAGGCGCGTTCTCAAACATGGCCGCGGGCATGGGGCCACTATTGGCAGCTGTGTCCACGGGAGGGGTGAGCACCATGGACACGACTAGCATGGCATCACCCTCGCAAAGCTTGACGGGAGCGCCAGGCCTGCCCTTTCATCTGCAGCAACATGTCTTGGCATCACAGGTAAAACCTGTTTTCATAAGCGTATAGGCCTAACCTCTGAGCCTCGAGTGAATGAGTGGAGCACATGTTGTAATGTACAGCAGACTGCAGGCCTGAGAGGCCAGAATTAATATGCCAGATAATAAAATCTATTGATTACTTATTTAAAAAAAAAAATGAAAAGGTAGCACATCTCAAGTCTTTAAGTCGAGGAGGACAAAATACTCGCATTTCACTCATTTATTTGGCTCGGTGTTTAAATCGGTTTATAGTGATGCGAGTCAAATAAATAAGTGAAATGTGAGCATTTTGTCCTTCTTGACTTAAGATGTGCTACCTTTTCTATTTTACTTTTTTTTTAATACGCTCACTGGATTTGGGGTTTAGCACTCCACTGAAAATCCCACTGTTGAACCGCAACCCCTTTACTAAATACATATATTTAAAAGTTTCGTTATGATGCTCAGGTGTGTGTTTTAAGCGTAACTGAGAAAGATAATGTGTGTGTATTTATTTTGTTTCAGTGTCAAGTTGATTATTATTCACAAATTAAAGTTGTGCAACTGCGATTTTACTGACTAAAGCTCGAAACCATGTTTTCTCGCCTGTCTATGGGCGTTATTTTATAGGTAACAACTATTAAGAAATCAGATTTGAAAAACAGACATTGCAACAGCTGGGGGTGTTGGGCAATCTTGTTGATTTGAGCTCATTAAGCCCGTTTTAGAGCCACACGGGCGAGGATTAAAATACCCCAGAGAAACATAGTACTTTAATAGACAACAAAGTTGTCTTTTTCCATTTATTGTCCTGCAGCATGCAGCATCAGACAACTGGAATTTTTATTTGCATTACAAATTCTTGAACAAGGACCAAAGCTGTTTACATGCAGGGCGGTGAGGCTTTGCTGCACAAAACTGTGTTCGGAGCTTTGTGATAGTGTGAATTAAAGCAAGACAGACTGAATGTGCATTGCCTAAATGAACTCCAAGTTGTGTTGTGCATGAGCTAAGTGCAGCGTCATTAGCAGTGTATCAATCCATTACAGTCTAACATGTATGAAAGAAGTCTTGGAGGAGAGTGACAGTGAAGCTGGTCACTTTCAATAACTATTTCCACGCGTTTTTTCCGAGACTTTAATCCAAAACACGCAGCAGTCTGGTGAAAGAGTTTATCATCATACATTTCCCCTTGATTTTTTTCCCTCTCTTTATTTCTTTTGGCACATGTTGCGCTATTATAGTACCCAGAAGTGTATGAACTGTCTATAACTGCAGCCCTGTGGCTCACACTCACTTTCTCCATGTCTCCATAGGGCCTCGCCATGTCTCCGTTTGGCAGTTTGTTTCCCTATCCCTACACGTACATGGCAGCAGCCGCGGCAGCCTCCTCCGCCGCCTCCTCAGCGGTGCACCGGCACCCCTTCCTGAACGCTGTGCGCCCCCGACTCAGGTACAGCCCTTACTCCCTCCCCATGACGGTACCGGACAGCACCCTGCTCACCACCGCGATGCCCTCCATGGCCGGCGGCGGGGCCGAGCTCAAAGGGGACAGCATAGTCCCGGCCAGCCCCGTGTCTGGTGTCACCCTGGATTCCACATCGGAGGTGACCAGTCACTCGTCAACCATCTCCTCCGGCTCGGTGTCTATGTCGCCAAAAACGTGCACGGAGAAAGACGCCGCCAATGAGTTACAGAGCATCCAGCGCCTGGTCAGCGGACTGGACTCAAATCAGGACAGGCCACGGAGCGGGTCCCCCTAGGGATTTTTTTTTTAATATATATATATATAAACACACCACCTGCTTCTCGTTTCATTGTTTGTCATGAAAAGTGTTGATGGTGATGAAGACATTAACAGTAGGAGGACGCCCTCGTAGATTCATGCAGGTTTTCAAAAAGGAAAAAAAAAAAACAACTAAAAAACAAAAAAAAAACAGTTTTAGTTTCTGAAATGCACTTTGGTTATTACACACCTGTTATGTATATTTTTCTTTCTTTTTTCTTAAATTAAACACTTATCCTGTCATTTGAATACCATACAAGTATTGAAACTGAAAAGTTGGCATGGGTGTGACTTACAGATTTAGGAGAAGTTGCTGCTGTGTCCTGTCTCCTAACTTTAATGTACACGAGGAGAAATGTGTTTTTTAATATGCACTCTGAATCAATTTGACTTATTTGAATTCACTACCGTTTAACCTACCTTACAAACAAAGACTGCTGTATTTTGTTGTACACTATTAATTGATCTTCTGGCCAAATGTTGCATGCCCCCTTAAAACCCCAACGAATGTTATTTTAAATCTAAAAACTGAAACAAAAATTATAAAAAATTATATTTGGAACAATTAACAACACTCCCTTTGCTTAAGTTTTGTCTTAATTAGGTTATTAATTGATCAAAAACAAATTAGTTTTTCTTAATGCCTTTTTTCAAATCAGAACAGGCCTATTGACATGACTGGTGCTCCGGGCCCAAGCATGCGGAATTTAGCCCAAACAGGCAAAGGGAAGCAGAAATTTAAATATAAAAAATGAAAGGTAGTATTGATTAAAAGGTGTACATAGGGATATATAAAATATTTATGTAATTATTTCATATTGTTATTGCGTGTAAATACAACGGAGTAGTTTGTTTCTAGGGATCTGTTCTTAATTTATTGTCGATATACCTGTGTAAAGATAGTTTGTGGACTATTATCCTTTTGTTGCCATCTGCATTTATACCCCTCTCTTAAAATATGGACTTTATTCCTCCCTCCAAATATCCACTGAGCTACTTATTCACACTCATGTGCCATTGTATTTTTTCATTTGTTGTCCCTGTGTGAAGTGCTACTGTTTCAAAACGAATGAAAACGCGACAACGCACTGCACCAATGGCTTGGAATAATATATATATATTCTTTTTCTTGAGAAGAGCAAAAGAAGTGTCGTTGAAGTGTGACAAAAGTGGACTATTTTTTTCTGTTATTAAAAAATACTTTGCGAACCCGATCGTACAAGTGCCGCATAATCGAAAATATGAAGGTTTCTTTTGTGTTTCTTAATGGGTTATGTTGTATTGGAGTTATGTCTAGTTTACAACATCGACATCGTGTTCTTGAAAGTTTCAATAAAATATTGAAATGCCATTTTTTGGTGTGTGTCCCTCGCTGTTACGCATGAGAATAGAAAGAAAAAAAAACTGTATGATTTTAAATCAGCTAATTTGAGGCCTCACGAGACATCCTAATTCATTGTAAAATGTTTCTGGTAGGTTTGGGGAGTTGATGAGGGTTTACTTCACTTCAGTAAACTCCCGTGGACATGTGCCAAGGCTGCGATCAAAGTGACAATTTAAGATAACTCAGCTTCGCAGATCATACCTGGGATTCCTACCTGAACAAGTGGCCGCGCGCACTATAATTACGCGCTTTATTTATTTGACTTTGGCGTCAATTGTAAGGAGCATCTAGTTTATGCATTTTTATCACGATAATGGGAATAAATAAAAGGAAAAAAGTTGGATTTTATTTGGAATTTATTTTTCAAATAAATTACATGGAAGCAATCAGGCCAATATTTGATCTGCGGTGGGTTGTTTGGTGACGTGCGTTTATCTGACTGACCAAACAGTAATTTGAGGTCACCCCAAAGTGATATCTCCCCCGTATTTCCTGCATGCATCAGAATATGTGGTTTTTAGAAGTGTGTCTGCAAAGTGACACCACGAGGACGCAAACAAATTAGACATTTCTGCATCTCTTGCTAAAGAAGTACGGCTTTGAGCCGAAGTGAAACCTGACAGCAGTATGAAATCCCTTGATTACCCTCTCTATTGCACATCGAGTCATGTGTTTATCAACACCATATCTTTATTTGTATATTGTCTGGTTAATGTGTAGCAAGCCTGGCGCTGGAGAATAGGTGTAAACATGACACAAGCTGTCTCAATTGGTCTGTCTTATTGCTCACCTGGCGCCCTCGATGAGCATATCTTCCATTTTATTGCACGGAAGGCGACAATGCGTCTGTAATCAGACCGAGACACGACGCCCCCCAGCGGCTACAGCGTCCGTTTATTTAACTGCACGGCAGAGCAGACCAAAGGACAAGTCCTGGGTGAGATTTCGGTGTCAGTGATTAATGCCGTCTCAGCTGGTGAGACAGCTACTAAAAATTATTGTGCGGTACTAAATAGCTAATAATTAAAGGGTAACCAATTATTCCATACAACTTTAGGCTCGAAAACAGCAAACATGTTATATTTCAAAAAAAGAGTATTTGCTGGTCAACATCACTGTGCGTAAAGCTGGTTCCGACAGGGTGGGCCATAGATCAGACAGCTACTAGAAATCATTTTTAATGTACGGTACTCAATAGCTAAAAATGAATAAGTAACCAACCTGTTCCACAGAACTTGATGCTCAAAAACAGCAAATCTATTTTAGATTTTTAAAAAAGTGTGTTTGCTGGTCAACATCCCTGTGCGTAAAGCTGGTTCCGACAGGGTGGACAACAGATCAGATCTTTTAAAGTGCGTTACTTAATAAATAATTAATAATTCATAAGTAATTAGTTATTCATCTGTTCCATACAATTTAGGCTAAAAACACAAAACATAGGCTATTTAATTTTTTAATAAAGAGCCTTTGCAGGTTAACGTCTCTGTGCGTAAAGCTGCTCCGAAGGGGCGGTCTACAAATACTATCATAAAAAAAATAATTTTTGAGGGGATAAAAAAGATAAGGCATAAATTCAGAACATCATGTAAACAAAGTGTGTGCCAAATATGTGTATTCGCTGCACTTCAGTAATGACAACCGCATCAACGAGTCAAAATATAGGCTAATAATTATATCATAATAAAGAACATTCAGAGGAGAGGAAACCTGAGGGTCTAAGGGTCTATGTATATTTTTATCGGGACACCTTGGCGGTGTTTACTGCCTGTGCTTATTTGCATGTCAGTTATGTTGAGGATTTACTGCTTCACTGTATTGTCCCTGTTCCTTTACACCGTGTCCAACTAAATTAAAATATTAAAATCACACGTCAAAAGTTTAATTTATGGCCTGTTTGTCTACTTGGTGATAGATGAAAGTGTCTCCTGAACGGCCCGATTAGGTAGACTGACCGGTCTGTCTAACAGGTTGCTCTCATACACGTGTCTGTCACGAGACAGCTGCGCCATCTAGCGGCAATAATTTATGAACGACTGGGAAAAAAACCCTTCACTGCTAACGTTTCTCTTTCAAACTTCACCTGGGTCAGTTAAGTAGCTCAGCTTTTCTTAACGGATTTTAACATTTATTTGTGATTAATTGTTTTACCTATTTATTGTTTAATATTATTGTATGAATTCTTCATTATTATTATTATTATTATTATTATTATTAAAACAATAATAATTATAATTTATTAGAATTCAGACCTTATTGTGTGTACTTGGTCCATATGCAGTGCCCATGCCATATTCATGTTTAAAAAAATGTTATGTGCATTTGTTTAAATATATGGTTAAATTAATACAAATAAACATAATAAAGAAAAAAATGGCAATATGCAGCTGGTAACATTTTTTTTGGAAACTCTGCCTATAGATGGTCTCTCAAGTGTTTATAACATTTTAACAGCTAATTAGTTGAGCTTTAATAATTCAGCTGTTAGCTTTATTCTTTAGATGTTTAACAAATTATCTGTTAGTCTTTGCATCATAGATTCAATAAATAGTTAGAGTATATAGCATATGCACATAAGCTCTACTCAAGCTTTGATTTATTTTAAATCTCAGAATACACTCCAAATTGTAAACCTGTTTAAAACCTCAACCTTCAACCATGCTCACAGTTTTTTTAAAAACACATCTTGCGCTGAATTTACCCAGCCATGGCAAATAACCCTCATTAAGCTATTATCTCTCATCTCTGCCTTGATGACAGTTACAGAAAGCAGCCTTGCAGAGGTAGAAGTGTCCACCAACAATAATGCATTATAAATAACTGTATCTCACTCACAAATTAAAGGTGTAACTGAGTGAAGATTAAAATGCATTGGGGTAAAATTTGCATTATGTTAATATTGTAGATGTTTTCTGTAACAGCAAGTTGCATACCAAGAATGTGTTTCAACATGATCTCTGATTTGAGTCATCACAAACAGCATAGTAGGTGTGTCTGTGAGTGCCAATGGGAGACATTTGTAGCTCTTTGCTTTTTATACCACGTTTAATTGTTTAATTTAATTGTTTTTAAGTTACATATTAGCATATTAATGAATTTGCTGGAATGAAGTTGAAACTCCAGATATCTCTTCACACAGCTTTTGCAGAGAGTAAATTCAGAACATTTCCTGTTTTGTTGTCATTTCAGTTTCTGAGGTTTAAAATAAAGAGATTCTCAAATTACTGTGCATGAAAACAACACTTTCAGATCAAAACACTTGAAACTAATTCAAGACAAAAAGTCTGACTTGCCTTTGAAATAACAGAAATCTCTTGAGGTTCTGTATTTGTACGGACTTTACCAGCCACATAACTACAGTAACAATTTGTAATATGCAGTAATTTGGACCATAAAGGTTTATAACTGCATCTACAGTAAACACTTACATGCACACAAAGGAGTTAAACTGAATCAAGGAGCATTCTTTATACACAGCAGCTGAATAGTGTAAATAACAGTGTAAGTGCTGACTAAAGTACTTTGCCGAAAACAATCACAGCTTAGCTTTTAAATCTTTCCATTGTTGGATGACTATTAAGTATTACAGTTTTTATTTTAGGCATAAAATACTCTGTAGGTGTGTCAGTCCTCTTTTAAGAGCACCAGCAGTCTGTTAATGTATTGTTCTCAACATATAATCCTACGTTTGGCAAGCAGGAACGACATGTTTATGATGTTACTGATAGATTATTCATACTTTACACACACGAAACACAGTTGTCCATATGCTCATTGTCAGAATTACTGCACACTTTGACATCAATAAAAAAAACCAAAAATGTGCTTGCATTTTTGTATAGTATGTTATTTGATCTCCTGTCACATTATCTTTTTATTAGTTTGACTGAGGATTTTTTTCTCTTTTTTTAAGACAATAAAAAGTGTATAAAGAGGGATACTTTGATGCAAATCCTCACTGAGATTTGTGATTTCACAACACCAAACTGTGTAGCATGCAGACAATTCCCAGATTTTTATAAGGTGTCTCAGCTTTTATACACAAAGCTTTTTTGTCTAAATTACCAACTAAAAAAGAGGCACTCTTGCCCTCTTTCATAGAAACTCTCCAAAATTTGTTTTATGCAATCTTATTCAAGGCTAAAAGAAAAAATAAAAAAGCTGTCAGTTTCATGCAAAATGATTATGAACAAAAGTTACTGATGATAATGACCAAAACAGTAGTAGGAAGAAAAACACATTCCCTGTATTAATATTCTGCTCTGTTGGTTGAAGATTCTGTGAATTACTTTCATGGCAGCTAGCCCTTAAATGAAGTGACAGCACACTCTAGTGTTCAAAAAATATTACTACAGAAAAAAATCTCAGCGCAGGGCTCATTTTATCTCCTTTTCCTTTTTTCATTACAAAGCAAGATGGAAGGCAGGAGGAATAAAGTTAATAAGGATGCAACTGGGGTGGAACACATTACTGACGTGGTGTTATTGTAATGACAAATCTGTGTGCAAATATACAAACCTATCTACGTATCATGGCATACAATTAACGTTAATATTCTAATAATTATTCGGATTGTAATTGCAGTCAATGCCCCAAAAAAGTGATGAAAATTGTATGCGTACATGGTTTTTTTCCTGTAATATAAATTCAAATATATAATTATTATAATTATATATAGTTTTCAGGATTTTTTTTCTAGTTTTTTGATCATTTTCTATTAACCCTGCCCCCTTTGTAAAAACTAATTTTGAGGTCATTTTCTTGTCACTTTTACTTATTTCTTGAAACTTTTTCTCCATGTTGAAACAAATCAAACAAATTTGCACAGGTTTCAAAGGGTTTAATAGCTTGTGTAAGGGGCCTGAATGCAGCACAAGAAGAGTGATATTAATCCAGGTTTTAAAGGGTTAAGTTCAAGTCAAGTCAATTTTATTTATAAAGCCCATTATCACAAATCACAATTTTCCTCAGAGGGCTTTATAGCATACACGATCCCTCTGTCCTTGGACCCAAACAGCAGACAAGGAACCCCCCACCCCCACTTCAAGAAAGGCAACTGAGGAGGGATCCCTCTTCCGTTCAACAGATGTTGTGTTTACAAAACAAATTACACTAACTACTATGACAAACTGTACAAATTACAAAATATGATAGTTCAAAGTGCATGTAATCATTATTTACAAAATCATAAAAGTGGTATGTGGATGCCAAAAACATGAAAAAGTGAAAATCGGCATGAGGCTCCTAAGACGTACAGAATGTTCAGTGCCTGTTGTGTAAGGTGTCGCCGGAAGACAAAAAGAGGGGCCTGTGTGTCAGGACTAAAACATCAAACAGAAAGGTGATAACGAAGCTTAATGGTTTGAAAGACTTTGTGGAATGAATGCATGATTTCCTCCTGTGTGCTTGTTTGTTTTAGAGCCCAGGAGGAGTAAACCAGACTTTGGTGTTGTGAGAAACTACAGCTCAAAATGTCACTTCCGAGGATAAAGTTACATTGTACTGAGGCCTTTGCAGCTCACCGACATGCCTACCTGTCAGTCAGTGAAATTCTCCATTTCTGTTGCTGTCAGCTCTAATTCTACTCCGACATGAAGTCTAACCCTGGAGCTGTCGAGGTGTGTTATGGTTTGCTAAAGGACATGATACGGCAAGAATCTGTTGTTCAATCCGCTGTTCACATCAAATTACAAAATGGAGTGGGTGACATTTTTTTTTTGTCTTTAATGAAACTGCGCCACATCATGTCATTTCTACTCAAAATTGGAAAATTATTTCTCTATAGTCTGTCCACGCATCCACTTAGACTAAATGTCTTTAGCTGTAAAACTTTCATGATGGCAATTTATGGGTTCTGTGCCGCGCTTTTTAGCTGATTCATTTTATCCCTCCTTGGAATAAAAAATTAAGCACTTCTTTAGATGTATTGCTTCAAAGTGGCAAATATAAAGACAAATACTGCACAAGCCTGAAAATAAATACAGACAGCTTGTTTTTCACCCTCTAAAAACATGGACTGACATTACTATTCTTGTACTGCACTCAAGACGCCTTTCTCGAGTATTAATACCCCCGAACCTTGAACAAATTGGCTTGATTTCTTTCAAAAGCATGGTCAAACATCTAATGAACGACTATGTAAAACACATTACACAAATTGCAAGAAGGAGATTTAGAAAATCATTTTACAAAATATGCTAGGAAAAGTTGTTGTTGTCATTTCTTTGCTTTTGGTTTTCACTTCCCTTTTCTTTGCTATTCTTTTTTTCCCCCTAATTTCCAGAAAGAAAGCCTGCACTTTTTCCTAATACCTTGTTAATTTTGGGGTTATTTCCTCTCAAGCTGCTTATAGCCTTCTTTGCCTTGATTTTTTATTTATAGCAAGCCAATATTGCTCAGGTTTCAAAGGGTAAATATTCCCCAAAGGCTCAATCTGATCACTTAGTGTGAACACTGAAGACTGTCATATGTTGTATCTGTGCTTAAGGTATAAAGTGTGGTTCTTTATATAGATGTATGTACATAAAGAAAAGGGACAAGAGAAATTCAAGCTTCATTTCAAAATATAATGCATGTAAATTAAGCCATTAGTGAAGCCTGAACAAAACTCACAGTTATACAGATAATGACATGTCACTTTAATGTGAGAGGTTTTATTCTTCGTGTTATTGGGAGAGCTTTCTTAACTCAAATATGTTCTCTTAGCACTACTGTAATTTTTGACTGGTGTTAATTCTGACGGGATTTACACCATTTCGTTGAAGGTGTGATAAATATACGTTGTTTCTATAATTATGATTTTTTTTCTTTGTTTGTTTTGTTTTTCTAATTAGTGCAATTGGACAAGCTAGAAAAAAGCCATTTTGACATACAGACAATAATAATAAATAGTAAGACAAACAGCGGTTATGACTTGTTTTTGTCAATCGGAGAACTAGGTGTATTTTATGTATGCATACGTGTGACAGGATTGCGAGGGGGAGAGTAGGTTAAAAAATAATCCATTCATTTTTAGATAACAGAAATGATAATCAAGTCAGTAAATACATATAAAGTAGAATAAAACGTGGTATATGTATATAATATAATACTAATAAAAGTAATGGCAACTTGGGTTTTTCTGGGGGTAGAGGTGCTCCCATTGTATTTAATGTGTTTATAGACATAGGTGGATTATGACACACTGAGCCCCTGGGCCCACATGCATAAATGGCCCCCTTACCCTTCTGGGCAGGTACATCATGCAGTTTCTCCCCACAGAGTTGAAGGGCCCATATAGGATACTTAGTGCAACTCCTATAGATAAACCAAGGGGAGAGAAACATTCTTAAAATGTATCATGACGGATTTGTTTTCATGCAGTTTGAATTTTACATAATGGCTAAGCCCTTTGACAAGAAATGCAAAGTTAATGACAGTGACTTCACACAAAGGCTCTGGCTCTGGGGCCCGGTCACGAAGGTTTATGCAAGTATACAGGCATGGATGGATTTACTGACCGACCCGGAGGCTCTACCGGGCATAAGCCCAGGGGCTCAAAGTGTCAGAGGGGCTCCTGGCCTTCACTTGCAGAATGTCAAATTAACACAAACCAACAAGGAAGAGACTCAAAATCACCACAAAGAAACACAACCCCACAAAAAGATGCATAATGACAGCAAAGCGATGCAAAAAGTCTGTGTCTTGCTCCTATGTAGGACATGTCGTGGGGCTCTTTGCATATCTATGCCAAGCATTCATAATCTACCCACGTATACAGTGTATACCAACCTCTTTAAACTGGCAATAAACACACCTATCAGCCAAAAGCCACTGAAATACACAGGAGAGTATACCCACTCCCTCCTCAATAACCTCCCCCTCTATCCAGTCATTCACCCATCTCAACAACCACCACTGCCCAGTCAGTGATACACACATACCCCCAGACCTTCTGGGAGGGAGATAGTCAATCGCAAGTAAGTCATTTTTCTTTCCGGTCTTCTACCTAATGTACTTTTTATTACACTGCATTTATCTGAAAGCTTTAGTTACAAGTTACTTTACAAAATTACGAATTTTGCAAAAAAAAATACAATACGAGTTTATAAAATATGATGATTTCTCAGAAACTAAGCTAGCCAACAGTTTATAGCACAACTGAAACGATTTGTCAACTGAGTGAGACTTAACTGACAGTAACGTTAAAATTGTTTTCTGATTTAATAAATAATAATACATTTTGAAGATAGATAGATAGATAGATAGATAGACAGATAGATATATAGATAGATAGATAGATAGATAGCAATTACAACACTTAACCAATGGACATCAAAACACCTCACAAACTACCAAACAAGCTAGATAACATAAAAAATGGCCTTTCCAGACCTTTTCCAATAAAAGATGGTTTAGAAATAATATCCAGGGCACCAAACACTCCTGATTAATGTAAATATAACCCTTTCAACAATATGTACCTGACATTTGCAAACCCTAAAAGATAACCAGATGTATATGAAAAGCAGGCCACATGTGTGGTATATCGTGTAAGGCATGATACATTGTTTGCACATGCAAACCCACTGCTTTTCTGTTGTCTTATACTAAATGGGTTCTTTACATGCTTTTCACTCATTCAAGTCTAGCCGCAGAATCCCTTCTTCTAAGAGATGACGTTTAATCTCTACCATCAGCTGGAAGTTTAAATGAGCTGTGGGGAATAGGAGAAGACAGCCAACTCTCCCTTCATAGGCCTAATAGTCTCCACCATCAGCAGCACTTCATACACAACCACTGGCTGGCAGATTAGAAAGAAGGCTTACCACAAACACAGACAGACGCACGCACCAGCATGCTAGTGGATTCAAGTCATGTGCTTTTATTCAAACTATAAAGTGGAAATGCACAAATTGTAATATATACAAATACATAAACACATGATGAACTTCTAATGGGTGACGCAGCAATCCGCCCACAGACACGCACTTCTTTTAAGTGGACTGTAGTGGGCTATATGACAGCAGTCACTCTCTCTTTGTAAATTGATATCACATTTCACAGCCCTCCTTTCTCTCAAAGAGCTTTCTAGTTGTTTTATACACATTCGTCATCTATGAAAAGCTCAGAGTCAAGGACATAGAAAAAATCCACAATCTCTTCACGCAGCAAAGTCAAACAAGATATACTGCCGTGCAGTTGTATGCTTCCGCGCACCAATCAAGCTGCACTTACTATTTACATCCATGTCTGTTAAAACATGGATGCGTCACACATAGAAAATCTATACCAAGATCTTCTCTAGTCAAACAAACAATGCACACAACAATGCTTTTTACACACAACCATGCACCGCTAAACCATGGCAGGCCAAACTGTAACTGTCTTCATAACAGTACAAAACAGCTATAGTCAATACTTTAAACAATTAACCCCATGACTGCTGGTGTGTGAAAGGGGTCTCTCATAATGACATTATTTCCCCAGGAATTGTCAGAGACCAAAAACAGAGCTAGTACCCTTTTTCCATCCATATTGTCATGTATGCAGGTCATGCAAGAAAACCATCTTAAACTAGCAATAGACTTGTTTACCATTGACAGTAGATAAGTAGTATATGCCTTTCTGGTGTGACACATTTGATATCATGAACGTGCCAGAGAACAGGGCCAGTAAACAATAGAAAGTACACATGGAGGCCAGTGAAATTGTTACAGTGGTTACTTATTTTTTACCAGCCACAAGAACGTGTAACAACTGGTAACGTTTTCACCTTGTGAGTCTGTGTGTCATTATGGCCAAATGTGGTCCAGAGACACCGACTGTAGCAGGAAGTACAACAGAAGCCATTTTGAGTACTTTGCCATATGTTTATATGTCTGTCTGTAGACCAAGATCAACTCAGACCAGATCATCAGGACAGCGTCACAACTTTGCAAGATGCAGTCACAAAACTTTACAGGTGTGTAATTTGGATCTAAATTAAGGCCAACTTAAGGTTTGTGCAAGAAAAGTCAACAATGTGTCAATCCCAGTGTCATGTTTCTTTCATTGCCAATCCGAGCAGGAGCCAATAAATAACCATGACTACTGCAGAGTCATTTGTCCTGGGAATGAATACTGATTGTAACCTCTCCCGCTAAAGACAAAAGCCAGATGTTAGTGGGATAGCAGTGGGAAGTAGCCACACACAAAAACTAGAAATGAATGATATTTTTCTCTGTTACTGCTGGATATGTAAACAAGCGTCTGCAAAAAAGTTCACCACATCATACCATATGTTGCCGCTGCCCCCAAGTGGACAAAACAAATCACCAAATTTTAGATGCATTCACTCAGGCTTCTTTGAATGCCTTGTATGGGTTTTGAGAACCGCCAGTGTCCCCTGTAACATTAAAAGATGATGTGTAAACCACTGTTGCCTCACACTGTGACTGCTGTCTCACCCAGATATGACTGCAGGGCACTGAAATCTACAGAACAGGGAAAGGTTTGTGATCTATATAACTCAGTTCTTGGAATATAGAAACCCATGCAACAGGAACAGGAGTGCTAGAAGCAATGTTGCATAAAGAACAATCAAACAGTTGCATGCCTCAACATCTGTTTATGTCACAATTGCCCCCAAAATGCAGAATGTTATTATAAATCCAGAAAAAGCTGCTGGAACAATGTGAACACGACAAAAAGCAGAGCAACTGCCAATAAAAGGCACACTTAAGAAAAACAAGCACAGACAATCCTACTCCCTCCAGCAAACTGTGAATTAAATTGTAAACATCCAATCATAATTAAGACTGAGGAACATACAGTTCTGTATAACATATACTTATGTGTTCCAGTCAGCAGATTATCACTGTTCTCTGTCATCCTAGTATCTATTTACTTGTTTTATGTTAAAGCACTTAAGGAAAACTCCAACACCCATTTTACATGATGAAGTTTGTTTAAGGAGTAACGCATATGTGGAAAAAAAAACCATATAAAGCCTTTTGTGGAAGCTCAGGTAGCTGCACGAAACTGAATTGATAAATTACCTCAAGTGACGTCAAATCAGTCTGATGATGATATCAAAGTGCAATGCTAAATCATTGGATTTTTCTGTATATTTATTTTATGAATAGTTTTCTAATTTTGTTGATTTATTTTATTTGCTTTTTTTAATCAGTGTTTTTAAATAAATGCCTATATTTCATGAAACGTAGTTTGTTTTCTTTTTGTTTTGGCCCCTGTGTTGTGTAAAATGTTGAACTTTACACTGTACGCCACATCTGTGAGAATGTGGTTGTGGCCAGTGTATTTGTGATTGGGATGTTTAAATTACAGTGTGATTCAAATGTATATTCATCCTGACTCACAGTTTTTAATTTTGTTGGTTTGCATTGACAAAAGATAAACTAGAAACTGAAGAACCAAAACACATAAAAACAAGGACAAAATAGCCAACAGCAAGAAACAAAAAACAACAACACAATATCCAAAACACAAACAATCAAA
Organism: Plectropomus leopardus; assembly: GCF_008729295.1. Lineage (NCBI taxonomy): Eukaryota > Metazoa > Chordata > Actinopteri > Perciformes > Serranidae > Plectropomus > Plectropomus leopardus. Next base: position 13,433,230 of record NC_056482.1, read on the forward strand.
AATGTACCAAAAGCCAACAACATAGCACAATGAAACAGCAATAATGAAAGGGAAAAAAACAACTACTACCAAATAAACAATAAAACAATTGATCAAAATATATTAAACCTAATCCTACAGCCTGCCTATGTCAAAGGCAATGGAGATCCTGACTAGAGCTGATGCAGTGTAAGGTACACCTATTATGACAATTCATGCAAGAATTTACAGTTGGCACAGCAGAAGGAAAACATAAAAGCTGCTTAGATCTTGTCAGGCTGATGCTGAGGGGAAGGAGGAAGATAACACGAATGAAAGAAGGTGTGCCACAGGTATAACTCACCATACACACCAGAGGACAACCTACCCAGCTAATCACTCAACTGTTGAAAGCAATACCACAGGAGTTCAGGTAAGCATCCTTAGTATGCAATACTACTCAGTGTTACAACTTGTATTTAGCTGGTATAGCCACAACAAAACATCTCTCTTGTACTCACATGCTATCGGAACACAATACTTGTGATGTCAAATTTTATACACTCATGCATTTGCATGCACACACATGCACTCGCAACCAGCAACAAAGAACGAAGAAGCTCGGATTACAACGCACACTCAGGGAGAGGGACTTCCATCTCTGCTCAGGACACCATAACTTCACTATATCTTTTTGTATCTTGTATCTTTAAGTGTTAGCAAGTTAGTCTAAATTAACTTGATTGTGAAAAAGATGATTTTGCCAATGCTGACGTTAGGAGATCTGCAAGCCCTGTTTTGTTAACATGTTTAAGAATATACAAATATGAGTGACTAGTAGCCAGCAGAGGTAGGTTTAGGTTGCTAAAACTTAGAAAGATTGAGTTAATTAAACTTGTTATTTTTAAGTTGCAATAAACTTTGCAAAACCAAGTAAATTTTAAATATAAAGTAAACATAAAGACTAATAGTTATGTTTACCTACATTTTCCAAGGCAACACGTTAGATTTTTTAAACTAAAATCAACTAGTCAGATTTTACTGTGTGGAATCTTTAAACAAGCTGAGAGAACTCTTCTCAAAGTGGTAAGCAACAGCTAATATCCTCCAATCAGTCATGTATACAAACATCTTCATTTTCAAAGCTGACTCAGCCTCAAGCAAAAGAAAATAGCCTTCATACACTTTGACTTTCTTTTTTTTACAGAAACATAGCAGTGCCAATGAAATGCAAACGTGGATTTAAACATGGCACAATGGTGTATTTGATATCGATTTCAATATCTTACCCTCATAATCACCCATTGCTGCCAATATTTACTTGAACTGTGTTTCCTGCCTGTTTCCCAGGGTAAGCTGGTCTAAGCTGCTAGTTAGAAACAATTTTCTCTGTCACAACAACATTTTCACATTCAATATGTGCACATAAGCAGGTCGATTTACATGGCATCACTGGCCAACAACTGTAGCCTAGCCTACACATTGCAACATCTGTCTCACAGTCTTTAAACATCATCCACATCAGTTCTTTTGGCCAAAAGATGCCCCTTGTTAACACTTGCAGCCACAACAAATGAAAACTATTTTCAAATTATTTGCTTAAAGACTCAGGGGCCATTTCACTTAAAGGACTGCAGTCACTAAACGCGCACAAACAAGACAAAATGAAATCCAGACATTCTCAAAGGACCTGCAAGGGGGGGGCATTAATTGGCAACCAAGCAAACAGCATCTCATCTCAGCATATTGCTGCAAAGTTGGCCCCTGTCTACGCAAATGAGCCTCATTGCAAAAACCGTTTTTATTCTACCCATGGTTCAACCTATGTGGTATTTTTCAGCACATCAGGCCTACCTGTAGCGGCGTGCGGTTGGTCAGGCGGTGAAGGTGCGGGAAGCTCTTGATGCTGCTCGGTGTAGTCCACTTGTTTTTGGCAGTGCAACTGAAGCTGCAGAAAAAGTTTAGACAGTCTTGAGGAAACAAAAGTATTTCCAAAAAAACCAACTCTGCACTTGGATATTCCTTCAAAAGTTTGTCCTCGATGCAGGTGAAAACAACGCCATCTTTCTTCCGTCAACACGGAACATCCCAATCACTCAGGAAAAAAATGCTGCAAAACTCCTGCTTTTAACGCATAGCTCCTCCCACTACAAGGAACGCCACTTCATACATCGATCAAGCCACAAAGTTAGGTTATATTCCTATAAATTTAAAGATTATTTGAACAGTAAACAAATCTCCATAAACATGTCAAACAGAGTAAACTAACCAAATTAAACGCTCACAATCGACCATTTTCTTATGAAAAAAAACCCCAAAAAAACATCAGATCCCCCTCTACCTGTCGCACATTTGGCTCATTCCTCCAAGAACACCTCCAGAAAAAAGAGCCTTTTTTAAAAAAATATATATTTATTAACAAACATAATGCATACATACAACAAACTGAACGTGCTATGGGTACATGTATACAGAAAAAATAAAGTAAAGAAAAATTAAAAACAAAAATAATAACAAGCAATACAAAATCAAAATATTGCCTTGTCAGTTCATGTGAAATTTTTCAAAAAATGTAGTTCGTCTTGACTGCCTTTTTGTTTAAAGGCCTCTGATTGTGGTTTCATATTGTTTAAGTTCTTGTTTAAAAAAAGAAATCTGGTCTGGAGTCCGCCAATCTCTTCTTGTGGATGTGGAATTTCCCCAAAAGTAACAGTAATTGCGCAATATATATGTGTATGTGTGTGTGTGTGTGTGTGTGTGTGTGTGTGAGAGAGAGAGAGAGTGTGTGTGTTTGTTTCTCCATGTCCGGGTCTTTGAAATACATAAAAATGTCTTTATTCTGCAATTGAATTGTTTGTCCAGTTTTCCTTGTTACACAAAGTTGAACATCCACCCAAAATATTCTTGTATACATACAGTCATAAAACAAATGGCAAACTGTTTCTTCTCCTAATTCAAAAAAAGGGCAAGAATATTCAATATCAAGCAAAAGTCTCCCCAATGTCTTTTTTTTCAGGTTATATGTGATGCAAGAAAACCTCTTTAACTTTTTATTAAGACAAAATTTGTCCCCAACTAACCAAACTTTCCACCCGTTGATTTCATCATAAAGCAAAGCCCAATAGTAGCGAGATTATCTTGAGTCTGAAAGTGAAGATGAAGATGTGCAGTGGGTGGGAGACCCAAATAAGCTGATAAAGTAAAGTTGTAAAAGTCAAACCCTGTGTAATAAGGAGCAATCCAAAATATCTGTGGAATTTTATAATAAATATGTGATCATTTTCACTGTTAATAGGCCCTACATCTGTGTAGATGAGGAGAGTATGTATTTGTACATCTTCATGTAGAGGACATGGGGTAATCCAGGGATATAGTCACAGAGGCAGGTCACTTGAGAAGCTGGGAGTTTCCATTTTGCCTATCGCATTTGAATTTTTGGCTTCTTCTTCTTCTTCTTCTAGAAGCTGGCATCCTTGCTTTACTGCCATCCTCTGGTGATATTCCCCTCCAGTGTTGTGGCCTACCTATGACCTCAACATTCCTTAGCAGCACAACTTTTCATAGTTGTGTCATATTCATTGTAACTCTGCCATTGTGTCCCGTCTCACTGCTGTGTTTTCTGCATGTTTGAGAATCTGGATATTGTTCTCAAAAAACAGTCAGACATTTTTCCTGTCAGGTGAAGTGTTCTCTTTGCATTTCTGTGTGCAATTCTCGATCTGGTCTGTTCACCTGGTTCTAAATATAAATACTCTCCCCTTGTGTCTTGCTACTCTTGATGAACTCTCCCTCTGTGCAATGCTTTGAAAGGATCATGTTTAATTTATCATTTATGTTAATTAGCAGCTTCTTTCTCAATATTTTCAAGAATAACTTGGTGATTGATTCATTTTCTTGCCTGTTTATTGTGGCATTGCAAGAACTCAACAATTGCAATAAATTACAAAACTATAATTTCATCTTCAACCCTTTGACCAACAAAAACAGAGAAGACCCAAAAAATGAGCAAACAATTAGAAAAAAAGCACAAGGAAACTACCTGAATATTAATTTAAAAAAAGAAATAAAGTGGAGGAAAAAGTAAAAAAAAAAACAACAACAAAAAACAAAAGAAAACAAGGAAATAAACTGTGAAAAGTACTTCAAAAGTAAAATAATTTTGTAACATAATCTGAAATATGTAATTATGATAATTATTAATGTAGTTTTTCCTAGCTTTTTTCTTTTCTCCTTATACATTTTTCTTGCTTTTTAAAAGTAATTTTCTAAAGCTACTAATTTCTTCCAATTTGTGGAATATTTCTTATTAAGTTGTTCATTCCCTTTTTTTCCATGTATTGAAAGATTGAAAGAAAGATTTCACCAGTGTGCTCATGATTCAGAGGTTTAAATACTTGTCAATCAATCAATCAAATCTTTATTTGTATGGCACTTTTCATACAAAGAGTAACACAAAGTGCCTAACAGAGATTAAAAACAATAACAGAAATGAAAAACATCAAAGAAAATCAAGAAAAATACAGACAGCCTGACCCTCCCACCCCCACATATACGTACGCAACAAAACACACACATTCATGTAGATATTCCCACACATATTCGCAAAGGCACCCGAACACCCCCCCTTACCACCCACACACACGCACACATACACCAACACACACCAACTGTTACTAAAGAGACATGGCTTGTGAAAGGCATCGCAAAGAAAAGTGATTTTGGTCCAGGTTTCAAAGGGGTAACCATTTATTGATCATCTTAGAACACCTTGAAAAACTTTTTTTTAAAAAGCTTTCAGTAATGTCTGACAAATTCAGTAGAATTCTTTTCTTTCCTGTCAGGAAATGTACATTCTTGCACATTTCTATAACATCATTTTTTCTATATCATTCAAGACAGTAATGCTTCATATTGAGCCAGATTTGGCGCAAGTCTCCAACCAATTTCCCCCGACGTGTATTCAGGAAGCCCAAAGACAGATGTGATGTTACTACCTCCAAGTTTCTGATTTTTTTTAAGTTTAGCTGAGCTTGTCTTTTTATCTACAATGTGTTTCATCCCTTTTATGATCCTGAAAGTAACTGTTCAGGATTCAGGGATGTTCCAATACCAGGTCATATAACAAAGACTCAAATGAGGTAAAGGAAATACCTAATTCATAATTTCTAGATTTGACAGAGTCATAATTTTTGCATTTGAACATGTCAGAGTTGAAGGTGCTTTGACCTCACTGAAGTGAGACATGATGGCCCGCAGGCCCCCGAGGGTCTGTGAATGTGGCCGTGGCTGGAGCAGACCACACCACATGATTCCCATGCTCGTTACCTCAGCCTGGTTGGTGGCTGTAGTGAGTGTCTCTGTACATATGTTTGTTCTCTGCAGGCTTGTGATAGTCCCTCTCTAATATGCATATACCATGTAACAAGGTGGTGTCCTGTTTTTGAATACATGGTATGTTGGATTAATGCAGTATACAGGGTTTAGTTACACCTACAGCGACATGATCTTCCTTTTTACTTGTTGATACAACTTTTTATAGCACAGACTTTATGTTGCTAAGTTTATTTTATTTTATTTTATTTTATTTATGTTTTTTTTACTGGGTTTGTTTTATTTGAACTGGAATTAGATGTTTTATTTACACAACAGCTTACATTACTGGGGCCTACACGAATAACAATAATTTCATATGATTATGTAAATCAAATAGAAGATAAAAAAATGTTGCATATGCATGTGAACACAGGTATATACAAATAAAACAGGCAATAAAATACAATTTTAAAAAAACAGTACTAGTTTGGAATATAATCACTAGTACTGCCACATGCATTTAACTTCCAAAGTACATGTCAGTATGACTAGCCTCAAAAATTGATCTATGACTCACTTACAAATACAAAAGTAGTATGACAATTACTGTTTTTAAGGTTCCATATTGTGAAAAGTCTGATTCCACATCCTTTTTTAATGTAAAGCAGGTATAGGTACTGTACAAATTGTGTTAAAGTATCAAAATGTTCAATCCACAGAGAAATACACACAGTATGTATTCAAAAACATTGTCTTTACATGAGCAATCAGGACTTACGTGAAGTTCTGACGTCAAACTAAACAGACCGTTTGTAACATGAACATTATAAATGGGTCGCTTTGATTCCTGTTTTAACGTTTTGTATTGCATGTGGATGACATCAGCCGACAGGAAGTAAACATGAACCCAAGTTTTGCCTAGCAATGCAATTCCAGTTAAACAGTCTCCAGAGAAAGAAAGTGCTGTTAAAGTGCCGCTGCAGTACAGTCATTTCCCCGGCTGCAATGATGGTGCAGACCCTCTGAGAGCAGGTATAAAAGACCTGAAAACACTGACCAAAAGGGAAATGGGCTTACAGAGACAGACATTAAAACAGAGTGTTCCTGACAGAAGGTGAATATGGGTATATTCAGGCAGACAGTGTGAGAAAAATATTGTGGTTTTTTTTAACATTAAAGCATGTTAACATCTTCTAGTAGGGACCCAAAATGCAGGCATGAACCTAAAAATCAGCATAACACGAGCCTTTAATTATTATTTATATTGATATCAATACAGAATTTTAAATTTTCTTTTTAGTTTTCATCATTGACAAATGCATGCATGTATTTAAGTATATATGAATTTTAAAAATGAAAATTCACTTCCAGTTTTAGGGTTTTGTGTAGCATACTTCTTGTATTTTCTATTGTGTTGTTTTTAGTGATCTGTAAACTGTGTTGTCATTTCGGCCAAAACTCTAAACTCATAAAACTAACAGCTAAAACATATATATTTTGTCAATCATGCATAAAACATTGCCTTTCTTTAAATACCCTAAATATTAAGCATGCAAACCCACGCATTTGTTATTTGTTGCATTTACTGGTGAACTATTTAAAAGTATCACTAGAGGGCAGCAGAGCACATGATACAGTATAACACACAGCCACACAAAAATGTGCTTACCAGCTAATATGTCAAATTGAACTAGATCCAGATGTACTAGAATTGTATTAATTTTAATGACTTTATTCAGCAATATTCCTAAAATATGGACTTAAAGTAAATCACACCTTACCTAATTTATTAAATACTTTAAAGTTATCATATGTTTAATATTAATATCATTGTGTATTTTTGCAAACATTTTCATAAATAATTCTTTGTTTCTCTAAATCCAGACTGCTGACCACTTTCATCTGCTTGCACAGCTCCACCAAGACCTGTTGGGGGAGGAGAACCACTGTGAGGTAGGAAACAGGGTGGGGGGGTTCATCAGGAAGTCGGAATGTGGGTCCCTGTGTGTGATGTGATTGTTAGCAGAAACGTGTCAGCCCCAAGCCCACCGCCACCAACCCACCACCACCACCACCACCACCAACCCTGAGCCCACAGCCCTGCTCAGGTTGTGAAAGCAGAGCTCTGTACGTGAACATGCATGTGTGTGTGTGTATCTGCGTATATACCTCTTAGCCTTGCGCTGCTATGGAAGCCCAGATATCTTATCATTGCCTTTTCTAGTGGAACAAGGGTAAACTCACTCACGAGGTCGAGGGTGAGGAGAGGGAGGTGGGGGAGTAAAAAGACTCTGGGCAGTAGGCAGACCACAGGCCCATGTGTGGCCATGCAGGGTGAAACCATGCTGGAACAGGAGGGAGTTCTTCATCTCTTCATCTTTTCTGTAGAGAGAATCAGAGGAGGATGGTGGCTGAGTGGGAGTGCTCTCACCAACAAGTGACTCATCAATCTGTATACATCACTTTCCAGTCATTATAATGACCTAACCTGCAGGTTTAACACTGTTTTAATATCCGTATACGCTGTAAAATCTGACAAACAGTTTACTTTTTTTCTAAGAATCAGATTGCCTTGAAAATTTTGAGTGAATAGAACTATTAGTCTTAATTATTTTTAATTTATAATCTAATTGTTGAGTTAACTTAAAAGTTACTTAATTTTGAGAAGTTATTGCAACTTAAAATGACAGGCTGAATTAACTTAATCTTTCCAAGTTTTAGCAAGTTTTAGTAAAGTTTACTGTGCTATATATCTGTATTGTGCTGGTTGCAAACGAGTAAATCATATTTGTATTTTGTTAAACATGTTAAAAAAAACCTCATTGTCATGGTCAAGTTAAGTCAGTCTTGGTTTCATGAAGTTGCTAAAGATTAGAAAGAACAATGTAATCCCAATTGACATTTTTATGATGCAACAACTTCACAAAATTAAGTAAATACAACTAAATTTTAAGTAAATTTAACCATTAGATATAGAGTGCATATGAATTAAGATTAACAGTTACATTTACTTTCCTTTGTCAAGGTAACCGCTTTCCAAAATTATTTTAAGTAAGTTCAACTTGTCAGATTTTACAGCTTTTCCTTTTCTTCCAGTCTCAGTTAAGCCATGTAATCCTGTTAGCCCTTATTTTAAACACAAAACTACAAGCCAAGTTTTATTTTTTGTTGCGCTGCTGGCAATTTGGATACACTGGACTTTAAAGGTGCATGCTTTTGCTCTCATCTAGCTGCATTTTTCTCCTCTTTTGACAGTGGAATGTTTGCAGATTATACAAACAGCTGAGTGCTGAGTATTCATAAGCAAGAGAAGTTGATCCACACAAGAATGAGTCACAATATTGTTTATGTTTTAGAAATTGATCATAAAACCCTCTCCATGCTAGATCCATTGAGTGCAAATGAAAACATATTGCAGCAGGAAAGAACAGATTTGAAAAGACTTCAAATTGCTTAGTCTTTCAAATTAGGCAGCTCCTTAGTGCCACCTGGAAAACCTCTTAAAAAATGCAACCTCTGCAGCTTTTGTTCTCCTTCTCTCTCCCCCTCTCTGGTCTTCTCTGGCTCTGCAGCTCCTAAGAGCCAAAACTGTGGATGGGTTTTCAGCCACAAACCTCACAGTTGCTCTTTGGTGCGGAGCATCTGGGCAGGCTCCCCTCCCTGATTCAGGAGTCCTGGCTGGACTGGTGGTTAGCCACACCAGCGCTTTCACCTGCCTGTCTGCTCAAGTCTCACCAGACTTTAAGCGGCTCTAAACAAGCGGTAACATCAGACCACACACTCATAGTACTGGACAGCCAGGAGGTAGGGAGGGTTTAATCCCTGTGAGTGTGTGTGTGTGTGTGTGTGTGTGTGTGTGTGTGTGTGTGTGTGTGTGTGTTGCTTGTTGCTTGTTGCATTTGTACACAACTTTCTGCAGCATCAAATTCATGAGAAAGCTACTCCTGTGTTTGTTTGTTTGTTTGTTTTGTTTTTTTAAATCCTGCATTCAGCTTTAATTCACCTTTTTTCATCTGAATTCTTTAACCTTGTCATTTGCATGTGGCTGAGTGGGATTTGTAGTCCAAGAGGAACTTTTTGTACCACGCAGAGTGCCTTTAAGATATGACTTTTAATGGGCTTTAGACACAGTTTGCATCCAGTGCTTCGATTTTTAATGCTGCAGATTAACAGTCTACAGTCAGAGCAGCGGTGAGGCTGTTTAGATGCCACCGGTCAGTGTTGCTCACTGACTTCTGTGGTTCATACATTATGTGTCTTCCAGGCTACATTTAGATTTTATGTTTCAAAGTAAATACTAATTAGCCAGCATGGTCACGCAACATGAGATTTATTTTTGTTTCAGAGGTGAGGACAGGTTTTATGTGCTTTACAGTCGACATAAACAGGTTATTTGAGAGGCTCACTATGTTCTACCATAGAAAGGATTAGATTCAGGTTTGTTGTTTTTTGTTTTTTGGGGTTTTTTTGAGGAAAGTTATCCACAGATGCAGGTTTCCTCATCAATTACATCAGCTTGTTTTCCAACACACAGATTTTTCACATAATAATTTGGTCTTGCAGAGTTTTAGCTGCAATAGACTTTTGGCATCATTTAGCTGCTCTGTCATGCAGACTAGTGATAAAAATTATACATTTATATGTCTGCAATTTCACATTTGAAGCTCACACAGATAATTTTTGAATTCTCAGAGTTTTTGAGGGTGCTACAAATAAATAGTTTTGTGTTATCTGAAGTAAAAGAGGACATAATGTTGTGATGTGTCACTGTCTATTTCCATATGATGCATGATGGCTTTTGTGAGTAACTGGTTCCTTTTTTCACAGTGTGATGTTGAATTTGAATTTTTTTTTTCTTTATTGTTTAAATTATATTTGGGACAATGCAATTTAACTTAGTTCCAAATCAGAACATGAGATTTTATTTACATGTATTGTATAGCATTTCATCTGATTTATTTTATTATTTGCAATGTCTTAAATTGGTTGTCATAATGTGACCTCAAAATGAAACATTTACTAAACTAAACTTAAATGTAGGTAAAGTTGAAATGCGTACATTGATGCGCGGATAATCTTTTTTTTTTTTTTTTTTTTTTTTTTTTTTAGATTATTTAAAACGAATGATATCAAAAAGTTTCAATCTCTAATTGCTCTAATTGTTTGATTCTAATGACCTTTAATGGCTCATTGTACAAGAGTAGTATCATGGTAAAGATGCCTTTCTTTTGTGAAAGTTTTCATGTGGTGGCTGATCAGTCATTCGTTAGTGGCGCAGAACGGCTGAACTTTAACCCGTCCAGGCCCATTTATTTTAGACCGCTGGTGTAAATAAAAATGTATCGTTCCTGTTCTTCTTTAATTCCTCTCCCTGGAGGATGTTACTATGTGTGGCATCGCACTTACATAAAGAATCTATTTCACGTTTGAAAATATTGTTATTTCAAGTGAAAAAATCATTTGCACAATAAAAAATCTGTTTATTTTACGCATATGACCATAAATACTTTTTTATCTAATACATTTAATAAATTTACAAAAAGTTTTACTAAGCTGCTTCTTACTAAACTTGTTTGTTTTAGAAGCCAAAATTACGATATTTTTTTCTCCTTTAATGTCTTTTTTTGTTTTGTTTTTTGTTTTTTTAAACGATTCGTGTTCACGTGTGTGTGAGTGTGTGTGAAGCGCCGTTAACGCGTCTCTTGTTTGAGGCTGCAAGTTAATTATAGTGTGAAGTTTTCATGCTGCACCTCTATATCCACGTCATCTCTGGGGGTCGCCTTTAACTGTTTAAAGTGCTTAAAAGTTGGATTTTGTGTTGTTTTTTTGTCTTTGTTTTTTTCTTTTTGTTTTGTTTTGTTGCTGACTGTTTAGGGTTTTTTGTTTTAGTTTGTTTGTTTTGTTTTAGGGCATTTTTGTTGTTGTTTGTTTTTTTCCCCTTACTTGCTCATTGGGCCTTCAATCAGTTTCCACATTTTGGTGCTTTCCTCTTAAATGATGAGTTTCACTAATGAAGTCTACTCGGTTTAAAAGTCAGTAAGCAGGTTTTGTTTTTGTTTTTTCAATATTTGGCACTTTGCGTTTTTATTTAGTATTCTTAACCTCATGTAGATAAATTAAATATCTCTCCTGCATGGGTTATCACGCTAATTAGTCCCTATATGTCTTAAAAGGAACCACGAGAAAGGCAGAGCGCATACCGATGTAGGCCTACAGCTGGGATGTATAAATTTACTTATTATTGAAAAAATAATTCATCTCAACCTCCAAACTTTTTAGAAGCGGGTTTCCACTTCCTGATATTGACCTTTAGCTTATATTGACTAAAGTTTTAGGCTCGTGACACGTGACACGTCATTTACCTTCTTGGCACAAACTGTTATTGTTGTTGTGACGTTTTTTTTTTCGCTCCTCTATTTTTCTGTTTTATATTATTTTTTTCTTTTGCTCTATCTATATGTGTCTTTTTTAACAACGCACGAGGTTTATCTTGGTTTTTATCGTGCATCAAAGTTGTATGCTAATGTAAAACAAATTATAGCTTCAATTATACCTGTTAAAGGATGTTGGGGAAATTTTTATCCCTATATTGTAGTCATACTTTGTCTGAAAACAACATTAGTGCAATGGAGTGCTCTGTGGCCTTGTCCAAGTTCTGCAAAGCCTACGTTATTTGTGCTGGTACAGTAATGGAGAAGCAGGCTCTCCGGAAGACCTCCTGAGCTCCGTGTGCAGCTGCGTGAGTGTGTGCATAAAGGAGAGAAAAGAAAGTTTCTCTTTACCTTAGAAACTCCGCAAAAATTTTTACAAGTTTGGAAAATTTTACGTGAGACTGATTTCAGAGCCTCAGTAGATTTGTTTTCTTTCACCCCGTTAATTAAATGTGTTTCTAAGTAAGAGGGAAAGAGAAATTAAAATTTGAGAAACTTCATGCAGTATATATACACTTTTCTGTGCGTTACAATGTAATGTTAATTGGTACCTTCGGGGAGAATGTTGTTGGACAAAATCCCCGATATATTTAGAGGCGGTATACTTAAAGATACTCAGTAATTAATTCAGACATGTTATGATAAAATATCTTAACATTTTATGATAACATTTCTACCACAAAAATAAAAGCAAAGTCATTCTAACTGCCATATCTTCACCCCCATGGTTTCAACATCAGGCCTTCTACTGATCGATCAATAACCTACTACTCGTCTCCTACCCGTCATATCTACATGAGCTTGCTAATGGACTAACATCCACCTCATGCTGACTCTCTGTACCACACCAAATAATGGGCAAATTGACTCTTTGGGCACGTGCGTAATGAGATAACAGCCTAAAATGCAAATGAGACATTTTACGCGTACACTGCAAAAAATGTCAACTTTAGCAAGTCGTATGTTGTCATGCTGCTCCCGTCTGTCTTTAAAATCAAATGCTCTGCTAATAGGCTGCGTTTAGGCTGTTGTTTCCGATCATTATTTATTTCAGGAGGATCAAGGCAGGCCATGCTGAATTAACTCCATCCCCTGAATTTGCAGTTCAAGAATAAAGTTAATGGAGAGAAATTTGGTAAAATGTCAAACTTCAGAGGCTTATTTTCTATTCTGCTATTCAACATGTTGTATGCAAAATTGTAAATCTGCTTTTTTTGCGGTGTCACCATAAGGTCAGACATACGCATATGCTTGCGTGCCAAAACAGGCGTTATCAATGCAAACATACACATACGGTTTGTTTCCATACAATTTAATGCCCATATGGTGTGTTATGATCTTAACATGCAGTCCAGTTTCCTGTGAACCTGTCCGCGGTGTTTAGACTGAACCTGTGGGGAGCCACAGGCCTAAACTTAGCCCCCATTGCTGCCCCGGGCTTGTTTTTTTTGTTTTTTGTTTTTTTTTTTGTTTGTTTATTTGTTTTGTTTTGTTTTTTTCTGTTGGGACAAATATATCCAGTTCTGATCTAGCCTCATTGTCGTAGAAGCTGTTCAGTTCTGCGCGAGGGAATGATGGGAAAGTGAATATGGGATGCATTCACGATTTATAAACTGCTTGAGCAAGCTGTTAATTGACAATAGACCTATACAGGCAAAATATATGCTCAATTAATCAATTAATTATAATCATTCATTCGGCCATAAGCATAGACATGCTGACCTAGAATATATATTAATTTATTATATTCAGATTATGCCTAATAAACTTGCTGTCTGGAGGCTATGACTTTGAGGAAAAGGAGGTTGCGCGTAATGGCGCATGAAGGAACAAATATCAAATGGATTCTTTCTACCAGACTGGGATTATGGAGAGGTTTAGGAGATAAACTGGGGTGGGGGGCCTGGACGGAATTATTATCTGGAGTATAAACCAATGCTATTTCAGCGCATACTGCTCCCCCATCACCCCTCCTCATCGCGAACTCCGCTTCCGCTTCGCACGGTTGGTCATTGATGCGCAGTGGAGGGTTGGAGAGGGAGCGCGCAAGAGAGAGAGAGAGAGAGAGAGCGAGAGAGAGCGAGCGAGAGAGAGGGGGGAGACTTATTGACAAGGCAGAGACTGCGAGAGAGAGGAGGGGAGAAGGAGGTGACGGACCTGCTCCTTTGGGACTCGGCTACAGCGCACTGCTAGGTGCTATCACCGGGCTCGGGGCTCACAAAACGTTCTTCAGCTGTAAAATGCACAATTAGGGATCGAGCAGCGCCGTGTAGCTGTCAGCGAGGATCCTCCGCTCGCGGATCAGTTTGTGGGAAATCTGGAATAACTGAGAGGACAGAAAAGAGAGATTCATGGGGAATCAGCGCAGCTACATCGAGCAAAACGCCTGGATTATCTGATTTGGGACGGGGTACTGAACATTTTAAAGCTTCTCTGTTGCGCCGCCGCCGTGTCCAACTCGAGCCCACGACGTGTTTTTGTGTTTAGGTAAGCTGTTCCCGCTCTGATCCGGCTCCGTCTATTCATTGTTGTTGCTATCCATGGTAGTACAGGCTGCTCTGCGTTACAGGAGTAGCTACAGTTGCACCGTATAAGTCCAGAGGCTTGTTTGTAGAGGCTTGTTTTTTAAGGAGGCTTCATTTTGTTCTGGACATCACCATGTCGCCATACTAAAATAAAACTCATGACTTTTGTTTTGGGGAACATGAATAGGAAATCCCAAAAGACAGGGGCATCTTGTGCTGCTTCTGCGTGCAGCCTTATGCTACCAAAATAAGTCAGCCATCACACTTTTAATGTCATGAATACTAGATTGTGTTATTATATTATTTAAATAATACATTTGCTATGAATAACATCTTTAAAATACAATTATATGCAATCATCTGTATATAGTAGAGACACCTTTTGTGAGAATCGTCTTGACAGAAGTTGCCAACGCTTCATCTTATTTAAACAATGAAGTATATGTTCAATTAATGTCCTTCTACTCTGAAAAATATCAGTTTTAAATCTACATTTGTTTCTCTGTTAACTTTATATTGCCTTTAAGTCAGTTTTGTTTCACAATGCTCATATTTCTGAGCTGTAGTTATTAGCCTGTCTATAAGCACACGGCTCGTCCGAAATAATTGTAACTTTCTGGTCACTTTCAAAGACAAATCGACGTTTATTTGTGTCCTCCTGAGTAATTAAACGTATTCAAATCACTCCAACAATGACAATAAAACGCTCTAGGCCCATACACTGACATCTCTGTTTGGCTCTTACAGCTGGGACAGGGTTTTCGGAGCTCCGGTCATGGCGGACCAAGAGGAGACTTTTGCCCTTCAAAACTCTCCCGGTGGCTCGGATTCAAGGGAATTACAGACCGATAATAAATCAGAGAAACAGAACGGGACCTCAAGCAAATCCCCATCATCACAGACAACTTACATCCAGCAGGTCAGTATGAGTCAGTGTGTTGGTAGGCCTCAGTGTCACCGCGAGCCGAGGCTGCTTCCACTTATGGGGTCAAACCCACTGAAAAAAAAATAAATGCGTATACAGGCAAGTACTATATTGTCGTTTTGGTGTTAAATTATGCGCAAAATCTTGATGAAAATGTCTGCAAGTGGGATGATGTAATTTTACAATTTTTACTTCTTCTAAAATATATTTACATACCGGGAGAACTTTTTTTTTAAATTCTTTAATTAGCCTGTCTTACAATAAGTTTTTTTGACACACTGCGTTGCCCAAAATGTGAAAGTTTTTAAAATATATATATATTTAAGGATTGAATCAACATCAGAAAGTTTCAAAATAATTTTCGCTTGTTTGTAGACTAGATTTTATGATGAAATATGATACTATACTGACGTGGCATATTCTGTAGGAGAATATATTAACAGTGGCCTCATTATACTATATATTATGAGTGGTTTAAATGTGTATGCTAAAGGCCCAACGAGGTAAAGACTAAAGAATGACACCCAGATATTGATTTTGTTGCAGAGGGGTCACTACATACCTTACATTATTTATTGTTACTAAAATACTTTTTTTTTGCCTCTTTCTTGACATTTAGAATTAATATTTTAATTTAGACCTCTTGGAGTAAAAATGTGATCTTTGGCAGCTGAAAACAAATGTTACAAATGAAACTCAGAAGGCCTCAAAACCATGTGCCTAAAATCACAGGCTTAATATAGTGATGCTATAAACAATATGGGAACTAAGATGTTTTGTTTTGAAGGGAATGGAGGGAATAAAAGTCTACCTGCACGAGAGGGAACTCTGGATGAAGTTTCACGAGGTGGGGACGGAGATGATCATCACCAAAGCTGGAAGGTAAGAGGAAAAACAATCGTTTAAAAAAAATGTAACATTATTATTACAGGAGGCCGATAATCAGATAATCAGAACAGGGGTGATGTTGACTGCATATTTGTTTGCTGATATTGCTCCAAACGCAATTATTATATCTGAGTTGTATCTAGGCCTAGAGTCAAAATATAAGCTATAGGCCTGGCTGGAATTTTCCTTGCGTGGGGATTTTGGAAATCTACACTGCGAGGAGCCACAGAGAAAACACAGAGCATCTGGTGGACGCTTTAGCGCTGTGTAACACCACCGGTGCATATAGCCTAAATTTTAGTCTGGGTGGCCCTGTTGGGGAAATGCAATACCATCGACCAATCAGTCTGAGAGACAAAACTGTCCTGCGGTGTGCTGCTGAGACAGAGTTTCTACATTCCTCTGAATTAAATGAAATAAACATGGAGCATATGCCTTTTACAATGCTGTCCCTGTATCTGATGTGTGTGAGATTATACGCAGACACCTCTTGCGTGACAACACTTGTGTAGCAACATGTTACGCAGGGACTGTACTGCACATGTGTCTTGCTGCCCTCAGACCGTATCCAGTCAAACTCTCTTCTGCTGAGTGTGAACTTGCATTTATGCACGATGGCCGCTTCTGTCTGCTCGTGTCAAAGTGGCCGCCGGGCCGGCTCGCATGTGGGTATTATAAATGATGAATATTTTATATGTAACAGCACGGCTACATTTCACCGTGCTCTCCAGTGCGGGCTGGAGGCAGTTTGTTTTCACACAGCTGCATAAAGTCTCCATTATATTCCCGTCAGTCATGTCTCTCGTGTTTTTGGCGTGAAATGATATTATGCAGCAGCTCCCCATCGTCCTCAGCCCTACCCATCGACTCGTGAGACTGCTCAGACTTACTCACATTATCTGTTTTTCTAAAAAGTATGACAGCTACCAAATATCCAAATGATTTACTAAATGAATCCTGAAAAAATTCTGGCCCACAGTGAATAACTTTTTTTATAATGCGCAGGTCCCTCCTGCCTTAAAAAATACTATTTACTCTCCAAACCAAATTAAGACATCTGTATGACATTTTAAACCACCCCACGTGATACGAAAACGCATTCTAATTTACTTTGCAAATTACAATAATAAAAAACTAGAAAGATCAACATTTTACTCTGAAAACATACTTTCATTCTGCTTTATAACAGATGTTTTGTAAAAGTTTATGCATACATGAGGCCGCTAAACGTTTAAAATTGCCAAAGTTGGATGTGATTTTTCTCCACGGTGCAGAAAAGCATGAAAACACACCACAGTTTATTTTTGCCTGCATGTCGCCTCCTTTTTTCCCTGCATGTCGCCTCCTTTTTCCCCACTGTTTGACAGAAATACCATAAAGCACCATAAACCGTGTTTTGTCCTTTACAGGCGAATGTTCCCCAGCTTCAAAGTCAAGGTCACGGGATTAAACCCCAAAACTAAATATATTCTCCTGATGGATGTTGTTCCTGCGGACGACCATCGATACAAATTCGCCGATAATAAATGGTATGTAAAATATAACACACAAAAAACGTCTTTTTCTTGCAATAAAAAACTTTTTAAAAAATTTTACATACGAAATTTCACAACAGTGGTAGATGTTGTTTTTTCGCTCTCCGGAGTTTATTTCAACAGGAATTTTTATATTGTTGACCTGATGGATGAGAATAGGAAGTGGACATATTAATTCCTAGAAAAGTATGAACTGTGCGTTTTCTAATGCTTGCCAAGAAATGTTGTCAGCAGGGAGAAACGTTCCTGCCGGAGCTGTTGAATGAATGCTGATGACTTTTCCTATAGTTTTACCAGCCTATATATGCACTGCAAAAAGGCTGTCTTTCACAGTGGGGCATTAATTTGATGGTTATTTGTTTAGTGTCATGTCTATCTCTCTCTAACCTTGCTCAATAATGCCTTGTTTTGGGTCAGCGCCTTTCAATGATGGGGTACTTTTAGAGGATAATCACATGCCAATACTGCCGATAATGACCTGTCCAAAGCATGTCCCGGAACTAATCCCCCCCTTGATCTAACGATGTTGGAGAACAATGTCTACCAGCTCTAATTTGACCTCTGATCATCCAAAAAACAACTTCTGAGAGTAGCTATAATTTGATTTATTAAACTTTAGGAAGCTCCAGTGCAAAGTTTGGACTAGAGGGTAAACATCCTGGTGGCCTGAAAATGTAAGACGAGTGCGTAAATGTCTTGGATTACTCTTTTAAAAACATGTTTTTAAAGTTTAGCAACAGTGTCCCACTAATAGGTCGTCTTTGTTTGCTGTTTTAGATTTTCTTTTAAACTACCCTTGGCATAATTTAGAAATTTTGATAATGAAATAATAGCCCACAGATGATGGACCAATTAACTTTTTTTTCTTTCTTTCTTTCTTTACACTACGGACCACGTCCTCCTGCTTTAGCGCCTGCATGCTTGATTGGCATATGTGTGTCAGTTTTAAGTGTTACAGTGTGACTGTGTTGCTCTAATCTAGGTCTGTGACCGGGAAGGCCGAGCCTGCCATGCCCGGCAGGCTCTACGTCCACCCGGACTCTCCCGCCACGGGGGCGCACTGGATGAGGCAGCTCGTCTCCTTCCAGAAGCTGAAACTGACCAACAACCACCTGGACCCGTTCGGACACGTAGGTGCCTAGGCCCTATACTACTTATGTCTGTGAATGCTACAATAACCTGATGCTGCGTTGATCGGAGAACTGTATTTATGGCTTGGTGTGTTGCTCAGTGGCACTTCAGCAGTGAGGACTGTCTCTGAAGCGCTCGGCTTTAAGCCTAAATCGACTCTTTCCATTTACGTTTACTGCTTTTACAACGCTAGTGCTGGTGTCCGCAGCTGAACTTTGAATAATGCTTGTTTTCCTCGTTTAATTTAAAAACTCCGTTAACCATATGCATGAAAATTACATATATAAATTACTCATACAAAATCAGATCAAAAAATATCATTTTGAAAAAGGAAAAAAAATGTTAAAGGGAACGCACTGTATGACTGTTTTCTAATAATGAAAACTATTGTTATTATAATTTTTATTATTATTGTTGTTGTTGTTGTTTGAATTTAAATTCAAAACTTTGGTAACACTTTTAAAAACTAAGTTTTAAGTTTTTAGGTGCTTTTAATTGCCATTTATGAATAGAATAGAGGAGAATGTATTTTTGTCAGTGTATGACTACAACGAAATTTGAAAGTGCTACTTCTGAAATAGAGCAAGTACAAATATAAACAACACAAACCAATAAAATAGTAGGCACACAAACGATAATTTAAGGGCTAATAAAAACTTTAAAATATGGTAGAGGACCTATTTTTTGTTGAACAGACAAGTTTGCAACTTAATGCACAGCATGGATATAGAGAATGAGAATGATGAGACAAAACTATTGCACCTTTTAAAGGTCATGATTTAAAGGTCATGATTTCTTTTGGGAAAAAAAAGTTTAATTAAACCTACTTCCATAAATACATACATTTGCATGAGTAGGCACCACCAAGTGAAATTTAATTTACTTAAAAAATAGTAAAGACAAAAAATTTCCAGCATCAAGCACTTTAAATGCCTTGATGTTATGAAGTTTTTGGTTGTTTTTACTTTGTTGTTTTAATGTTTTGTTCTTTTTCTGTTTATTTTCACACTTCCTAAATATGGCCCAAAGAAAAAAGGTAGACTATTGCTCAGAGCATTTAAATACAGACGGATAGTTTATTGTGTTTGTGGATTTTCCTTGAAACTGTATTTGCAAGCAATAGTTTTTATTGTTTATTTATTTATTATATCTCATTTAAATGTCATTTTTTTAAAAAACAAAAAAACATTGTGCTAAACTTTTTATTGAAAAGATAATTAAACCCAGGGAAAATTAGTTAAAAGAACATAATTAGCAGCAAGGGGGGAAAAACGTTTAAATTCAAGTAATGCCCAGTGACCATTTTTTAAAAACAGCAGAAGGATGACTTTATTCTACATCTGCATATTCTATTTTTTTTTTTTTTTTTTTTTTTCAGAAAAATGTATCAAATGATTTGGACAAAGTGAATTTGGGGACTATATTTTATGTACAATAGATATACAAAGTTCACCTTACAATGCAATTAATTAGTCCTTACAACGAAAACAGTGTAATCCTGAGTGCCCCTGTGATGTCTTCAGAAAATTTAAATCTCCAATTCTCAACCCAGGAGAAAAAAAACGAATTTAGACTCTTTGCCATTGTTGATGGTACAGTGGGACAATATATTTGTTTCCAGTGTCCTCTTAACATTTTTTTGGCCAGGTTTATTATAGCACCCCCTAGATGCATTAAAGTTGCAGACCTCCTGGAAGTCAGCTTACATAAGTACAGGGGAGCAGTTTTTGTAGGAAAAAGGAAAGAGGCAATTGCACCCCCACCCACCGCCTCCCTCACCAGTCAGGGACTGTATGGTACCCATTTCCTAACTTTAACTCCTCATTATTCTGTGCACTATCTGGCCCCGGGCTTTTCTGATTCCTGTCTTACCCAAAACACAAACATCACTTACATCATCAACAAATGGATCCACTTTGGCGTCAGGTTTTCATAAAATTCAAAGTTGATGGGCACACTGAGGCCAAATTAGATGTCTTGTTGTTGAAACGGAAAAGTCACACAATTAGCATGCAAACTAATAGGCCCAGTTACAAAGAAAAATCATTATGAGGTACATCATTAGCTATTGTGTTTTTTTAAAGGAGGTAGGTTAAATATGTGAGGAAAACACAAGAAACTGAATGGCGTTAGAAATTAATAAAAGTGTTAATGCTGAAATAAGGTTCAAACCAGTGGTATTTAGGTTGTTTTCCATAAATATGTAAGAGGCAACACTAAAACATATAGAGATGTTTATTTTATTCCAATCATCACTCCCACTGAATGCAGATTGACAGTTATTTACTCAGCTACAGGTACGCAGTTTGGTGGTGAATCTAAAATAAGACTGAATATATATTTCTACACACACACACACCACTATCTATCCACATGGCACCAATAGTGGTTGTTGCCGTGCCAAAGCCCAGCTGGTGAAATGAAACTGGAGCTCAGTCGGAATGTGAGCGGTGTTGTAAATTTTGGGTTAAAGTGCATTTTTGATTGGTTGCAGTGGTTCCAGGCTCAGCCTCTTTCATGCTGGGAGACAGCACCCTGGGATTCATAAATGAATCGCTGGTGGCGGGCCAGAAATATATACCACGGGCTTGTTGGTCCAGCTGGTTGAAATAACTTGTAGATGATTTATAATTACTAGCAGTGACACAAGTGAGACCAAAACACACTGCTGATCCAGAACGGACCAATTTAGGATGGGCCTGAAGTAGGCATTTTTCTCTAGAAATGTCTGGTAATTAGATACACGTCAGCGGGCTGAGCTCACCAGCTTAGGACTGTTGTGAAGGAGTGTGAGAGGAAAGAAAGCAAGCTGAGCCCCATGGGGCCTTAGTGTTTGTATACAGTTAATTGTGTATCTTACTTGCATAGCAAATAGGTTTTGTAAGGAAGATTAAAGAAAAATGCTGCCAGGGTTATGTTTTGGAAGTGACATTATCATAGTTTTAAAGTGTTTGGCTTTTGTAACTTTGTTTTTCTTGATAAAGTCAGGCTGAAAGAGTGGCGTGAGCATCACTGTATACCTCACTGAGATATCTCAGCTCAATACCATTTGTTTCAGTGACATATATATTGTACAGGCACATATAAGTTGTACACTATAAAATCTGACAAGTTGATATTACTTTTAAAAAATATAGGAATCCCACTGCCTTGAAAAATGTGAGAAATTGTAACTAGTTAGTCTTAATTTATGTTTACTTTATATCTGATTGTTAAGTTTACTTAAAATGTAGTTATCTTTACTTAATTTTCTGAAGTTGTTGTGAAAGGGTTTAACTGAATCAATCATTCTAAGTTTTAGCAACTTCAGTAAACCAAGTATACTGTGCTATATATTTGTATTCTGCCAGCTGCAAACTAATCAGTCATAATTGTATTTTCTTAAACATGTTAACAAAACAAAACTCACAGATCTCCTAACTTTATCCTTGGCAAATTCCTCTTTGTCATGGTCGAGTTAAGTCAGACTAACTTAGTTTACTGAAGTTGCTAACAATTAGAAAGTACAAGGTAATTTCACTTGTCATTTTAAAGTTGCAACAGCTTCACAGAATTGAGTGAATAACGCTAAATTTTGAATAAACTTAACAATTAGATATAAATATAGATTAAGGAAAAAAGTCATATCAACTTCAATTTTTGAAGGCAATTGGTTTTTAAGATTATTATAAGTAAAATCAGCTTGTCAGATTTTACAGTATTGTGCCAGTATTTTACATATTGATCTTATCTCTGTTTTAAGGTTAATTTTTCCATACAGTTTATAAAATTGAGCATTGTAGTCTTAATGTGTTCTAAATATGGTTTCAGAGCAAAAATTCATTTTATTTTCCATTGCAGGCGTGCACATTAATGAAACAATACAGCAGTTTTGGAAAGTAACCAAGTGCATTTAGTCAACTACAATAATTAAATAATATTTTGAACTATTTGTACTTAAGTGCTAACACTTTATGCCCTTTTATGCCTTTACACCATTACATTTAATAAAGGAATGTACTTCCTAATGCACTACATTTATGGCAGAGGCACCAAAAAGGGGTGGCCAGGGGGGGCTGACACCCTGATACAGTTCTTTCGAATTAAAGCTTTGTCTTTGTCTTTTGAAGCAAATGGACGACCAGCCTAACACATGTACAAACCTACACAACAGATTAAAGCAGGAATGTTTTTAAACTAACTCAAAATGTTAATGATATAAGTCTATGCACATTAGAAAATTATGAACAAAATAAGAAACCAGTATATACCAGTATGCAG
This sequence comes from Plectropomus leopardus, assembly GCF_008729295.1. Classification (NCBI taxonomy): domain Eukaryota; kingdom Metazoa; phylum Chordata; class Actinopteri; order Perciformes; family Serranidae; genus Plectropomus; species Plectropomus leopardus. The sequence continues at coordinate 13,456,196 of NC_056482.1, forward strand.
TTCTTTTACTCTTATACTGAAATAGTTTTCAACAAGCCTTTATACTACAACAGCATAATCGAATCCCTGAAATTCAGTTATGAATTTTGGTTTTGGTGTGCCACCCATGTGACAACCTCCAAGGCTAAAAAAAATGACGCTAGTGCGGAAGTACCAAAAACTGCATTTCCACGGATTATTATATGAGGCTGGTTGGTAAATCTCCATAGACCCCCATGTTAAAATGCCCAACTTTACAGCAGAAATAAACATGTTTACAGCCGAGTACAAAAACAGTTTTGTTGTCTATAGCTAATTTCAACATTCATTATAACTGTATGGGGGGGATTATTATTGTTATTTTTTAATAATTCACCCCTTCACATTTTACTAAGGCCTTACATTATGCATAATTAAGGGCTTCCTCAGTCAGATAAACACTATGCTCCTCCCTCTCATACAAATGGTACTTCTGGCTACAAAAAACAAGATTGTAATAACCAAAAAGCTAAACTTGAGGCTTCAGAACAGCAGTCCACAAGCCAATGGGTGGCATCACGGCAGTTACGTCCATTATTTGTACAGTCTATATGGCCCCATCTGGCCACCCTGGCCAAATTTCTGGGGGTGTCACTGTTCACTGGACAGCTACACAGTGAGAAGTTAGCAGCTTCAGTAGTTTGAATACATTTCACCTTGACCACCTGCAACATTAAAGTGCTGTTTACTGAATGCATCATAATTCATGAGGATTGTATATACTCTGTATAACAATACAGCACACTGAAAGGGCCATTCTGCATAGGAATTACTGCTATTTTGGATACTACAGTTTACATCTTACTGTTAATATTTCAGTACGTTTACTCAAGTAAAACTATAAATGCTTCTAATAAAGTATCTTAAGTTACAGTATTGTAGTAAATGGTGTAAATCTGTCTTTAACCAATCCATTACAGTGCTACATTCTCTTTTTTTCCTGTATTTGAATTCCTAAAAATCATTTGTTTTTGTCTCAGGTTTCATACCGAGCTGCAGTTGTTGCTTTGATCTCCCTCTCAACTCCTGGAATATTTCTCAGTGTTATTCATCTCCCCCCTCAATTTGCTCCTGCACTCGTCTCCCTGTCTTCCCACACATGTTTTGGCCAGGAGGGTGGAGTGTGAGGATCGCACTGTTTATGTTTGAATGGCAGTGTGCGATGAGCAATAGATGATGGTGTACAAAGCCCGTTGATCCCGAGGCTCGGGGAAACTCTCTGATGTGGTGGAACTTGAAAGCAAAGGGCAGCGGCTCAGGACCCAAAGTGATCCCTCACTATCATTAAATACTATCATCCAGAGGCTGGAGGGGGGGCAGAGATACAGGGACCCAGGCAGGGCAGCGGCTGGGCCAGGGAGACGAGGCGTGCGCTGGGGCCCCGGTGGGTGGTCTACAGCTATACCCCTACCCCCACAACCCATTCTAACACACATACTGGACTTTGGCAACCCACAGTCAGTGGACCATGCTATGTTCCAGGGTTAAACGTGCATTTAGATATATCCATTCTAATGTGTCTCAGTACATAGACATATTTAGCCCCTAAATCCATGTAGTGTGGTGAATGACGTTTTTGCATTGATGGGATTGTTGTTGTGGTTTGTCCAATCTTGGACGCATCCCTGCAGACCTCAAGTAAGCCCTTAATGAATGCATGCATGGGAAAATGTTTTGTTTAACCTACTTTTTTTCCGCACTGTGTTCAAATCGTTTTTCACTGGATGTTAAAACCTCATTTGCAAATCCAAACAGAATGCTGGTGCTGCTTGATGGCTGGGAAATGTGGCTGTTTTTTTGCATTCGTGACATGACTTTACAACACAGGAACCAGTACAATCCCTAACTCAAATATGGAAATTAAAACAGAGCTACCAATGGAATATGGCAAAGAGATTTTATTTGAGTTTTGGTAAAACTATTCTTACCTCAGATCTAAGTATGTAGCCCCCAAACCCCTTTACTGCAAATAGTTTTATTTACAGCGAACTGTATAATTTACAATTATTGAGTTTTCATCTGCAAGTCATCCACTCTAAAACAGCCTGCTTATCGAACCAAAGTGTTACACTCAGCTGATATTGTCTGAACAGGGTCAGTAACTTCCATTAAATCATCTTGCATCTACAGTGTAAAATATGCTACGCTGATTTAAATTTGTTTTTAAATCTAGGAAACCGATTGTCTAGAAAAATGTATATAAATATAGCTTTTATTTTTAATCTATGTTAACTTCATATCTGATTGTTAAGTTTACTTAAAGTACTTGATTTTGTGAACTTTCTGCAACTTAAAAATTAGAAGTTTAATGAAGTTAATCTTAAAGTTCACTGTGCTATATATATCTGTATTCTGCTGTAGGCAAACTAGTTAGTCATATTTATATTTTCTTACACACATTAACAAAACAGAACTCACATAACTCCTAACTTCATCAATGGCAAATTCCTCTTTGTCATTATCAAGTTAAGATAGATTAACTTGGTTTACTCAAGCTGCTAACACTTAGAAAGAACAAAGTAATTTCACTTGTCAGTTTTGAGTTGCAACAACTTCACAATATTAAGTAAATACAACTGAATTTTGAGTAAACTTAACAATTAGATATAAACATAAATTAAGACTTAAAGTCATATTTTACTACAATCAGTTTCCAAGATTATTTTAAATAAAATCAACTAGTCTGATTTTTACAGTCTAGTATGTTCCAGTATTTTACATATTGATCACATCTCAGTCTTAAGGTCAATTTCACCATTTATTTTATCTAATTGAGCGTTGTAGTCTTAAGGATAATGTGTTTTGAATATCGACTAAGCGCACAACTTTGTTGTATTTACCACTGCAGGTGTGTATTTTTACAGCAGTTTTGGAAAGTTACTAAGAGCATTTACTCTTTCACAGTGTACAGGTGCATGGCAGGCAGTTGAAACTCTTTTCTACCCAGTTTCTGCCAACTTCAAAAACCCAGTGCACCATGAAATGACATCAAGTTCAACTGGAAAGTGGACGGCAATTGTATCGCCTCCCTCTTTAGTTTATTTAGCTCTAAAGGACTTGGTTTATGTCATTTTAATGCATATATGGGATGCCCCCACAGCTAAAGGTCAGGGCGAACCCTTGTCTCCTCTCATGCTGGCAGTGAAAGGCAGGTACAAAAACAACCTTTAAGATAACAGATAAGAGGAATGCCTATGGGACAGAGTGGTGGGGGTAGGTGGGTGTAAAACAAAAAGGAGGAGCAAGTTGAGAGCAGAGGATGGAAGAAAAATCCAAAATTTTTTTCAATTTCTAAATGTAAGTGGATCTGATGAAAATAAAAACCATTAGATTTCCTTGAGGCTGATGACCATGACTCCCATGGTCCGTCAAAACAATTAGACTTAAGACCCACAGATGAGAGGGCCTCAAAAGAGAAGTTCAAGGCTCAAGTTCAGCTGTGCGGACCGCGTCTTAATGTCGCCATGCTATCCACGGGTAGTAGTCATCACTTAGCTTAAACTAGGTTAGTCAGCTTAGGAGCAACAGGAGAGAGGACATACATGTCGTCCTGTCACTCTCCTGGGACTAGTCACTTACTCTGTGTGACTGCTTAGGCACAATAGTGAGTATTACTGTATCTGAAAAGTGTTTGGAGTTACATAACAAGTACTTTTTTGTTTCAGTTTGGGGCTGGAATGAGAAGACAGGTTCAGTGCCATCTACAAAACAAAATAAGAGCGCACGTGGGGCAATTTTATTTGCAATATTTATGAAAGCAATAAAACCTTTATTGCATTTTGTAGTGCAATAAAACTTTTACCTTTAGTCAAACAAGCAAGTTTTCCAGAAAAAGTACAGTAATGTAGTTTTTTTAGTGAAAAGGTTCATCTCAATTTAATATGTTTAGCATCTGTTAGATTAATAAAGTATATTGCCCTAATTAAGGTAGCTGCTAAACCTTTTTCTTGTCTTTATTTCCTATAATGTCTAAATTTAAAGGGGTGTAGCACAAAATCCTGGATCCTGCACATGCTGCAGTTGCGGCTATTCGTTGTAGCATTTTTGAGGGCCTGCTCCACAGAAATGCCCTGTATACTCATTGCTTTATAGTTCTACATCGCTGTGAATTGTCTCTTTTTCTTTTAATCTTTGCGTAAATATGCTCAGCCATATCTTGTATATGCAGGGGCATGTATAATCAGATTCTTGGCCATATACATAAACAGTCTCCCTCGCCCTTCCTTTCTTGATCCATGTCTGTTCAAGCACCTTTTTTTTTTTTTCCTCTTTGGTCTCTCTTTGTTTTCTTTCTCTTTCCTTTCTGTCCATTTTGGGGGGGGGGGGGTTAACCAGTCTCACTTGGCTCTAGTTAAGTTTGGAGAAAAATCCTAGTGCAGGGGTGGACTACACCATTTATGTGAGTCCAAGGGGTGAGAGGGACCTCAAAGAGCTTTCTTTATTTTTTTTTCGGCTAATTTTAATTTATTTATGGCCAAAATTATTTAGAAGTTTTAAAAAAAAGGCAAAAAACAAACTTTTCATGCTCTTCCCCAAAAAAACAATGCTGCCATGTAGCCTATATGTTTGCATTTTGAATTTGGCAGACCTGAAGGTACACAGATAAAAGAGCTGGAATTAAACCCTGGCATGTACTGCAAAATGCCTTAGCATATGTGCTTTGTATCAGCAAATGTAAGACATGTGGCAACACATGAGCAACACTAACCTACAAAGCAACAAAAATAAAGTGAGATGTGTGCTGCCAAAAAGGGATTTAAGAGGAAGTTTCAGGATTTTTTTCCAAATACAAACGGCTCCAAAATGTCACTCCAAGCAGCTCCAAATAAAACCTCACGTTAGTATCTATTTCTGTCTCTTCTGCAAGTATTATTTTTAGAAGCGGTGTTTTGCTGCTGCTCCTAGGCCTAATTCAGTATCTAACCAGGCTCCACTTTTTTTCTTTTTTTCTAGATCATCCTAAATTCGATGCACAAGTATCAGCCGAGGATCCACATCGTGAAGGCGGATGAAAATAACGGCTTTGGCTCCAAAAACACGGCCTTCTGCACTCACGTGTTCCCAGAGACAGCCTTCATTGCGGTTACGTCCTATCAGAACCATAAGGTAAGGCCTTCATGGGCTACTTTTTATTTTTTGTGTGTTCTTTTATTGCAATCTGTGGCAGAGTAAATAGAAACTTTAAAGTCGTGGCGTATTTACGTTTGATTTTAACAATGTTTTGAATATTGCAAACAAGAAGAAGAAATACAAACAGAACGAAATGTAGACTTTAGCCCAAAGCAGAAAAATACCAAAATGCAGAATTATGGAAAAAGGTCTTTTTCCCTTTCAACCTTAAACAAAATATATAATTAGCATTTCTAATTTTATGCATTCAAAAGTTTAATTAAATGTTGCCTGGTTTTACGCAGCGCCAAACGGCAAACTGAATGTGCTTCAGCTGCAGGACAGAAAATGCAAGACGCTGTTCTCTGTGAGGTTTAAGTTAAAACCTTGTCGCTGTCAGCTGAAATCTCTGGTATCACAGTGAGTCACTGACAGACGAGAGAAAACTTCAGATATCCGACTAGACGACGTCTGACCTCAAGAGCCTTTTTTTCCAAGTTACAGGCCTGCAGCGCTTTGTAGCGCGAGACAAGGTCCAGATAAACCCGATAAACCTCTAGCACTATAAAACCCAACAACAGACACCAAAACTATGCGTTATTATAACAGTAATTAATAATAATATATTTAGGTCGTAATGAATGATCTTCATAAATAATACGCCGTAATGCATCCACGATTAGTTGCAAAACTTTTATGATTTGTTTGTGAGAATTATTTGGTCAAAATGTGATGTGGTGGTTTTGAGTCAATTTTACACAAACAGAAAAACACCGCGGGTACAAATTATTTGATCACCAGATTATTTCTAGTGATTTTTATAATGATGGGCACAGATACACAACACAAAGATTAAAGTAATAACTAAAAACAGAAATATTGATTTGAAAATGAATCAAATTAATATAACACATTATATAAAATATGATTAATTCAATATAGTTTGTAATGGTTTAAAAAGTTCTTCTAAACTGCACTTCTAAAATGTTTTTGTTTTTTGTTTTTTGTGAAGTTTCTTTTCATGCAGTCAGTTGACGCATAATAAATAATGACTGTTTCGCTGTTATTGCTTGTTTTGCTGTTTAAAACATGAAAATCTGGATGTTTTCTTTGTTTTTTTCCACACAACAATTTAGAAAGGGGTAGTTTATAATAGCATCAAATTGAAGTTAAATGAACGTGTGATTTCTTGAGGCCATGCATGGCAGCCGCACAGCTGCTGATCACTTTTGGGGGGAAAGACGCAGAAATAAAACTCAATATTTACTCGGCAGAAATTTGTAGGGAGAAAAAAATCTTGGGAACACAGATATGTGTAAACAACGTCTGTTTAACATCACTTAACCGTGTAGACCTATATGTTCTTAGTTTGGGGAATATGGGAGAGGGGGGCGAAAACTCGTAATGTCCCCGCAGCCAATCCCACGTCTCTGCGCTTCTGGGAACAGGAAGCGCAAATGACCGACATGCTGTAGAAACCATTCATTATTTTCAAACATGTTATTGGGGGCTGAGATCGTAACCCCGTGCTAATTATTGGGGCTTTCCAGACCCTTCAGAAAAACAAGCATTTCTGATTTGCAGAGCGCTTGTACCACAACTGTCTAATCAAACAGTTTAACATCTGCCAAAGCAATGTGTGCTGCAGGCATGTGTCCAATTCACCTGTTGGACTCTCAGCTAATGAAAATGGTCAAAGTCTCTGGTTTCAGTGTTTCCTGTCACTGCAGCAATTAAACCATTTTTCCTGACTGAGTTTTTTTGGGGGGGAATGTGCTTTATTTAAGAATAAAAAGTGAAAAATTAGTGGCCAATGGCTTATATATTTTATTTTAAGTACTTCTCTTTATAGGATAAGATTTCCAAAAGCATCTGGAAATATATTCATAAAAGCCTCAGTTATTTTAATGAGTACAGTTTGGACACTGTAAAACTTTGCAGTCTTTGAAGCTACGAATGAATTTTGCCCAACTGTCTTGAGGATACTCCCAAATTATTTTTAACAGTATTCTCTGATTCTTTCCATCCTCTGAGCCCGGTCAGAAGGAGAACTCACATGTGTTTTGCAAAATGTATTATTTTCCTTTTCTGTAAACTGAACTCAGGCTATCACTTTGGAATGAGTCATTATTTAGCTGTTTTTCTTCTTTGAAAGCCCTCAGAGGGTAAAAAGAGTGCAAAAGGACTCTTAACGTTTTATTCTAAACTGTGAAAGAAACAATATATAAAAGTTCTGCCAGGCTGCATGTATTAACAAGAAGCTAGCAAAGTGTCACATGAGAGATTTTACAAGGTTTGCTGTGAGTGTCAGCCAGCGTGCAGACAAACCTTCAGTCTTGTCAGAGAGCTGGAAGCACACTAGAGCTGCCAACTAATTACCTGCCAGAAACCACTGCTCATGAGAGGGATATCCCTGGATTGTGTTTAACCTCTTTGGGATTAACTCGCTTTTTCAGGGTCTTTCTCTGCATTTTTTTTCTTTTCTTTTTTTTGTTATTTTGATATTTACAAAGACATTTTTTACGAAAATATAAAGTCTATAATAAATAACATTACTTGCATCTTTCAAGCACGCACCAAATATCTGCTTAACCAGAGATGTCAAATAAATTATACACTGAAAATATGTCTTATTGAGACATGCTTTTATTGAATTGTTTGGTTTAGGATCTTTAAAAGCATATTAGGTTTCTGGATCTATTATTTAATTCTCTTGGGTAACTTGTGCATCCAAAAAAAACTTAAGAACTTGTCAGTCTTAAAACATGTTGTAATACTGTCATCATAAGAGCCTCAAACTGAAGATTTTTGTAAGAGTAGTATTGTCAGAGTAAAGTGGATACCGAAAGGTTGCATTATCTTGATTTATATTCCTATTTTTAGGACAAAAAATGCAAGTGTGGTTTTAATTAATGCACAGACAACTTGTTTTAAATACTGCATAGCTGAAGAGGATGTAAGTAACACAACTAGCAGGACAAATGGCTTTCATTACACAATATGTTACTAATTAAGTGTTTTTGTCGTTTTAGATAACCCAGCTGAAGATTGAAAACAATCCTTTTGCAAAAGGTTTTCGTGGGAGTGATGACATGGAGCTGCACCGGATGTCCAGAATGCAAAGGTAGCTATACAACGTTTTTAAATATGTCTTTTGTTGTTGTTTTTTTAACATAACTTTACATTTTTCTAATTGATCCCCAGCTCTGATATGTGGAAACAATGACCCAATCTGAATGATGTCAAATGAGCAGATTAATGCTGACATCCTGGTCACACTGTCATTTAACAAGCCCCACTTTAATCCTCCAATCACCCCAATGTGAACCAGTTATGAGTGTTATTTTCAGTGAGTGTTATTTTCAGTGATGTAAGTGTAGATCTTGATTCTCAGCCAGTTTTCATGCTGAAGACTTTTATGGCTGATCTGGCAGAACCTCTAAAACACAGGACTGCAACATCTCCCTTTCACACAGCAGGATGTTCCAAATGCTTATGTGTCTGCTGTGTGTGTGTGTGTGTGTTAGCGCATTTGTGTTGAACTGGTGGTATGGCTCGGTCCAGCAGCCAAGGCAATACAGGACCACATTGCTCTCTCTCTATTATTCAGTCCAGATGAGGGATGGAGCATGCGTCCGTTGTGTGCGGAAAACACTTTTTCAAAGAAGAAAATCTGGTTTTGAAACTCACAGCCCACCCCCCTTTTTGGGCAGCAGATACAAACGCTGTGTGTATTACATGTAAAAATCCTAAATCAGAAAGAAAAAAAAAACCTGGAAGAGCTGGCTTTTCCACAAGGTGCTAAAACCCTACCCATAACCTTTATACTGAGCCACAGAATGAAGCTCTTTGTAATTAAGCATTACAGATTAATGTCATGGTTTATGCTGTGGAGAAAAATCCCCTGGAAATCCGGGCAGAGATTTCCGTACTTTTAAGTCCTTTTCAAAAAATTGCACGCTTGATTGTATCAGACACACGTTAAGATGCTTTAAGTAGGTGCGTGCCACAATTTAATACGACGTTTTGAGTGAAATGCATTTCACCTATCACAACTCTCAAATGTATAGAGCGTGGTGAGAGTCCAAACCACACCATCAATCTTACATGCCGTTGTCCAATCCTGCAGAGTACAGTAAGCTATGCACGTCTGCTCTTGGTTACAATGTTGAAGGGAGAGCTTATTGCAAAACCAGGTCACTGTTTCAACTGAGGAGAACCCTGAAATCAAAGATGCAAAAGTAGCAAAATGATCTATTGATGGATCCTGTGGACTGATAGGAGTGGAATGCATGTGGACATTTCACTGCAGGGTTTTCCCCCGAGTCTCGCTGTGTGTACTAAGTGGGAGTGAATCACTGACGGTGAATGTTGTTGGTTGTCTTTGAGGACAGATCTTATGATGAGTCAAACTGTACAGAAGTAAACAATTGATGTTGTTTTCTACCTTTCACATGCATTTAAACCTTTGAAACTGGAACAATCTGGTCTGATTTCTTTTTTTTTTTAAATGGCTAAAAAGGCAATGACCAGCTAGTGGGAGATGTCCCAAAATGGCAAGAAATAAGGAAAAAAAGACCTGAAAATTAGTTTTAAAGGAGACAGAGAGAGAGAAAAAAGAGAATATTAACAAAAAAGGGAAAAATAGATAAAATTATTTAATCTATATATTAATTTGTAATTTTTGGTTGTTGAGGTTTTTTTTTTTTTAACCTTTTTTTGTTTTCTTTTTTCTTGTCTTTTTATGCCTAAATGTAAGGACATTTTCTTGTAACTTCTTCCCATGTTTCTGAAATAAATTAAGCCAATTTGATCAAGTTTCAAAGGATTAACTGCATATAATTTTCTAACAAGTGTATCTGTGTGTTTTTGTGTGTACCTGCAAAATAGTACCAAGGAGTATCCAGTAGTGCCTCGCAGTACAGTGCGCCAGAGAGTTGGTTCCAGCCAGAGTCCGTTCAGCGGAGAGGTCCAGGGCATGGCCACCCCCAGCGGTTTGAGCTCCCAGTACTCCCAGTGTGAGAACGGGGTCACAAGCACCTCACAGGACATGCTGCCTCAGTCAGGCTCCTACCCCCTGCCACATGAACACGGCCAGGAGTACCACTGCATCAAGAGGAAAGGTAGGAGACAAATATGTGAGACTCTGATGTACCAAAAAGAAAGACTGAGATCTTAAAGCAGTCAGAATCCAGATCTATTGATGTTGACGTGTCATGTCATGGTACTTCCTGCATCAGCAGTGCATTGTTGTAAACACAGCCACCACCTTAGCAGAGTCATTGCTGCATCTATTAATTGTGTTCTAGCAGTTTTTTATTTTATTTTTTTAAATTAAAATTATAGCATGTACATGTGGTTTTTTTAAATAACACTTAACAGAATGAGGAAAATTAATTGTTTTGGTGACTTTTAAAACAGAATTTAAAGACACTAATTCATCATTCCAAAAAACTTTGTCACAGGTTTGGGACATGAGTTGACTGCACATTTTTAACTTTCCTACTTAACTTAGACTTGGGTAACACTGTTCTTTAACTCTGTAATTCTCCCAGCAGTGGAGGACGACTGTCACTCAGGTGAGCACAGCTATAAGAAGGCCTATTTGGAGAGCTCGTCCAGTGAGGAGGATCATTACTACCGTCCTGTTGGCTACGCTCAGAGTCTTGGCCTAGCTGGCGGGCCCTACCGCAGTGAATCCAGCCAGCGGCAGGCCTGTATGTATGCCAGTGCCTCGCAGGGTGCTGAGCCAGTTCCTAGTTTGGAGGACATCAGCTGCAACACTTGGGCCAGTGTTTCACCCTATGGGAGTTGCTCCGTCACCACCATGCAGCCAATGGACCGGCTGCCCTACCAGCACTTCTCTGCTCACTTCACCTCAGGGTCTCTGGTGTCCAGACTTGGCGGGGTCGGGGGCCACGCCTCTCCGCAGTTGGGCGACAGCCACCACCCTGCCATGTACCAGAGCTCCATGACCCACCAGACTCTGGGCCGCCAGTGCAGTCCTGGGGCGGGGATCCAGTCGCCAGCAGCTGGCCTACAGGGAAACGAGTACCTCTATACACACGGCATACCACGTACACTATCGCCACACCAGTACCACACTGTACATAGTGTCAGCATCATGCCAGAGTGGAACGAGAACAGCTAAAAGCTTTTTTTCCACTCTTCAAACATAAAAATATTAAAAGGAAAAAAACAAAAAAAGGACCAAAATAAGGCAGGGTTCAGATGAATTTATATTTATATTTTTTAGAGGATGTGTTGCTGATCATCAGGTTTGGTTCACTGACAGCAGTAGATTTTGGTGAGATGGTGTTGAAGTAGTAAAGCGGGCATCTTATTACCTGTTGTGACAGCATCTGCACTTATAAGCAAATTAAAATGAACAAAGAGGAGCTGGACCACATCTGATGCAAAGACTGCTCCAGTGCAGAGAAAGCGAACGCAGTGGAAATCCAGACAATGAACAGAAGAACAAAAAATGCTTCAGATGCTTTGCCAGTTGTCCCCAAATTGATGGGTTCTTGTGCAGTGGTGTTTCTTGGATGTCAAATTACAAATCTCTTGTTTTGTATTCATGTCCCAACATTGTGTAAAAAAGGACGTTTGTCTTCTGTAACATTATCCTGAGTTTTCTTTTAAGTTTTTGTAGCTAACACCTACTTTGTAGTCAAAATGCTATAAGTTAAAAAATTAATAAGCAGATGGGAGCTTTTGTTGTGGCTCATTGGTGAATTTGCTTGCTCTTAAATCTGTCCTGTTGCTGGGGAACATTTACAGGAACTTCAAGGATTGAATCTTAATGCCATCATGAGAAACATGACAGTAAAAATCACAAGAAGGGCAGCCCTTCAATTAAATTGTTCATTCAGACACAGACATTTTTGGTAGACACCCTTCCTTAGCTTTCAAAGTGGCAACAGTGTTACAACCAAGTATAAGTGAGCTCTAAATCCTCCATACAAAACAAAGCACAATGATGCAGCCAGTGGCATTAACCTGGGCCTCATTTCTGCAGTGTTAGCTATAATATTCAAGGTTTTATCAGCTACCTTTGACATCTCAATTTGCAGGATGCGCTGCATCGAAGTGCAGTCCAGTAAAGCCATGAAAACATCACTCAAACCCCGAAGAACTTCTTCACACTGTCTGCATTCAGCTCTCCTATTAACGTTTAGGTACATTCATACTAACAAAAGTTTTTGGAAGTGGAGGAACAACTGACATTAGTTATAATTCAAAGTGCAGATGGCTGATTGAAACTGCCAACACCAATTGTTCCAACCCACAAAAAAGAGACTATTTTCACTAAGTTAATTATGGAAAAGAGCAAAATGATGTCCTGAGTATTTTTATTCCCACTTAATGAAATGGCACTAGTTAAGACAAATGCAAACACTGAAATTATAATGTTTCAGGCATAAGCAACAAATGTGATTGTACCTCTAAATGCATTTGTGTGATCTCTGTATGGGGAAGCACATTTTCCATGCCACTATTTCAACATTTCAAGAAAATTGGGTCTAAAAACACTTTAGAAGAAGAATCAAAATTCTGTTATTTATTTGGATATAACACATTCCTCATGGGGCAAATGGCTGTGACAAACCACAGCACTTCAGTATCACATTGAAATGTAAGGCCTTGTCCACACAAATACAGGTATTTTTGAAAACAGGGTTTTCCCCCCGTGGTCTTAAAAACACTCTGTCAAGAGCATGCCAAACCAACAGGTGGTGATATAACCGTAACCCTAAAGCCAAACAAAAAAGAAAATGTTGGTAGAAGCCTGAAAAAAACTGTTAACAAAAAACTACTTGGAGAAGTGACCTCTGTGGTGCATTCTGACTCCTCTGATTTTCAATATAGTGCAAGAGTAACTGTACATTTATGTGTAAACATGTAAAATCCCTGTTAGCAAGGTTAGTACCAACACTATTTTGACCACGTGTGCCATTGCACAAAATTTGACCTCATTTACAATGCCTCACAAAGGGGATAACATGCACATTCTGACATGTAGAGCCAAAAAGTCTATTTTAACTGTCTATAAGTGAACACTGAAAAGACTCCATGAAAATCTTCACCCTGGATGGAGTTTTACAAAAGATCAGTTTTCAGTCACCAAAAACATAGTTTGCGTGTAGACAAAAGGCCAAAAGACAGAAAAAAGCAATGTTTTCAAATATGCCCATGTACATGTGGACCAGGCCTCAGATAATGTGACAAAGGTCTTTACATCTGAAACAACCTAAATATTTTGCCCTCTTCCTAACATATCAACCCTGCAAAGTTTGAAGTTTCTCATCATGGTGTTATTTCTAGTTGTGGGTTCCATGGTGTCTCATGCTGTTCTCAGTGAATGTGTGTGTGCTCAAAAATATTTTGTATTAATCCCCAAAGTGGCACTTCTCTGACAATCAAACTATGTCAACATGTACCACCCACAGTAGAATGTAAATTTGAAAACACAAACTTGATACACAAATAGAGTGTATGTTAAAGGTAGGCTATGTTTTACATGTGGACAAAGGCGATTTTTCAAATGCGTATAGTTGATGAAATGCTATTTGTCAATAGTATTTATTTTTCAACTATGTAAATCAGCTTGCTCCTGCATCACAGAAAGATGGTCCAATTTCTTTTTTTTTTATAGCCTGCTTTTAATGATTGTTTATAGGAGTTTTTAATCATACTTATATAGAAATCAGGAGATTACTATACAGTTGTCAGAAAGTATCAAAGTAAGATTGAAACACATGGATAACTTTGTAAATAAACATGTACATAACAGAATACCTGCAATAAATTGAAAACATTAAAGCAGCGATCTTTTGTCTGTTCATACCAACAGTTTTTTTCAGATATATTTGTGTTATCTAAAGGTAAATTCCCATTAGTTATTTTGGCAGATTGGAATTTCTATCTTGTGTTGATATATATTGCTGAGTTTAACTGATGTCTAATACTTTTTTTACACCAAAAATGGCTTGCTTGTAAAGGTTTTTTTAAATGCTAAAAATTGGCAATAGACTCCTTTCCATTGCCAGTAAACTGGTATGCCTTTTTTTTCTTTCTTTTTTTTGGTGTGTTACATTCTATGTTACAGATGTGCTGGAAAACAGGGTTAGTAATCCAGGGAAAGCAGTATGGAGGCCAGTGAAAATGTGATTACTTCTTTTTTATATCTGCCAGTCTCTCCTCAAAACTTTGTGACTACTAATTTGGATATTTGTTCACTGCTTGGACAGAGATGAACGGAATTTCTAGCTGATGTAAAAAAAAAAACCCTGGTTTACAGCTGGTATTAGCATGTGTCTTAGGTAGCAGATCACAAGTGTACAACTCTAAGTAGGTGTGAATGCACCTAGTGTGTCCTTAATGCATCTTGAGATCTGATCTCTCAGAGGACGTTTGGAGGTGATGTGGGCCATATATGGCCACATTCTTTCAGGATTGTGTACACTTATGTGTCCTGGGCCACATTGAAGAATGTCTCATCAGCTGACATCCCTTCTTATCCAGCTCCCAGCCAGAGAGGCAAACTCTCTGTTGTTGCTGTCTTACATGTTAACCCAGCACTGAAAAACCATCTCCGGAGCCACTCTCCTACCAGCAAACAGTCAGTTCAACATCTGCATGGTTAGCAGGAACTAACACAGTATCAGCTGTTAAATGATCTAACGAACTCACACTGACACCAGAGGAGTTCAACGTGTTCGTTTAACCCATTAATAACTTTTAAGTAACATTACCTGTGTGATGCTCACAGTTGACAATCACCAACTGTCCCCAGCGTGGAGCTCACACTGTCAGCGGTGAATGAAATGATAGAAGCTCCATGTTTAATTTGTGTGTCTATACAAACATGATTTGCCTGGGATACAAAGGCCATACCAGCATAACTTAACATTGGACAAATGCACTTGTTGGTGGCAGCTAATTATACTCTGTTGTTTCCAGAATCCCTTAAAGCTACAGACAATCCAAGGGATTAAATGTCTGCTGTCTAAACAAAGTTGGTTGCCAACTGGGGCTTTTTCACTCAGTTTTGTGAAAATCGAGGCTGATATAAGCACTGTTTATAGGGTTGACAGCTAAGAAGCCAACTACTTGTGGAAGTTATCACATCATGATTGTTTCTGTGGCTTTTGTGGGCTTTTAATAAGCTTTTAACAAGGAAGTAACATACTGTGTCACCGTTGAGTGGACAAGTGCGCCCTCAGTCAGCAGTGAGGGGAGCTCCTCTGTTAAAAGCTACTGATCTGGTCAATGACAATGATTATTTACTATATTGATTTAGAGTCTGTGTTCATATATTTACTCCCAGTGGCCACAAGTGCAACATGTTAAAAAAAAAAGTGTGTTTAAGCCAGATTTTGACACTTCAAATGAACTTACAGTTTATGGCAAAAACGCGGGCCAGAGAGGAAAAAGCATAGATAGTGCACTGCTGTTAGCATAAACGACAAGGGCTAACATAACTGGAAGATTAACAACAGAAATTTACAAAGTTGGACAATTTCTTATTAAACTCTTGTTTTGTCATAACATACTCCATATACAGTAGCTTATGAGTTACATGATGCACTTTAAGTTTGTTTATCTCAACTTAAATTCCTCTCACCGGCATTTAAAGAAAGTTTTATTAGATGGTGAATGAGTGAACCTGAACACATCAAAATGGTCCGTTACACTTTTAACACTTCTACCTATGAAAAGTAACACGATATAATTTATATGTAACCCATGTAATCATGAGGCTGGGATTACATGACCTATACACTGCAGGTTGGCATCTGTCATATGTCATATGCAAAGAAGGAGGTCAGATGACTTTAATACAAACGAGTGAGGAAGTTCACGTAGGGGAGAGGGTCCATCTTGGTGGTGGATTGGTAAAACAAACACATGACTTTGACCTAGGAGATTTTGGTTTGTGTCCCATGTGAACTCAAAAGTCAACTTTTACGTATGTACATATGTGACTTTACGTCATGGTACATTATCATGTTACATTGTCATGTTATCTATAAGTAAGTAATGTGATGACACCCAACCATGACTCTTTTTAGATACCATAATTGACTAATGAAAACTGCTCACATATGAAATTGAAATGCTCACAGGAAATTTGAAAATGACAAACTCTGAGCTGTCCATTTCCCTTCCCCCATCCCTTGACCCTCACAGGTTCTTGCTTTCTCTCGTATTCATCCTTCTCTGTCTCTACCCATCTCTTTGACTCCCTGTGATCCTGTTCCCAATCCCTCCAACCACCCCTCCACTCTCTCCACCACCCTGTGGCCAAACACAGTGACCTAGACTCCCAGCCTCCTTTGATGTGAGCGATGTGACCCCTGCGCTCCAGATGCCCCTACACCGCCAGCCTTATCCTCTCCGAGAGCCGGCACAGCCCACAGAGAGGGCCAGTCATTAACCCCGCACAACCCGGGCCTCCCCTTCACTGCTTAAACACATGATGTATCACAACACCCACCCCCATGCATCCCCCTTTACGATTCA
The DNA here is from genome assembly GCF_008729295.1 of Plectropomus leopardus. NCBI lineage: Eukaryota > Metazoa > Chordata > Actinopteri > Perciformes > Serranidae > Plectropomus > Plectropomus leopardus. The sequence continues at coordinate 13,472,852 of NC_056482.1, forward strand.
CCCAAACATGCATGTGTGGGCGAGGGCCGATGATGCAATAGGCTCTTTAAACATTTAAAGAACGGGTCAGCTTTTCAAAGGGAGGAGCTGGAACCTTTGGCCACTGCTTCAGTTATCATGGTCAGCGGTTGAAAGTCTGGAGATATGTCATAAGGAAAACAAATGAATGTATAATGAATGGAAAGCCTGGATGATGAATGAAACTTCACACTGGTACATCGCTGGTTTATTTGGATTATGAGTGTATATCTTTGCCATACCTGTGCTGATAGGGTTAGATAGGATGAAAAGAAACAGTGCTTTTATCTGCGGACTGCTTGAATATGACAAAATGTAGGGACAATCTTTATAGAACTGTTTATTTAAATATGTCGACACTTAAATGAGTACTAGCACATCAAAACAGCACTGAACTCTTCATAACTACATCAAGTATCTCTTAGAAAATCCTACATCTTTTTGTTACTTCAGCAGAGAGAAAATTAAAACAAGTCATCTCAGAGTAATGATGAGTCATGGCCTCAGTCAACCTTAAATCTGAAACCTAAACAAATCATAGTCCGGGTGCCCCGCATGACAAAGGAGAAGAGTGCAAGAACAAGAGCATTCCTAGGGGTAGAAAAACGAGGGAGGGGATTACTTTATTAAGATGTACTGAAACACAGATCACCACAGATGGATGAGTGCCTTGCACAAAGAGGGTTTTCAGAGAATCAAATCCATCTCATGTAGGAGTCACAAACATCTGTTTGAAAAGTCAAACTGTTGCAACTTTAGGTCTTTCATTAGAAAATGGGAGCCTCCTTTTGAAAACCTTTGGACAACAAGCTCAAGCATCAATGTCAGAGGGCTCTGTCAAAGCTAAAAAAAGAAAAAGAGAAAGGGACAAAGAGATTAACTACTCTTATAACTACGGGATTATGCTTCTTCATGCAACTCTCTAAGGGAGGCTCCAACCTGAACCTCAATCGACAGAGCATCTGGGCCCTCCACATAAGGAGGCAAATACTAATATTGCTCTTGCTGGCAGATAAAATAAAGTCTAGCACGCTTTTCCTGGCATGTTTCCAGGGCAGATGTTTGATGCCTGGCTTTGAGACTTCTGCTGAGATGGCAGTGGGGGTCAGTCTGGAATTAAGAGAGCCCTCCATCAGATAACACATTTTCTGGTTCATGTAAAGACGTACAGCATATCAACAGAGACATGCATCACCATGATGGGAAACCTGCATCTGTGCACAGCGGCCAGTTTTTGCCTCCGCAGTCGGCCCAAGACAAGTCCTGGGATGGGTTCGCTGAAATGGGAGCACAGACCCTTCCATCTCCCACCATTAAGTCTTTCAGCACTACTCCTGGCCAAAGGCCTGGGGAGAGAGTGGGAGGAGAAGGGGGAGGGTAGGGACCGTCCTCCGAGAAAGGCAGACAGGGATGGTGCAGTGTTGAAAGGGTGAGAACCAGAGTGTCTCAGAGCTCGAAGGCAGCGTAAAAGCTGTTAAACCGTGTCCATACCATAGTGGGAAACATTCAGCTGGAACTGCTGGTGCAATAAGTACACTTAAACAACCATCTGCCTATATCCAAAATGTCCTGTCAATGTAAAATCCTAGTAACTCACAACTACATGCCTCTCTGGGCGATAATATTGTAATATCCTTCAGCTGCATTAGTCAAGCTTTACACATCGTCACAGTGCAATAACTGTTGCTGTTGTGAAAGACACTGTTCACTTGCCTGACCAAAAGTAGCATTGTGCTGTGATCTTTGTGGATTTGTCTGAAGGTTTTGATATTATTGATTTTGATAAACCGCTTTCTATGGGTTCTAAAGATTCAGCTTGAAGGTGATTCAGACTGTTTTTAATGATGGTTTCAAATCAAGTCCTCAAATGGATGATAAAGGTGTCCCACAGGGATCAATATCAGACCCCCACTCAATATTTAAAATTTATTTTTATGTTAAGTAAAATATAACATATAGTAAATAGAGCTAAACAAAGTTATTATTTAAATACATTTACTTAGAAATATACTTACTTAATTGTTTAAATTGACTGTATTAAAATAACATTTATTTCCAAATGGACATTGCAATATCAATCTTATGCTGATGATACTGTATTGTATGCCTTACTGTAAACCTGGCCTTCTGCAGGTTACAGTCTGGTTTTGATGGCCACCACATTTCTGTTGTTAATGCAAAGCTTGTTTGAAACACCAAAAAGACTAAATATATCAATTTCACATGAGCAAGAACCACTCAGGATTCTACTCTGACCCATGCTCTCACATAGACTGTATGTAAAGATGGACATGATAGCCCCCAAACATGGAGCCAAAACATCTTAGTTGCCCCCTGGTGTCTGGCTGCAGTATCTTTCTGATGAATGTGGTTATAACTATATATGTAATTAGATGCTATAAAATGGGTGTTTGACAACATTATGACGGCTGTATTCACGGTCAATGAGGTTGCTTGCGAGGACTGGTGTCCAGTACTATGCATATTAATACTGGACGGAACTGTTAAACAATTGAAAGTTGGAGACATTTATTCCTCTGAGGTACAACTATTGTTGATATCTTTAATAATATTTGCTACTGGTTTGATAAGGGATTTTTAGTGATTGTTTAAATTAGTTATCTTGATCTCAATGACAAAGTTCCCTGAATTAAAAAAAAAGCATAATTAACAAACTAACTACACGGCGGAGTTTTGAGACTTAAACATTAGAAAATAGACTGATGTGAAGAAAAAGGGAAAGGGGGGAGTGGGTTGGGTCTCTGTGCACTTTTGTCTGACAAGAAACAGATCATGTACTGGTGAGAAAAATTGTTTTTATCATGTAAAAGAATATTGAGAAACCCTGCATGACTGTGGGCCAAATCGATTTACAGTAACTGATGAGAGGTCTTTCTGTGACAGGTAAATTATGACTGTGCAACATTTCTTATCCCAAAAGTCAGTTCAGTTGGGTGAAATATTGCGCTCTACCAGCCATGCTATCCAGTTTAGTGCAAAGAACACACATCTATTCATCAATTACACAATGACATCTTGGTGGAGACTCTTTTTAATCACAGCCCGCATTAATCAGGATTTAACATTATGTTTTCATCAAACAAAAAGGGTTCACTGTCCTGCAATGACAGGCCATTTTTAACCAAAAGGCTCCTCTCAACTTCAGCTCTCCATGGAAGATAACCAAGAGCGAGTGAAATTATAGCATTTGCTCAGTAAAGCCATCATATCAGATTTGAATGAATGGTTAACATTGCAGAAGTCTCATCCATCCTTGTCATGGAGAGACCGGGCAGGGTAGACCATAAGTGTTTCAATGTCAAAACTGGGCCCAGCTGGAAAATGGCCTCCAGCTGTCCCATTATTAGAGCTGATAAGGCATCATGGCAAGACTCCCTCTGTTCCTCACTCAGTCTGTGGGAATTACAGGTTGTAGGTACCGGTGAGTAGAAAACAACCCTTTCTCTCATCCACCTGGGTTGTAGTTTTACCATATGGAACACATTTAGACCTATGTCAGGCCTTTGAGGTTTTGAGCATGCTGGTTTGTTTCAATCTAAACATTTCTATCTGCTTTGTCCTGAAAATATTTTGAAGGGGTACTCTGATGATTTTCTGCCAGCTTTGTATCATAATAATGTGGGAAGTATGTGTAAATGCACTGTTGAACTTTCCTCCATCTTACCAGAGCCGAGATCTCCCTTATCATCTTCCAGATCGATTCATTGGATGACATGAAACACTGGCTCTAGAGCTGTTGATTAAACTACAAACTGTACTTCTGCATTTTCAGTTATTTGAGATTGGCGAAGTGCATTCTGGTAATTTTACGTTTTCCAGCCCTTTTCCTCTGTTTTCTCTGGTCATGTAGCATCAATTTTAAAAGTATATGTCCTCCTTCTACATATACAGCCCAGTTTTGTGAAAAAAAAAAATGTTTTCTAGCATTATTTGCTTCTTTAATGTATTTTCTTTTCTTCATAGATTGTCTAAATCTGTTCTAACCCATGTTTTGTTTGGTTATGTATGGTCTGTCCAATGTTGAATATGTATAATGTCTTTTGGGCTACAGTAAGAGTAGCAGCTACCACAGAGGCAATAAAAAGCATGAATGAACAACATAAACAAATAAAGATTAACTAACACTGCATAACATTGTTTTAATTGTATGTCTAAATATATATTGGCCTATTGTATTTGATACTCTTTTAATCATGTTACTTTGGCAGTTACTGTATTGATTTAGAAATGGCAGATGGAATTATTTGGAAATCTTAATTAAACAAGGTTGCGTGAACACTGATCACACCTAATCTGATACAAGCACGACACAGAGGGCACAAATAATCTGGTCATCCAAAACTTTTGATTGTGCAGCATTGTGGCAAGAGCTTACTACGCCCTGAAGTAAAAACCCTTGCTGCATAGTACGAACCAGCTATGGGATACCACAGCCGTGACGGCAGCCATGGCTCTGTAGGAATACTCAACAGGGAGCTCTGTAACTGCTGGGGGATCAATACTATGCCTACAGAGTAACTGAACCCAAGGGTAGTGAGTTAACAACCCTGCCTGACCCCTCTGTGCTTTCAGAGACAGAGTGCCAACATAGCAGGTCAATATGTCTAGAAGCAACAGTATGGGGCCATCACATTTTGGGACAGTAAGTTGACTTATCATGCGTGCGACAGCCAGACTGGATCATTTAAATAATGTGCAATTTCTAAAAAGAATTTATGTTTTATAAAAATTTGGAAAATCCTGCTGTACATGTTTAATTGCTTTAGTTGAATAGACATTTCATCCTCTTTGATCACTATGGTTTTTGCAATTTCTACAGAAAAATAAATAAATAAATATTGATCCAATGCATCAAGTGTATTAGGTTGTCTTAACAGTGCAACTATTAGTTTACAAGGTGACAGGAATGGACGAGCCTCTTATGGGATTGCTATTTTGCTTTGAAAACATAAAAAGACCCAACTTGAGCAGAGAATATCAGAGATATCGGCTCCTTCTATTAACACCAGTTCTAAATCAATAAATGCTATTCTCCAGAGGCCTTCTGAGTTGTCTGAGGCAAGGTATTGATCTCCCTAATTGCAGGTGTCCGCATGTTGCTCTTGGAGAGACACTGTGGCCTGTCTGTGTGCCAGTTTACCCCCCCCCCCCCCACCCCCACCCCCACCCACCCCTTTGCCCTTTGCTTTCACTCCTCATCTCTCTCTCCTACCACCCAGGCTAAGCAGCCTGCATTGCACCTCCGCAGAGGCCGATGTGTGACTTGATGCCATCAATAAAACCATCATCTGAGATGAACTTCCATTGCGCCCTGCACAGTTAGTCAGGCTTTCTGCGATGAATCACCTTGATAGAGGCAGGCCCTCAAGGAGACAAACACTCAATATCTCACAGTAGGTTTTCTCAAATCCATACCGGCTTATGTTTCTGTGTTTTTTGTGCTCTGTGCTTGAGGTCTTTAGGGTTCTGGGTTAGTCAGCAACAGTGCTCACCAGATCAAGGCATTGTGGGTTTGAAAAGTATTAAGTTGTGAAGTGAGCAATGGATGAATGTCAGGGAAAAGTCAAGCAAAGAGGACGCTAAGACTTCCTTCCTCGAATTTAGTTTACTCTATGTAAAGCATCCTGGGGTCTCTTAAAAGGCTTTATAAATACAAGCTATTATTATTATTGTTATTATTATTGTTATTATTATTATTATTATTATTATTATTATTATTATTATTATTATTATTATTATTATTATTACTACGTATAAATGTACTGTAATATAAATATCTGTGTATGTATCTATATATATATTTATGGATGGATTTTGTCAAGTGTTCATATTACCAGATATATGAAATATAAATAATAGGGTAAGGGTTAGTAAAAACCTAAAACCCGGACAATAACAGTAACAATAATAATACATGGAAATATGTTGGACATTTTTTGATTGTACACATTCTTATTGCAAGAAAATTTTTTAAAAAATAAAATGGAGGAAACTTGTCTATAGAAACTGAAACAGCTGATCAAGGCTGTTAATTTTGTGTGTTGTGAAGTTTAAAGGCAAGCTGTTGTGAAGCTGGGAGTAAAGGTGCATTGCGGGAAAAATGAGAACTGCAGAGCTTTTTGTGTCTGTGAATCAGCTGTTCTGTTTTTATCTTATCCCTGACAGGTTGTTTGGTTTTTGTAACAGCTTTTTATCTACGCATGTGACAAAGGTCACACTTTTGCAAATGCGCGCGCGTGTGTGTGTGTGTGTGTGTGTGTGTGTGAGAGAGAGAGAGAGAGAGAGAGAGACACAGAGAGAGAGAGAAAAAGAGAGTCTGGGAGAGGCCGTGATATCATGCTGGTGGTCTTTTTTTCACATTCGAAAAACAAACCAGCCCTTTGAAAAGATAAATCCTTCATCTTAAAGGACTAATTCTCAGTTTTACAAGATCAAGATCAAGATGCCAGTTAAGTACTGTTAAGACTGTGTAACCTGATGTCTCCTGTGAGAAGATTTACTATTTGATGCAGAGGCTTGAAAAAAAATGTTTATGGCATGCAAAGCACAGTGAGTATAGAAACAACTGAAACTTAGAACAAGCCAGCACCTCTTATAATCAGTCAAATTAATTTGAATGTTAGAGGCATTGGTTAGCAATGTGAATCTAACACTTGACAGATGACAGTAACAGTATGGAAGACACCCCACGGCCTCATATCTAAACAGAGCACCCTATCAAGATGGATGGGTCTGAAAGGACACGAAATGGCTAAACTGACTGATAGGACAACAGACGGACACCAGTCATGATATACATGTCTTTAAACGCTGCACACAAACATAACTGCAATCTCTAAGCGTCATTTAGATTAGTCTGGTCTTGGTGATACATGAGCCACTTGTTTTCACACCACAAATGACCAAAGAAGTCTTTTGGAGGACATTTGAAAAATTAGGTGCTGCTTAAATAGAATTCTGGTGATTTATGAAGTCAGTTAATGCCATTAAAGTCTGTGAAAAGGTATGATGTTACAGAAATTCCCATCATAGTCACTGCTAAGTCTATGTATATTCTTCCTGCTGTAGTTTATACAATCTTTTTTCTCTCCTTCCAAGATCCAGACTGTAGGTAACCTACTTCTGCAGTGTTTGGGCTCTCAGGGAGAGAGCTGCTGCACCCGGCGTTGGTCCAGAATGTAGCCGAGATGGATGAGTGTATGACAGCACTCTCCCTTTGCTCTTTCTATGAGAGGCTCGCGTTGAGCCATGGCGGTGTGTGTGTGTGTGTACTGGCTGTATAAACTCACCCAGAGGGACCCCAGGCCTGTGGGAGATAAAGACCTCTCCTAAAATGTAAACACTCTCTGAAGTGGCGAGCGGGGCAGCTGTAGTTGCACACACACACATTTAGAGAAATGCAAGCCCAAGGTCAAGGTTAAGCGGTACACTCTTTCAAGGCTCACTTTCCCTCTTGACCCTCCGTCTTCGCCATTGGGTCTGCTCTGAAGTTTGGGTGCTGAAACATGGGCCGTCTTGACAAAAAAAAAAAAAAAAACAGTGGGAATGTGCAGAAAGCTGGTGTTACAGAGTGGTGGTACTGCTGGTTAGTAGAGCTACATATGTATTTTAAGTACATAGGGTAAAGTGAAGAAATATAAGGAATTCATCATATAGCTGCTCAAATAATGCAAATTTCTTATAAAACTGTTAGTAATAATATTAAAGGAATACTTCACTCCCCAAATCACCATTTGTATATAAATTACTCACCGCATGTTGCACTGAATCCATGAGGAAAACTGTTTTTCTCACATGCCTCCAGCAAACAAAGAATCAAACAACAGAGAAAATTATTGATGCAATGAAGTCATAGGGGTCCACGTTTAACAACAGCAAAACTTCTTTTTACGAACTCTCATACTACTCATGTAGTATAATCTAAGTCTCATTTATCCAGTCATACACCCAGTGTGTGCAACATATTCTCATCCCAACTCATCACATGTTGCCACTTTGCAGTGGACTTCCACGTCTACATATTACACTCTAGGTATCCTTCTGCATCTGCTGCTAACGTAATGTCAACAAATGCACATGTTGGGATGACACGGCACTGTGGCTATGTTTAGGCAGCACATGGCCAATGTCAGAATGTTAACAAATGCACATGCTGGCATGGATGGTTCATATTCGGACAAGAAGCAAACACCAGACCCACGCATGACAGACTGATCCCACCCACCCTACAAGTGTCATTACTGGCGCATTTCATGCACACGCAACAGGTTCCATCTGGCCACGGTCTCAAGTGATGCCGCCCGCGTATGTATCACAATATGTCAGGTGCCGTCAGCCAGCATATAATAACGACGTGACTGGTTCTGTCCAGCTGTGTTCTCTGCTGACGTCGTCCAGTGCCGTTTCATGCACATGTGAATGGTGCCTTTTGTTGTCACGATCTTACACCGAAAGCACTAACAAAGCGGAGCTGTTTTACATGTTTGGAATGAGAACAGGCTGATATGTGACTTTGGTGGGTCTAAATGAACCCTTTAAAAACATCATAGTCACACAGTAGCTCAAACACACCAATCAGGCAGCAGTAGACAAGTAGCTCCCGTGTTCAGCGAGGTAAAATTACTCACAGAACATAGATAAGTTTCACTTCCGTTTAAGTTCCCGTGGGAAAAAGCTGTCCGTTTGGGAAGTGATCAGTATACTACTGGATAAATGAGACCTTAATCATACTTCACAAGTTGTGTGAGTGTTTGACGCTTTGATATAGTTCTGCTGTTGTTAAACACATGCATGTGAGAAAAACAAAGTTTCCTTAACAAATTCAAAGTAACACTGGGCGAGTAATTGACATACAAATGGTTTATTTTGGTGGTGAAGTATTCCCTTAAAACAAAATGATAATCCAAAGGAAATTTTCTTAAGTCTGTTTTAGAGTACAAACCACATTTTGGAGAGAGGACCATGGGGATTTGAGTGAGCAAAAATGAGAACAAAAGATTGAGAGTAGTAGGTCATGGTAACATGAGAAAATAAACAGATTGGGATTTGAATAAATGACCGCAGATTAAAGCCAAACCTATCCAAAAGCTTTGAAAACAAAAATAAACACTGAAATATCACCAATAACCGTTATCACTTTTTCTTACTCTCATGTGCTACAATGAAAAATTGGACAAGGTCAAATTATTACTTGAAATATTTTGCATGTTTAATTTCTACTGACAAATCCAAGTCTCTGTATAATAGAATAAGATAAATTGATAGGAAGAATTTTCAAATCATTGTGTTGCATGAAAACCTAAATTTCTTTAGTAAACTGTGTAAAAAGTAAATGACCATGTACAACATCTGAACGCAAAGGTCACACACAATAACGCTCACTCTAGAACTAAGGTGTGCTATTACCAGGGTGATGTTTGTGTACAAAGAAAAATACACTTAACAAGTACTTAACAAAGCACCTCCTGCTCAGTGAGAGTGCTGTGAAAAACGAGAGGGGCTGGCAGGAATTGCTGGCAATCTTTGCTTGAGTCCATCTTTATTATCTTGGTCAATGGACAGAAGTGGATCCTGAGGTAAAAATACCCGAGCCTGCTTCTCATCAATGTGATGCTCTTATCTGACTTTTGAAATACATTCAGCAGAATGAGCGAGGGAATGATATATGGAGCCACTGCAGAGATTTGTCTACAGCATTTATATATGGTGGATATAAAAACACATCAAAGGCTTTTTTTGTTGTTTAACTTTCCTAATCATTTCATTAATATGTTTCATGAAAGACATGTTATTATCACTCAAACTGCCTATAAATTATAGTTACAGTTTCTCAAATCTTTACTGATACCACTAAGCAAAGCAAAGCAAATTTGCACCAAATGTTGTGCTTTATTTGTACTAATCTTCTAATCCTTCTAGTCCTAAAAGTTGTGTTTTAGAATACTATAATTTTTTTTAGAGTTAGAGTTAGAGACACCCCCCCCTCAATATTTAGAACATACATTTGTCCACATCCAATAAAAACATTATAGCAGTAGAACATTTACACCAAAAATTGATGCACAAATGCACAAATTTGGGCATAAAATTCACCAGAATGCAGGAAATTAAGTTTTTAATGCTCAAAAATTTCTTGCAGAGCAACCCCCCCCATTTAAATGATAAAGAATTATTACAAAAACAAACGGGGCCTGTACATACATAAAGTTTTTTTTTGTGACTGACAGACAAAGGGTTAACAGGGACATCATGTCCATCTTTGAAGCAACAGATATCAATCCAGCACAGGGACGAGGCAAAGGGAAACATTAGCTGTGTTTCAGAACAACAAGGTGAGAAATTGCAACTCACAGTCTACAATAGTTCCACTCTAGTGAGCTATTGATTTTGTCACCAGTTTTTCTCCGGCTCTGGACACTCAGAAGCCTTTGGTGGCACTCTCTCGTTCTCCTCTGGGATGCGGGATGAAAGGACACTGCCAACGAACAAGTGACTCAAATGTGTTGCGAATCATTCAGGGAAACATGTCCAGAGATGGCTGTCCTTTTTTTAAACTGAGACAATAGTCCTCTGTGTTTGTTGCAGCATCCCTAAGCTGCTCAGGGATGCAAACACTTGCTTTGAGTCAGTCAAGTGCAAAGAAAAAGAGACAAGGACCTGAAAACAAATAGGACTGGAATGAGAAAAATGAAAAATGCAGTAAGTGCATCTTGTATATCCACACACACATCAGGGAGAGTGTGTCAGTGACATGAAAAGAGGAGTAAGGGTGGAAGCCAGAAGGAATAAAGATCAGCCACCTCACACAGAGAAGCACTGAAGCAACACAACAAGAGGCACTTCAGCTGCATGAATGTTTTAGAATTACAAAGTTTTTGTTTGCCTTTAAAAGTTAGCTGTTTATATGGGTATAAAAAGTTGTTTTTCCTCATTAAGAGTATGCAATAAGGCAGTTGGTGCATGGTTTCCATCATATATTGTGCGTCACCAGAAAAAGACGTTGTAAAGTTCATGCATATAATATCAATAGGTGGGTTTCCATTATAAATTTGCGCAAAACTTTTCATAATGTTGATAAAACACAACTGCGAGATGACTGCGTTTCCACTGAGTGATGTTATGCGACTTCCCCTCTTGTGATAACATTCCAAGAAGCATGGCGATGGATGTTCAAAACATTAGCAGGTTTATTTTTATTGCAGCTACCGCACAAGCCGGCATTATTTCTATTTCCCATCAAAGGTGATGTGGCGTGACACCCAGGCAAGATGACTGCCAAGCCGCAGACCACTTTTCAAGACCAACAAACTACAAAAATGGTTGTTTTTGGTGTGTTTTTTAGCAAGACATTGGTGGCATTTCCAGCCACAGTTGTGCCACCAAAACTGGATGTTTTAAAGCAAACTGGGATTGATGTTTTAATCAGAACCAAGGGATTTTTGTGAATTAACATAATCACAAATTAATCATAACACTGTGGAAAGATAAAGAAATATTTCACTACATAATAACATACAAATGTTAGAAGGTTTGCAGAAATGAACAATGCCAACATTCTGGGTTTTGTTCTTTCATACAGTTTTAAAGTCACTGTGTTGTCAAGACATACGCATGCAGAGGTGCCATTGGTAGGGCTGCAACTAATGATTATTTTTATTGTCTGTTAAACTGTTGATCATTTTTTGGATTAATCAATTAATTGTTTGGTCTATGTGTTTTCAGAAAATATCAGAAAATTTCTATCAGTGTTTCCCAAGGCCCAAGATGACGTCCTCAAATGTCCTGTTTTTGATTTTGATTTTACTGTCATAGAGGGGTAACAAAACCAGAAAATATTAACATTTAAGAAAAGAAATCTTAAAACTAAAGACTAAAATTACTGATTCAACGATTATCAAATTAGTTGGTGATTAATTTGATAGTTGACAACTGATCGATTAATCATTGCCGTTCTCGGGATTTTAACAATAAAGCACTACCCAAAACTTTGGGTTTGTCTCAGCGAGTAGTTTTAATAAAGAGGATGATTATTTAGTTTTGTATTATACTGTATCACCAAGAGTAATAACAATACTTTTACTCATCATGTTCCTCTAGACTCTCGTTGCTTTACTGCATAGCGGCCAGCATGAAGAGAATAGAAACTTGGTATAGTTTCCAAATGTCAAAACTGCCATTATATCAGAAATAGTGGGGATTTTGCTCTGTGAGAAAGTTTTTTTTTTCATTTCCTATGTTTGTCGAATTACAATCAGATATTGTGACAGAAACAAAGAACTTTCCTCACTTTTGCAACAACTGCTACCAACACAGATCATGTTAGGAAGCAGGACAGTTATCAGTATTTGTCAAACTGACAAACTGATTGTTGGTTTTGATTTGTAACTACTGTTTTTCAATTTAATTTGTCTTTGTCATCATAATTCCCAACCCTTTCAATAATCTGTTGGCAGCTGTCTCATCTATCCTGAAAACTGGTTACTGCTGAAGCTGTTTGAAAGCAGACAAATTCAATCCAGTCCCATGTAGCGGTACTTGTAACCATGATTTAGTTTCTTAAGAGCATAATTTATTTAGCCTGGAAGTGTTTTTTAATGAGTTTCTGTACATTAAGTTGTCAAAAATAGCTCAAAAGTAAAAATGGCATCAGTCAAGAGTCACAGGTCTGATCATCAGTTTTTCAGCTCTCCACAGATCTGCTGAACAGCAGCAGTGGTGAGGGCATTAAGGCAGCAGGCAGGCAGACGGGCGGGCGGCAGATAAAGAGGACTCTATTAGTCTCGGCTCATTGTGCCACTCTGATTTCTTTCTACTTCCTAATTGGCTGGCTTCTGTAGGCTTGGCGGCCATATTTCAGTTTAAAGGAGAAGGCTCGGTGGGTCACGGGAATAAAGGGGCCCATTTGACAGGTCAGCAGGCTGATGTCTACAGCATAGTCTTGGGTCGAAGGTCAAACTAACATCAAGATAGGCCGTGGCAGTGTGGGTCAGCTCCTACACCGGAGAGCCCAATAAGTAAGTCGGCAGACTGACTGGAATGTTGTATCTTAGCAGGAATATCTTTGGAAAGACAACAAGGTGATTAATTTTGTCTAATACATCATTTAAAAATCTTTTCTGACTCATAGTAATTAATTTTTGAAACTGAGAGACATGCACTCTTAGGTTGACAGGTTTTTACTGTAATATTTTAGAAAAGTCACACCTATTACTAAAAAGAATCATTATATTCTATTACTGAATTAATGTACTTTTAACATTTAATCATTGCTATCTTTCAATACTGATAATTAGATTTTTTTTTTTTAACCGCAACTATTAGTACACAATATGATCTCTCCTGTTGGTCCACATGAGCCTAAAATATATTTAAAGCATGAGGTTTAACAAATTAGCTTTCAGCTCATATTAGCAAAACACACACAGCACACTATATTTACAAGATTTTTCACTGTAACTCTGCAGGATGCAGCGAGCTGATAATTTGTGTGCTGTTCCATCTGATTAACATAATCACAAAAATCTCATTTGCAGCTGTTATGCATTAACAAAAAGCAGCAGTAAGTCTTCATGTTCAAGTTAGACATGAAATAAATTGTTGAATTTACTCATTATGTTATACATTATGGCAGCAAAGTAAGACAAAAATAACTAAAGTAATCCAATTATGAGTAATCCATGAATTGCAGTAGTCAGAGGGCTTAAGTAACTGACAACAGTCTTTAGGAGGGATTTGGTTTGTACAACAGATCACATTGGAATCAGCACCCTCCTAACTCGATTAGCATTAACGTTCACCTCTAGGAAATGAGTAGCCCGAAAACATGAAATTTCACCATGCGCATTTGCACTCGCACATACACACGTATACGTGTGCACACACACACAAGCGCAGGACAGTCTGCCTGGCACCAGACAGCAGTGCACGGCCAAATGAGATGTGTGAGAGCCCCCTGCTGCCAAGAGGCGGACAGGAAGAAGAAACAAACCCTCTCTAATGGAGACATGACATGCTCGCTGGGGCGGAAACTCAAACAAACGATTAATGGGCCATGGAGCCTTCAGTACAGCAGCAAAATACCCACTGCTGCTGCTCCCCCTTCTATGGGCTCCCTCGCTCTCGCCCTGTCCCATGTTGGCCGAGGGGGTTCAACATTTCAAGACCCAGGCCTCTGCTTCGAGGCGACATATTTCTGAAAACCCCTTACCCTACATTCAACTGAGATCCCTGAACTGAATTAACTGGAATAACCCAACATCAAAACCGTGAACATCTTAGATTATGCACCAACGGAGAAGGACAGAGTTAGGCAAATGTATCCACATTTGAGCTTGACTGCAAGGATGTTTATAAGCAGCAAGAGACAGAGACGATCTGTCACTATCTAGACAAGAGTCCTGTGACCATGTCTTCTGGTAAAGAGCAGCTCAGCCCCCCTTAGAGGTGGTGACCTAATAATGGTGATGCAGCAGTGAGACAAAAGGGCTTGGAAAAGGATAGAGAGCAAAATCCACACAGCTTTTTCAAGCATTGTGGAGGGTATTGACAATGTGGCCAGAGATTTTTGCATAAACTTCGACCTCTGGTAACATTTTAGACACAAACTTTATCACACAGTTAGTTTCAGGTGGTAAAGGTTGCAGGAACAGCTGAAAGAGTCCAGACAGTGATAGGGTGGGGGTCTTCTATTCTCACGGGGCCATGGAGGTCCATAGCTGATGCAGTCTCCTCCTTTACTTCACCTCGATCTCCTCTAAAGCCCCGGCTCAGCAAAGAGTAGCGAAAGAGTGAATGGACGCAAGGGAAGCCCCTTACGTTCATGTGTTTTGATTAGCAGGTAATGATCTTTGATCTAATGCGCTGACTGGGAAAGTGCGGCTCCCATTGAAATCCGGTGGATGCTTGGCCGACCTGGAGCCAGTGTCACTTCTCGTTAGGGCCTGCAGCTCCGTGACCTCCCCGTTGCCAGTCCCAGCCCCCTCCTCGCAGCATGTGCACCCCGCGTAATGATATCAATAGCAGCAGGGGTGCAATGAATACAAATCCGCGTGCAGAATGTTTGGACAAGAATCCGCTCCCAGCCCTCCCTCCTCCTGCCGCCCCACTCACCACCGTTCAACCTCTATCCCCCACACAAAGGGCTAGGTTAGGCTGTAATCTGGATGGTTGATTTCACACAAAATAGTTGGCTACCGCAAAGAACAAATGCCCCCTACTGGTTCGCTATAAGTGTATATGTTTCATAGGTAGTGTGTTAGTCCACGCCCTCCATCACGGTGAGCCATACTGGGCTCAAAAATCAGCGTGTGAAAATCTGTGTGATCGTGGTGAATTGTTTAAATGTATTCATGCATGCAACTCAAATCATTCAAGCTGCAAAGTATATGATAATGACGGTTACATGCTTAACTGAAAGAATACAAAACTCAGTTGTCCATTTGCATGAAACAGGGCAGCTCAGAATAATCTTCGACTGGAAATATTGTTTCACATTGTCTCAAAAAAAGGCACTTTTATCTATACGCTTGAGGACTCACATGTTGTTCTTATGACCTCACTGCAGCAAAATATAATTTTATTACCATATTTCATATCATAAAATATACAACACTGACTGGCTGTCGGAAAAGGAAACTAATATACAGTTCCGTGACCAGGCAAACAACCATCCCCTATCGAACACTCTGTCCAGTGTTGGGCCTGACATGGCAGCCACCTGATTTCCGTCTCTGGTATTGACACAGCCGTTTAAAGCGGCCTGGCCACCAGCGCCCATAACAAAGGTATGTTCATGGAAGCAGCCAACGAAATCAGGGAGGAAAAGAACCAATGCATTTCTTTTCTGAATTAACAAGACTGGAAAAGCTATAAAATCCCTGCTATGAGACCTGTTTATTATCAATTACTGCGGCTAAATGCAGCCACACTGTGAACATACGTACATGTGCTGCAGCCATGTGCCTCTCTGCAAGGATTGCATGCCATGTGCACATGCCCGGTGCGCACACAGAGTCCTCTCTTCATCCCTCGCCTGGTTCATTACTGCCCTCTGAACACACCTCTGTTGCTGTCTACAAAGCTCTCGCTTACATGGTTCAGTGTGTAATGTGCTGTGAAACGCAGCAGTGTCAAGAACAAAATCCAAGATGCCAAACTTTTAATCATCAGTTTGAAAAAACTGATATATTAAGCAGAGGAGTCACCGAAACAAAAGGTATTTTAAGATGAACAACACACGATTTTGGAAGTTCTGGAGTCAAATTATGGTGGTTTTAAATGTGGTGTAAATTATAGGTGAATTTCTTTGTTGTAAACTTTGGTTCGTCAGTGTTTAAATGCATTTATTTCATTTAAATAACAGCACATTTATGCAAATTGTGTCCTTTAGCAAAGCAGCACTGGCTGTCACAGGTGTAGATTTTGTTTCAATCAATTCAACATCACAAAAAGGAAAGGAATTTTGAGCATCAAACCCTTCAGTTTCTACATTCTGGTGAATGTTTATTCACAAATTTGCATCTTTTCTGCATCAATTTATGGTGAAAATTTCATGGTACCTCCTGCTTCAATCATGCATAGTTACTACTGCCAACAACTACTTTACCCAAGGCACTATTTCATCTGAGTGGCATTATAGCAGTGCGGTGAAACAATAGTCCTCTGTTACGTTCATATTTTCATATGAATGCAGATGTTTTAACTATAAGGGTTAGGGGGTAGAGAGATGTGTCAGCTGAGTCCCAACAAAAATCTATGCCTATGGTGATTATCTTTAGTTGCTGACCAGCCTGAAAGAAGATGTAAGCACTTGTTTTTTGTTTCTGTGGTGGGTCACTTTGCTATATGAACATTTTTCTTTCCAACCACCTATCAGGCACGGAGTGAAAACCATGTGGTAAGAGATGAAACCGTTCACGCTGGACACTCCTTCACCACTCTTGTTAAAAGTGTGGTTCTTGTAACACTGAAGCTGCAGGCATGAGCCGTGTGTGTCTCCATATCCGAGGGGCGTTCCTTGCCGCAGTCTGACAGAAGTTTCTTAGCATGTGGTCTGTCATCACTGAGGATGACACTGTTTAAAATCTGTTAATTGCAAACACACAAGTGGTGAACACTGTCAATCTGTGGCACGGGAGGCAAATTTATAACTTCTTACAGGAAGTGCCTGTCCTCTGCTTCCTTTCTAAAATGTGAGTGGAAATACTCTATGTTTTCTGTCTTTATTTTGTGAAAGATTGATATTTTATTAATAGAAATACATACATTTTTGATAAGGTTTGTCAGACGAATGAAAGGTCAGATTTTAGATCTATATTTAAGGAAGAGAAGACAACAGATCAGTCAAATGTGGACTGTTGAATATTTTATCATGTAATGTATGATCACTCTAAAAACCCCAGACATTTACAGCGGTGTGAGAAGTCCCATCTCCTCTGACTCAACACTCTTGGTCAGAAAAGCTTTTTATTCCTCTACATGTCTAATGCATTAATACAACAACAGGAAATTAAATCTTTATGTGTACATGAAGGAGCTTCCTCGGGTCACACATCTTTTGTCATACAGTGTCTACGAAGACTGCAGTGATTTTTCTATTATTTTTGTTATTTTATATGCGGTGGTGACAATATAGTCAACACGTCCAGATTATTTTCTCATAACAACATGTTCTTCCACTGTTTGATAACATAATGAAAAGTGAAATGGCCTCCAACTCTATACAGACTAAATGAGAGGAAAGATTAAGATAAATAGCTACATCTGGCTCTCACTTAAAACTCTAAAGGAAGTCGAGATAACCAAGGAGGGTCTGGTTATTCATCACCATCCAGACATGTGCCCGTACACAACTGTAACGGCTTAGAAAAACAGACAGACGGAAACTCGCCAGCCATGCATGCTCCAAAGCAGCACCTGACTTTGGGTGCCTGTTTTTTTGGAAAACATTCACATATTAAACTGTAGAGGAGCAGAAAAGGGAAAGCGATGGATTGACAGCTGGGCCAGGAGGGAACCTGGTTAATTTCACCTATCATCCAGACCCTTAGTGCCCCACACATCCCCTTGCATCACTCCCTCTTTTTCTCTCCACTCTTTTTCTCAAGGGAGCAACTTTTCCTCCAGATCCTGACTGACATAAACCCCAGAGCCTCAGACCCCAGGCAGAATTTGCCGCAGACCCCGGAGCTGCTTGTCTTCTGTCTGCTTCATCTATCTCTTTCGTCCATGATTTCCATCCCCTTAACCATCGCTCCCTTTGTTCTTGCAGTCGATCGATGCACCATAACTCAACTGGCCTCTGGTGTTTGATGTCTGAGCTCTGGATATCATTTCAACTGTTTTCGCTGAACCAGTGAACCACACTGATAATACCATGTCTCACGAATGCAAGTGTGCAAATCATGTGCGCACACGCACACACACACACACACACACACACACACACACACACACACTTATTAATAAAAAAAGATATTGAGACGGAGGGATAACGTGAGGGAAGAGGCTGCGGTAAGTCTTCATACACAGTAAGCCTAAAAACAGTAGGTGATATGTCACAAGACTTATTATCCTGTACAGCTCATGGTTTGAGTCAAAAAATAAATAACCTTAAAGCTAAAATGCTTGATAGTAATGTGATAAAAGTATGCCATCAGCCACAGAGAAAAGAGATGATCAATTGCTTATGGCTCAATTAAATGTTCTTTAATCACATATTACATCACGGCAATTTGCCTGTTGCCCAGTTTGAATCAGACCGGGTAAATGGATACAGCCAAGTTTTTATATATAACTTTAATCCAATTGCCTTTTTTGGATTTGAGCAGCATCTCACAAAAGCTCAGCAGGGTGCCCGAAAAATGCATGCACTGTTTTATTAATTACATGTATAAAAAGGGGTGGTAGATTGTCAATGACCTGGCCTTCTTAAAACTTTATCCATATTAGGATTGCTGTGCAATTTATGCTCTTTTGCAGAAACATTCTGCTTCATTCTTGTGTTAGCTATATAATTTACGATGCTGCTCAACCTCTGTATCCTACTCAAGAGAACCTCAGAAGCAAACAATAGGCAAAGGGTAAATTCTGCTAATCAAGGGCAACATTTTGGGCGCCAACCACTTAATTTCCTGCATTCTGGTGAATTTTTATGCACCCATTTGTGCCTTTTCTGAAACAAATTATGGTGTAAAAATCTACAACTATGCTGCAATGTCACTCCACCGAGACTGAATCCGCAACAGTTTAAGCAATAAACTGCCTGCCGCATGCAAAACAGACAAAATGTTGCATTAAAATTGATGCTGATAGAGGGCGTATTATCAAATGGTCACAAAAAATTAAGTGCAATTAACCTACATTACTTTAGTACTGAGGAAATGCTATGAGACTGTAGTTTTCAGATATATAATACTGCATTTTCTATCCTCATTATTTGAAATGTATTCATGATTTTCTACTTCGTTGATCTATGTGTTACTGCCCTGTTTCAGTTATCAAAAAAGTTCAAAGACAAAGGTTTTGTTGGACAAACTGTCCTGTTTGGACAATAGAGATAAAGAGAGAATACGCTGTTACAGGTACAAGTTATGCATTCAGTAAACATGTAAAAGTGTTTGTGTTAAATTATATTTAAAGTACAAAAAGTATATGTGCTCATGATGCAGAATGGCATTTTATATTGGATTATATTTAGTGATGTATTAATATGTTAAACACTTTAATGTTGCAAATTGTAATGGTGGTGCTGATTTTGATTACTCTATATGCTATTGCATAGTTTAAAATACAATAATATATCATAATGTATCATTTGATATTTGTTTTAATAATCCAGTTCTGCAAAGTAACTAGTAACTAAAGTGATAAAATAAGTGTAATTAATTTTTAAAAAGTACAATAACATCCTGTAAAATGCCGTGAAGTAGAGAGTAGCATCAGATTGAAATACTCACATTAAGTGCAAGTACCTCAAAACGTACGTACAGTAATTGAGTAAATACACTAAGTTACATTGCACAACTAACTAAAAAAAGTATGTCTTTACAGTAAAAGGTTTAGTATACAGTAACTGTCATTTGCAGATGTACAAAGCATTGAGGGTTTCTGCTATTTTGAGGAATGTGGCTAGTTATAACAAATGTGTTGATAGAAAACATTTCAAAACAATTCACAAAGTTGTTAATATTTTTAATGTCTAGTAATTATTTCTTTCAAGTTTAATTGTTTTCATTAGGGTTTTTTTTCATATTTTAGTTACTTGTCAACCACAA
This sequence comes from Plectropomus leopardus, assembly GCF_008729295.1. Taxonomy (NCBI): domain Eukaryota; kingdom Metazoa; phylum Chordata; class Actinopteri; order Perciformes; family Serranidae; genus Plectropomus; species Plectropomus leopardus. The sequence goes on from NC_056482.1 coordinate 13,493,164, forward strand.
TCATTTTGTTTTGGCATATGCACATACCACTTTTCATCAGACGTCTAACTGAAGTAAAAGACAAATTACACTTTTTTTTGGACAGGATTTTCGTATAACAGAGCACAACCAGCAGGCATGCTAGTTGGAAGTATTCAGCTTGCTTAAATCAACAGTTATGGTCACATTTTTTTCGAGCTAGACCTACTGACGAATGAGATTTAAGAATCATTTTCTTTTATGTACAAGGTGTAATTTGATATAATAATCTATACAACTCAGCTCCATCCGAGCAGGCTGACTTCCCAAACCATAACCGTGAGAGCTCTGATTTGACCTATCATGTCATGAGATGGAGGAGTGTGTTCAGGTGCAATGAGCTGGGAGGGAGTGCAGTTGTCATGTTCCCTAACGTGTAGCAGGATGTATTGCTGGCAGAAGCAGCAGGGGAGATCCAGAGTCTCTCCTGAACACTCACAGCCTCATGAAAGAATGATGGTTGATTACCTGCAGGAGATGAGCTACACGGGCCCTCCAGAGTCACAGGATAGCACTTTAGCGCTGCTGCAGGGCTACACTGCTGAAGAAAATCCATCTTTGTCGTGTTTGTAAATTGAGGGTTTTTTTCCCCTAGAATTGTCCAGAAAATAAGACCCCACGCATTTAATGATTTAAAGTATGATCTCATTTTTTCACATTTTTTATCTGTGCAACTTTGAGTCCAAATGTATTTTTGTTGTTTTTTTGTTTTTTTTTTTACCAATGTGATACAAGAAACACATACACTTATATAATAAATCCTTTAGTTTAACTTTTTGATACATAAGTAAAATGGTCTGATTTCTTTCCCCCCTTTTTGATAATATCTAATAATATTAACTCAGTTGTATTTAATCATTTAGTTATGTACAGAATTTAAGTACATCTAGATTTGACTAGAAAAGTTGATTTAGGTTTAATCATCATAACTCAATTTGTCTTCCAAAATTCAGTCAACTTAAAATTTTAAGGCAGAATGGACACTTAGTTTTTTGAAACAACTAGTTTCTTTTTACACTGTAAATGTGAGCCAGCAAAAATGACCAAAAATCTAAACTTTGGAAAAGATGGCAGCTTTTACAAACAAATTCTGGATGTTTTTCACAAATTCACACACAAATGTGAATGCCTAAAACGGTTAACTCTTTACTTTACTATTTGTTATTACATATTTATCTTTAACACCTGTCAGCACTGTTACCTGACATCGGTTTTCCTGGTTTAAATACAAAATCAAGTCAAATGTTCTCGTTATCTTTACTCTGCAGACTTTTCTGTCCCGTTTTGTGCCACAGCCCCGCTCTCTGGGAGAACAAGGTCCAGATGGCTTGGGGGCCCCGTCAGTTTTCCTCCACCAGCCACTCTGCTTATCGGCAAGTTCACTTCACTTCAAGGAACCACTGACAGCTCTGTTAATTAGCACCTTTGGCCCTTTTTTTTTAACCAGACATGAACAACACTAAGACATTCATATGTCTATTAACTCCTGTCCTCTTCCCACATATTTATCCTATTGGGCCAGTTGGCTTTTCACTGATAAACTGTGGTGCAAAAATACCAAATCAGTGTAGAATAACCAGCAATTCTTCCACGTATAAATGCCTATATCTCTGTGCCAAGATAGAGTTTAATGAGAAGGTAGTTGAAAGAGACCAGAGATGAATTCAAATCATTATATGTACAAAAAAAATGTCATTATGAATTTAAAAGGTAGAGTTACAAATACTGAACTGGTGATTTTTAGGACAAGAATTTTTCTCCCACTGCGCAACTTTCCATTACAGCCAGATGTTTGCTGTTCTCACCACAACAGAGGAAAAATTGACAAACCCATTGCAACATTTTGCAGCAGTTTAACATTAAAAGAATACTTCACCCGCAAAAAATGACTATTTGTAAATCAATTAGTCATGCCGTGTTACTTTAAGCTTTTGAAGAAAACTTTGCTTTTCTTGCATGCCTCTACAGAGAGCTGCAAACATATTGATTTACTGATTGATTGGGGACCACTTTTAACAATAGCAATCAAAACACCAATTTACAAACTCTCTGCTCACTACTTCCCAGACAAATGCATTTTTTCTAAAACCTTACTGAAGAAATACTTAATTTGCTTTGCCTGGGGTCCACCCTTGCAAAAATAACAGGAGGCACTTAATGAACAAATATTAATAATATTTAAAACAGACGTGTCTCCTAGAAATTAAATGTATGTAGCCTACAACTAATTTGAAAGAGCAAATCCATTTGAACCTTCAAAAAAAAAAAAAAAGTATTAGAAAAATGAAAGATTTAGGACATTCAGGGGTTAGTCTGGACATCTGTTGAGGGTCCGTGCGTACTTCCCTGCCATGTTTTTTTGATAAATAAGCTCTGTTTTAATGCTTTTTCATGCAATCTGGCACCTTATTTACATTCAGAGTACAAAAACAATCACATTTTATCTACACTCTGAATTAGAAAACAGTCAGCACACTGCGGGCCAGATTTGGCTTATGGGCTGCAATTAAAGTATCACTGCCTCGCTGTTTAAAAATGAATTGAAAGTGAAACTTATCTCTGCTCTTTTCAAAGCCAGACTCGAAAACTAAAGTTTTTTTGGGGGGGTTAATAAAAAATGCAAGTGTTTGGAAAGTACTGAGCATACAACTACATTAATACAACTTGGATTGCACATGACAGTTGTGATATAGTTATGCTGTTGCTGAACGTGGGCCCCAATCAAAGTTTGTTGTTTTTCCTCGAGGCCTGCAAGATAAACAAAGCTTTCTTCACTGATTCTAGGTAACATTGCACAACTAACTAATATACGAATAGCAGTTCTGAGGCTGAAGCATTCCTTTAACAGAGATATGATTATCACAGCACTGGATAACGTTGCAAATATCAAATCATTATAAATCCATCGTCTCATTATCATCACCACTGCAGCCAGCTCCTCACCACATCTATTGATCACCAAAGACCTGCTCCTTCTGAAACTAAAAGCCATAAGACACAGTTCACAGCACAGTGGCATCAGTCCAGGGTCAGTCCTGGGCCCTTGGCCTCTACCCTTAGCGGAACTGAGTTCCTGACCTGTCGGCCATTTGTCCGAAGTGCAGGTTCGACCCTGGACAGCCGGCAGAGGAGGAGAATCAACGCGGAGCTTTGATCTGCTGTTACCATGGATTGGGAGTAATGAAAGTGGCCATGCTAAATTATAGTGGGGTTCAAGAGACAAATAAATAATCATGTCCAGCGGCTACAAGTGACTGGTACAGATCCAGGTCACATTCTACAATTAGAGCAAGAATGATGACTGGTGGATCAATAGATATCACTGTATTTATCACAGCAATCCTGCAGTTATGCTCATCTTCTGCATCAGTCGGAATATATTTAACCCTTTAAAACCTGGATTGACATTGGTTTTCTTGTGCTGCGTTCAGACACTTTTTACAAATTATATGACCCTTTAAAAACTGAGCAAACTGGTTTGATTTCTTTTTTTTTTTTTAGGGGGATAAGGTAATGATCAACTTGGCAAATTGCAAGAAATTTTACCAAAAAAATTGTTTTAAAAAAAGAGGGGAGGATTATTAGACTAATCCAAAAAATAGAGGAAAATGTGGTTTTAAAACTCTATCAGTCTCATCAACTGTTGAGTGATACAAATATTAGTTTAGATAAAAGATCAATAAAAAAGCTGACCAGGAGTCTAATCCTCTAATGTTTGAAGTGGCCAGCTGGGGGCGGGACAAAGGGTGTTGATTGATAGCCACTTGGCCTATAGGGCCGACTGAGCTTCCTCTAGAAGGTCACGTCCTGTCTGGCCCCTGTCCACTGCACACTTCCACAACATATCCGGGGTCCCTGCCCTCCAAACTGGCTGACGCACACAACATACACACACATGTACACACAAACACAAACTCTGTACCCCCTCGGCGCCATGCTACAGCGGTGGTCAGGGCCTTGCGTGCCATCCAGGGTCTGGTGTGAGGGGGAGGGGAGGAAGCATGAAGGAGAGAAAGAGATGGGAAAATAGTCTTCAGCCAATCACAACCCTCGGTTCTCCTTATGGAAAAGGTTACAGCACTCCTCCCCCCCTTCCTCCATTCACTGTGACTGTAATTTTCAGTCATTCTGTCTTTCACATCTTTATTACTCAGCGCACCAGATGTAAAGTATATAACCTGTTAGCTCTGCACCTGGCTGTATATATATTAGGCTTCAAGGGACTCCAGCAATTGGACACTACGATATTACTGAAAGTGGTGGCCACTTTTCAAAGATGCTGCGTAGTGTTAACTTTGAGTGATCCCTGATGGACGGCTCCTTACACAAACTTTTCCCACACTGTCCAGTTTGTCGGCCCTGACACTACGATCATTTCACTCACAAACATCCAGAACTCAAACCACGAAGGAAGGCCCAGAGAAGCTCACTTGTGTCCAGCCCTCGCTGTGTGACCTTGAAAAATGGCTTTAGCTCCATCTTTTGGTAGGTAGGTTAAGTGCAGCAGTAAGCAAGACTTGTAAAAAGGCTTTGCTTTAGAATAATTTCTTTTCTTTTTTTTTTTGGAAGAAATTGCTCTAAGAATAAGAACATAACATTAGACAAAAGAAACATATTACATGACAGCAGAGAAATCTTAAGCAACTATAATGTTGAAAAGATATTTGATTATGTGGCCTTTTATCAGCTGAAGGAAATAAGAGGCATTATAAAACTGATATTGAAGAGACTTCTGTATTACCTTTTTAGTACCACTGAAAAACTGATATGTAATTTAAGAATTATGAAAATGTTTATCATTTATGTCTTTTACTCTATTTTTATACAATGAACATCTGTCATATAAGTTTTTTTGAAATACTGCACACTAAGGTGCAATTTCCACTGTGGTTTTTTTTATTTTAAACTACAAAAATCATGCTTATATGCTATTGTTTGGCTAACTGTCAGATTTTGGGAGTGAGTGTGAATTAAGCTGCTGAATTTGCTCTGAGATACTTGAAAAAAAAAATGCCAAAGATGAATATGACATTTCACAGTTGTGGCAGACTTCTCAAGATGACGAATTTAATTATTTCACAGATTTTGCACTGTAACAAATTTCCGCGTAAAATTACAGTAAACTACCAGCAGCTATAGTTGCCAGCACCCAAATGTTATTTCACAGTATCAGTTTACTTCAACAGTATATTATCATAAAAAATCATTACAGTAATTTGTAGTACAAAGTTAGATTTACAGTGTAATAAAATTAAAGTGGATTTAAATCACTTTTTGTTCGAGGGGAGCAGCCCCAGCCCCCCATTGTATTGTGCCCCACCCCCCCGTACTTCTCAGACCAAAGTTACGCCCTTGGCTACAAACACATTTTCAGCCTACAACTAAATAATTAACTAAATTAAAAACTAAACTAAAACTAACTAAATTAAAAACTAAACTAAAAATTAACAACTAAATAATAACAACTAAAACTTTCCAAAGCCTGACAATATCAAACGTAAATAAAAAAAAAACATATATGAAAATGAAGTATAAAATAACGTCAAAATAATAAATGTGCTTAAATTTTTTAAAGCATCCTCGATAAATACATCTTATAAAACTATTGTTTGAATGGCCAGCATCTCCAGAGCTCTGTCTTTACAGGTTTTGTCATCTTGTTATCCCTGGGCTTGTCTTAAGCTTTCTCCTGCTTCAATATCCAATGATTATTTTGATTTTCTGTGTTTCTCTGATCCTGGGGAAGACAAATGAAGTGTGTAACCACAGAGAGACAGAGCACTCACAGAGGGTGAAAAGAGAGTCTGGGAAAACATTCCTTAGTCGAGGAAAGGAGAGAGGGGAAGAAAAGGATGAACGGAAAGATGTGGTAATAACATTTTTCAATATGCTCAGTCTTGTACAAAGGAAATTTTACAACCTAGATTAGGATGCACTTGCACTGCTTAAATTAAATTGACTATAAAAAGGGTAAATAAATGGAAGAGTTTTATTGTTATGACACTTCCACTGCTTTATGGTACAAATGCATGGACTAACACTGATTGCTGTTGTGTATTATCAGAGGTTTGACATTCAACATAATCACACTTACATTGAATGTGCATATCTTTATAGGTACAACGATTTCAGTTCAGTTTTACACTGAAATCCCATTAACTCCAAACCACTGCCAGGCCAACCATAGGCAAAGCATAAAACACCTCTGCTCCTCCTGTTTCATCAATAATGTAAAACAGATGAAAAAGGGGAGTTAGATAGGGCGCAGAAAGGGTTCAGAAGAGAAAAATAAAATAAAATAAGGAAAAAAATGTTTGTAAGTGTGAAACTGACTTTCTGAAAATACTAAAAATGAATGGTGCTAACTGGAACCAAGTTCTTTAGATTGATGCCATGGAAGAAACATTTTTGGTTTACTCAGTGTTCATAAAAAAACCAACAAACATGCATCAAAGAACAATAAAAAAATTTTTTTGAGGCACCTTAAAAGTCCAGTGTGTAGGATTTAATGGGATATATTAGCAGGAATTAAATAAAATATAATAACTGTATTTTCTTTAGTGTATAATCGCCTAAAAAAATGGACTTGTTTTCCATACCATGAGCTGGTTATATCTATATAGGGAACGAGCCCACGATGTCCACCATGTTGCACCACCAAATATCTACAGTAGCCCAGAAGAGACATTTCAAAAATTTGCTCTAGAGAGGGCCATTTGTATTTTTTTTATCGGTTTAAATCATCTGGTTCCATTTGTTCTATTGTTGTTTGTCTGCAACATGCTGAATAGCGTCAGAGAAACACTCATTTGTCACATGAAACCGCTTCATTCAATGTTTTTATCTGATTTTAATCACAGGGTCTGTTTGATTTGGAGAGGAAAAGACCTCTGTGGATAATTTTGCTCCCAGTAAAAATCTCTTGCACAATGAACACTGAAGGAATCCTAACCGGGAGCTCACACATAGCACATGCAAGAAGTTTTATCAGGTTTCAATCTGCAATCCCCACCGCTAGATCCTGCACACTGCTCATTTTAATGGTGCCCTAAACAACTTGTGTGATTATCTATGGAACCAGCTTCAAGAATCTTCTTGTTGTCCCAACTGGTTCAATTAGAATCAATTTTAAATGATTCTAAAGATATTTTTCCAAAAATAAATGGCTCTTGCAAATTCAACTATGATATGCAACAAGTAGAAGAACACAGCTTTTAGCAGTAACAGCTTTTTGGCAATTCCATGTAATTATTACTATTTCAAACTAGTAAATATAAAGTATATATTATATATAGTTTATGTGTGTGTGTATATATATATATACATATACAGTAAAAATGGTTTAAGGTTTAAGAGGTGGTAGAGAGTAAGAGAAATGTAGTAGAAGGAGATGTATTCAAACTGGTCGCTGAGGCCAAGGGTCGCTTTAAGATCTGTGCCAGAGAGGGGCGGAAGGTGTTGACTAGATGCAAACGAGTTGGCCCCATAGAGGAGCGACAGTGAAGCTGATAACCCACTTTCCACCCACCCAGAGAGAACCTCTTTATAAGGGCTTTCTGATGGGGCCCCAGGCACCTGAGCATCCCCAAAAATAACCCTCTCTGAGTCCTGATCCAATGGGCTGTGGCTCCATGCCAACATGCTTCCCTCTTGTACTTCCACTCATGCGCACAAACAAATCATCTAAAGTAAATGTTATATTTTATGTTTTTAGTAGACTCGAAGGATCAAACTCAACTTTAAACAAACTTTGTTGAACTCTGCCTTTCAGCTGTATATTTAACCAACCTCACCACATATATATTCATGTGCAATCCCAATTTTTCCCACTTTAAAACATATAGAACAGCAACTTCTATTTTCAGGCTTTGTGGTCACAACGACACAAAATATGGAAAGTGTGGGAAGATGCTGAGGGTAATAAAAACGAAAAGAGGTGCAAAATAGAAAAAAAAGAGGCCTTTGCATGCTGGCTCTATTTCACTCTCATGGCACAAAAGCAAGTAGCGGAAACACGGTCTTGCAGCTTGCTTTAGACGTAATAGTCCCCGCTGAAAAGCCTCTT